>NC_139948.1:27627644-27805144 GCF_963454915.1 Gymnoscopelus microlampas
CATGCTGCTCTCCAACACTGGACTGATGGACCTACTGCAGGCAATCCTCTCCTCCGCCTCCGCCTCTCCTCCATCCCTCTCTCCATCCCTCTCTCCATCCTCAGCCCTGCTGTGCTGCACGCGTCTCCTCCTGTCCTCCCTCATTACTCTGCAGCACCTTCACTCTGCTCAGGTACACACACACACACACACACACACACACACACACACACACACACACACACACACACACACACACACACACACGCACACACCCTGGCACTTTATTGTACACGCTGGCCCTACTTTCTGCATATTGTCACTTGAGGACAGAATGTTTCAACGCGGGCAGAGACTCAGTCAAGGACGAGGCGGACGAAAGCTCATACAGTAAAATAGAACGCAGATTCTGAATATAAAGCACCAATCGGATTCTTTCGATACGAAGCACAGCGCAAGTCGCTGCGTCACACAACTACCTCCTGCTTTTTTGATACTTTGTGTTGTTTGACTTTTCAAAAACATGTTTTTCGGCAGTAAAGATGGGCCTTATCTTGTTGCCCCCCTCCCCTCCCTCCTTCTGTTCCCAACTGTCTCCATTATTTAAGGTCCAAAGGAGCATCAGCTGGAGTCTGGACAGCACTGTGGATTGTCTGCTTTTCCAGAAAAGGAGCACAGACAGCCTCTTGCTGGGTAACACAAGACAAAACATGATGATTTATTTCTTTTATGATTATGATGTTTCTGTTTTTAGCAGACCTCCCACATACTGTAGATGACAAAATAATAGGAAATGAAGATAACTTAAAGATACAGTCAAATGATTTTTACAATTAAACCCTCTATACATAGTAAACCTTGCCAGGGTTGGCTCCGTAAAACAAATTGCCGTTCTACAAGCTCAAAAGGTTTCACATTGTGATGCATTGTGAGCTTGTAGATCGTCTATTTTCGGTGAATGTTACCCGTGAATAGGGATGCTACTGTTCAAGTGGTTCATTTGATTTGGTAGAATATTAATGTTAGTAGGTGTCATGTTTTTCAGCTTCAAATGTATAATTTCATTTTCTATAACTGTTTAGAGCACAGCCAATTCTCAGTGAGTTAAGGGGATGTGGGCCTCAGTTTAACAGGCAGTTGTCTGTCAGTGCCTAACTTAATTCCGAGGCATTCTCACACAGGAGAAAGTTCCTTAGCAGTACTTGACACAGATGACATGTTTGTCGCTTTATAGCTATATATTTCCCAAACTACAAAAAACTACAGAGATGGTTTCTGAACTCAATGACATTCTGTATAGTATTGGCGAAGATGACCCTCTCTTTTGTAGGTAATCTTTTTGGTATCATAAATCTATTCTTCCCTTTAATTGTTTAATTGAGTTTTAGCATCCACTCTAAATGGAGGCATCTTTCTGAGCTTCTACTGAAATAAACTTGCTGACTCATCAACAGCAACAACTAACTGACAGACTGACTGATGATGAGAATGTTTCAATTCTCCAAAGAAATCAGGTAATCAAAAGTTATATAATATGAAATAGTTGAATATAGCTGACAACAAGGAGGGTAGTTTCTCAAGGGGTTTTATATTTTCAAAGTTCAAACATTCTGGGTAACTACATATCATCAGTAAAAGAATACAATGATGATTAGCATTGGATCTTTAATGAATGTTTCTTGTGCTTTCATTTTTAAAAGGAAAATAATTAAGAAGACACTGAGAAAGATACAAAGATCTGTCTGTGTTGTACCCAACAGAGCTGCGCTCTCTCTTAAGACATCATCATCTCATCTCACACACAAACCAAACACTAATGATTGATTATTGTAGCTTCTGCATTGTGATTTACAGTCTTGCTATTTCGTTTCTTTCTCTTATTTTTTTCTTCATGATATATTGTTACTTTGGACAACAAATCCTTATCTTACCATACTACTATAAAATGGAGAAAACTGCCCTGTCTGTAATATACCTGCCCATCCAGTACACCTACAGACACCCTAGCTCAAAATGAGCCTGGTACCCCCCCCCCCGTAAGGACCCCTGAGGGACTTTGAGAACCAATGCCCTAGCTGATGTTTCAAACCAAGATAGATCAATATGCATGGCTCAGGATAATTGGTTTTGAAATCGTAAGGGTTGTGAAGCATGCTTCTACTGTACCATTAGAACAACACAGTATACATTATGGATTAAACTACAAAATAGTTAAGGACTAATCAATCTCAACCAGCACACAGGATGTGATGAACTAACCTAGAACCAAGTTCAGTGGTTAGAGGGAGAGAGGGCTTGAGCTGTGTGTGTGTGTGTGTGTGTGTGTGTGTGTGTGTGTGTGTGTGTGTGTGTGTGTGTGTGTGTGTGTGTGTGTGTGTGTGTGTGTGTGTGTGTGTGTGTGTGTGTGTGTGTGTGCGCGCGTGTGCGTGTGCGTGCACACGTGCGTGTGTGTGTGTGTGTGTGTGTGTGTGTGTGCATGTTTGTTTTAAGTGGGCATCTCCTATCACAGATGTTGGATTTAATTAGACCCAGGACACCTCCAGAAGGCTTAACAGTCGATTCTGGCATCCCAACACCAAGGGATTGTTGTTGAGATTTCAGTGGGGTGTGAAGCATCCCTGTGTAATAAACAGTTGTCTTTGTGTCTTTACTCCAACCTGACCATATACAGCCTTAAGCCTTTTTTTTCCGGAATTATTACGGAATTGCCAAAGCATCTCTGTGTGAAATTATGCAAGCTCCCGGGTGGATGTGTAAGCGAGCCTCATCGGAGGTGTAACTTATTACACTGGGGGTCAGTGTAATACAGTCCTCTTCGCCTCCCCGGTTTTGATTTGGTCTCTGGTGGCGTGAAACAGCACCCTTAAGTCATCCGTGCCCTGGCGAGCAGCGTTTCACGCACTTTAATTTTATTAAGTGGCCCCGGTCATCCCATGGTGACAGTCTCACAGAGAGATGATCCCTGCTGCTCCTGTCTCTGTCTGCCTGGCTGGATGAGTGGCTTGTCAGGACCAGGCTGATGTATGAGCTCCACTCCTTCTAACAACACCCCTACCTATCTCTCTTTCTCTGTCTTTCTTTTCTTCCTCTATCTATTTCTCTTTATTTCGTTTTTTATCCTTCTCCCTCTGTCTTTCTTTCTGCCTATTGCCCTCTTTCTTTCTCTGAACTCGCTACCCCTTCTCTCTCTCTCTCTCTCTCTCTCTCTCTCTCTCTCTCTCTCTCTGGCTCATGCTTGTCCCTCTCTTTGCTCTCCATCCTTCTCTCCCTCTTTCACATTCTCTCCTCCCTAGATCGATCTCTCTCAATTTTTTCCTTGCTCATTCTCCATTCACCCCTCCTGCTTTCTTTTCCCTTTTCTTCCCTCTACTCTTTCTCTCATTTTCTCTTTCTGACCCACCTCTTTCTCTCTCTCCCTCTCCCTCTCCTTTTCTCTCTTTCTTTCTCTCTCTCTCTCTCTCCCTCATCTCTTCCCTCTCCCCCTCTTCTCTTCTGCTGCCACTAATTGGGTCTCTCCTCTCTCTGAGGTCTCTAATATCTCAGTGTACATGACATAAGTGCTATGCAAATGGCTGCCAGCACTCAGACTCCATCCCGCCGCATTTAAGCAATCATTCCTCCTCTCTCTGTCACTCTTTATATCTGTCGCTCCCTCTTGTCTGGCTGACCTTTGTTCAACCCCTGCTTCTCACTGCACCATGCACGTTCTCTCTCTCTCTCTCTCTCTCTCTCTCTCTCTCTCTCTCTCTCTCTTGCTCTCTGACCTCCGTCTTTTTTGCCCCCTGCTCCTGTCATTTGTCAGGAAATCAGCTGTCCTTTAGCTCTCCACATCTATCCCCTGATCTCCTCCTGTTTTTTCAGACCATGCAGCAAGTATGATCCACTAAGTGTGTCAGTCTATTGCAGCTTATCGTTCATTATGTGCTTGTCCCCCCCCTCCTCTCTCTCTCTCTCATACTTTGTCACTTTTTCATCTGAATGTTTGTCACTAGCTGCCATATTCTTTCTGTCTTTATCTCTCCTCTTCTTTTGTATGCTGTTTCTGTCCTCTATAAACTCCCTTCTCATAAGACAGTGACAACAGGAACAGAGCTGTAGGGACAGGTGTGTGGCACTGATGTGTCTGATGGAGGAGCGTCTCGTTCCCTGACTCTCACCTTGATTTCCTGTTACTAAGGACATAGTCCCTCTGTGTTTTGTGAAGGATACGTTTTAGGCCAGTGATTCTCAACTGGTGGGCCATGAGGATAGTGCAAGTGGGCCCCCAAAACTTGGCAAAACACTACGAATTTAGCATTAATATAAAATAATTCATGTAAAGAAAATGGAGAAACCTTGTATCTCCATATTTCAACTTATGTTTTTTCGTAAATCACTGCCACAATTATTGCTTTCCGCGTTTGCCCACTGCCAGAGATCTTTCATTGAAAAAAAAAAAGTACTCAGGAGCCGAGATACAGAATGATTAAGTTTTAAGTTAACAAGGAAGTGGATGGGAGTCTAGATCTTCGAAAAATCATATCTCCTTGGTCTTTGGGTCAAATGGGCCAAAAAAAAGAGAACGTTTTACGTTCTTGGCAGAATTGGTTAATTACGTTTTTTACGTTTTTGGCAGGGAATGAGTTAATGCCCTACTTCATCATACAAGAGTTTTGCACAGAAGGAATGAAAATAGCAGATCTACAAGCTCACAACGCATCGCGACGCGCTGTGAGTTTGTAGATTTGCTAATTTCAGTAGTTTCATTACAAAAAATTATCATATTAAAGGAAGGGTTTTGGACATACAAGGTTTCCTCCCACCCGACGATATTTCAAAAAGCGACACTCCAATAAAAAACCTTTTTTTGACCAATACATTTTTTGGGCTATGGCTGACCTATTCCATCACTCAAGTTTTAAATTACCATACCATACTACTTGTCCATCGTCAACATCGGCCACATACGGTAGTTCACATATACCTCAACAATGTTTCCCAAAATAGCAAAAAAAATGTTGATATTGTGTTTGTTTACATTTTCCATATTCAATTAAAGTAATTCTTGATCAATTAAACAGCGCAATCGTTGCTAATAGCTGGAAGGCAAAATTACTTATTAATTAAATATTTTAATTAGTTAATTATTTTAATTGGAGTGCCGCTTTTCTCTATTGAACTTGAGTAATACTTAAGCAGAGTATCCAACTAGAAATCAGCCTTTGGCAAGGAACCTACTCTTCCATTAGCCTCTAGTTTGAGGGCATTAACGTTAATGTTTATCGGCAGTGCAATAGATTTATTCATATTCAAGTTTGACACCGCAGTGGAACCGGTTCAGCTGGCACCAAAAAGGTGGACCCAATCAAAATGGACACAAGGACACTGGATCTCATTGGTTATTATTTTGCCATTTGTGCGCTATACAGTATGTTGAGCAAATACCGGTAAAACAACCTGTTTGTTAGTTTCATCACTCTCTAGCCACTTACCAATGCTCTTGTCACAGTGTGTGTCAGGGGAGAAGATCCTTGTGCAGACAACAGGAGATAGAGCAAGTTACAGGTAGTGGAGACAGGCAAAGATCGAAAACCAGGAAAATAATCCAAACAGGCAAACTACTCCAGAGGGCGGGAAGAAATCTAAAATCCAGAAACATGTAAAAGGTCAAGGCACACAGGTCAGGCATTCAGAACATGTCTCTGAGACAGGACTCCAGTAGTAGGAACATGGAAAAGAATACAGAACCTGAGAGGTGGCTCAGGCAACAGAATATAGAAAACACGGACAGGGGCGAAGAGAGCTAGTAAAGGAAACACATGGTAACACGGGTCACTTTTACACATCATGTAAGATCATCATCATCATCGAGTTCATTTGATTGGCTCATTTGATTGATTTCTGCCAAGCCAACCAAACAAAGCTATGGGACAATTAAGTGGAAGCAAAATAAAAGCACAAGGAAATAAGGACAAAATGTCCTTTCAGTACAGGGTTGTTCGACATGGAATAACCTTCCATTGGTCATAAGAGATTGTCCTACTTTTCCATCCTCCAATCTAAAGAAAATGGTTACTTGATAACCAAACTTGTGACCATTCATAATCAATCTTGCACTTTATTTTGACACTGTATCCTGTAATTCTTGAAAGTAATACTGCACTTTATACACAACTCACTTTAGTATACAAATACATATTGCCCTGTGTAATGTAATGCAATGTACTCCGTTTTTATGCTTTGTGTGGGGACTACAGATGTAAATTAGAATCTTTGCTAAATCCGGCGTATTTACATTACATTGATATGTATTGTTCATTAATATGTGGTGTCCCGTCAAAATAAACAAATAAAGTAAAGTAAAAGTAACATGGTTGCAGTGGGAGAAGACGTGATACCTCCCTCCTCTCTCCTGTAACTAATCCTCACCTCTCTCTCCACTAACCTCTCCTTTTCCCTCTCTCTCCTTCCCTGTCCTGTCTTCTCTCCTTTCTCCTCCTTTCTACTCTCCAGCCAGCTCCCTGAGGTTGCTGCAGGCCCTCTTGGATGTGGACCTGAATTCAGCAGTAGTGTGTGTGAGCGCCGGTCCAGGGTTGGCCGCTCCTAGGCCCCTGGGGACCACAGACAGTGCTCTATATCCCCTCGGCTCCCGAGGAGCTCATTGCCTCACAGCCGCACTCTATGGACTCCTGCTACAGGTATGAAGGGCAATTGGATTAAGTGTGTGTGTGTGTGTGTGTGTGTGTGTGTGTGTGTGTGTGTGTGTGTGTGTGTGTGTGTGTGTGTGTGTGTGTGTGTGTGTGTGTGTGTGTGTGAAACCAATTATGGGAGACACAGGAGAGCAGCCTTCTATTCAGTATTCAACCCTGAGGCTGCCAGATTTAGTCGGAAGTTAAAATATTTGCTGTGTACCTACCCACCTAGAGTACAGTGACCAGACATCCCGGTATGTCCGGGATTGTCCCCCTGACAAATATTGGTAAAATGCAAAAATGTCCCTGTTTTCAACATTCACTACCAAATTGTTCCAGGTTTCACCACAATTACAACTAGAAAAATGTGCTCCTCGGAGTGTAGGATGGCATTTCTTCCTTGGCAAAATTTGGCATTTTCTTCCTTCCTAGGGGGTTTGTGCTTTCACGGCAATCGGACGCTGCGTTCATGATTTGAAGCATTCTGTTCAAAACGGATCACTCCTGCAAACTTCAGGATGGAATATGAACAATCGGATAGATCTGTCTTGATCACATGACTATAGAGATAATGTGTTCCGTTTTGCGTGATGTTTGGACAAAATCTGTAAGAGTAATATAAAAAAGAAATATCTGCCTCCTGGTGGCGCTATAACAGACAGGCCAATGTGAAAGATTTGGGGCAGAGTTTCTGCTCTGGCCTCCAGGGAGTGTTTCACACAGTTTCACTCCGATCGGTCCAAACGGTGCCGGAGATTAGCTGTATACAGACTGATGGACGGACACACGGACGGACGGACAGGGGGCAAAACATTGTCTCGGCCAAGCCTTCGGCCTGGCGGAGACAAAAGGGTACAAAGATGCCATGTATAGATACTAGCATGGCAGTATGTAAACTTTGTTTTTAGACTAAAGTGCACATGCCACTTTTTGTAAACAAAGTGAATAAAAACCACAGGTGCTCTCCTATGTCCACTCCCTGTTTGTCACTTGTCTAGCAGTAATCTGATAGCTTGCTCTCGTTGTGATAATAAAGCCAAAGAAAATTATGCTTCAGCTGTTATCTCTCTGTCTCCCTTTCACAAGCAAGGAGACATGGGTAATTAAAGATTTATTAAAGAACATTTTGCGTCATGGAATGCCAGACACGTCTCTAATGCGTTGACAGGCTTTGTCTCCAGAATGTGTTTTTAAGTATGCAGGTGATATATGGACTCATACACTGTGAATTATAAGAGGAAAACTAGTCCTTCACAAGCATTCACGTTATGATGCGTTTTCAAAGGGCGTTTCAGAGTAGGTGTACATTATAAAGTAAAGTGTGACTAGAGAGAGGGAACAGAGAGGGTAGGAGGAATCATCCCATACTGCAAAAATAATATTTAGAATTAGAATAATATATTTTTTGCTGTACAGGATGCCATGCAACACTGGGCTTGAGTTTGTCTAGTATACAGTCAAATCATTTATCTATTTGTAATTCTGAGAGCGCAAATGTACTGTAAATATTACATTTGCACACCGAGATTTACAGTAACACTCAGGATTGTGCACTATACATTAATTGGGTTCTTATGAAGACACTCAAACAGACTCGACTTTATGATTTAAAAAAAAAGTGTGACCTTTTATGACCACAGCAGTGCTATATAATGTCACACTTCATAGGGGCACCACATTAAAAATTATGACGCACTAAATTATATTATCCCACGACCACATACAGTAGATTGCCATCATCTTTACAGTGATCCGTTAACAGGAAGTCAGAGCAGCCACACATTAAAATCCTCAGTGTTCATTTATCCGTTTGTAACTGAGAGTGTTACGTACAAACGTGGACCCTTACGGGTCCATTTGGTTACATTTGTGCACTCTCAGATTTGAATTAACACTCAGGATTGTATAGGGCGTACACACATAGAGCATGAATTATTTTCTTCCTCTACATGGATGAGGCTCTGGCATATTTTAAAGTGCTTGACTCTGCAGGGTTGCAGTATTGAGTGGCTGTGATAGATGTGTATAAATACCACTTAGATGCAGCTCTAGCTCTGCTCGCTTCACAAGATCCACTGTCCATTAAATTGACTTTACATCCGGTCATTTGTTTTGCAGAACATCCATGAAGAAATAACACGTATCCATTACAAGCAACATTTAACAAATCAGCCGTTGGTGTTCTGTCTTCCTTGTGATCGTCCGATGCCCCCAGGATGACAGGGTTAATGCCAATTTATTTTCCATTATGCCACTGATAGAATTACAAAACATTTTCATGTTCACATTTTTACCATTAGCATTGCATCCGAATATGTTCAAATTGTCACTCACAGAAAACATCACAGCAAGCTAACAGGACAAAAAGAGGTTCTGACTTTATTTGCTGATGTTCATAAGAATGTGCTGTTTTAGATAATATGTAAATCTAAATGCTGAAAGGTGAGAAGCCACTTACTGTAAATGCAGAAGTATGTTTAATCATGCTTTCAATAGCACAGATATAAAATGCTTAAAGGGCAGAGAACACAAATATAGGCTTCAGATGCAGTCAAGCAAGAAGTTCCTCCTCAGGCAGCATGGGAGCCCTTTTCTCCTCACACTATACTATGTCTGTGTGTGTGTGTGTGTGTGTGTGTGTGTGTGTGTGTGTGTGTGTGTGTGTGTGTGTGTGTGTGTGTGTGTGTGTGTGTGTGTGTGTGTGTGTGTGTGTGTGTGTGTGTGTGTGTGAGTGTGAGTGTGAGAGAGAGAGACACTGTAAGGCAACGCTCAGCTCTGGCTTTGCAGTTCACTGCTCTGAGGCCTGCTGTTAGGCTACTGATATGAACTGTTCCCCGCCTCCCCTCCTCTCTCCCTTTTCCTCCTCTCTACTTGGGATCACATGATACAGCTCTTTGAGTTGCCCTCCTATTTTTTCTCCTTTTCTCAAACATGTTCTCCCTGTGGCCCCCCCTCCTTATTTCCACCCCCCGCCTCCTCCTCTCCTCTCCTCTCTCTTCTTCTCACTTAGTTTCTCCTCTCTGTTTTTGCTTGTGGTAGATAATAGGGTATGACTGTTAGAGCCATCCTCCTTTCTGTGCCTCTGCTGTCTTTGTATCACTTCCCTTCTCCACTCCTCTCCTCTTCACACATGTCTCCTCTCATGTTGTCCTCGCTTCTCTCTTCTCCTATTCTCCCTTCCTTTTCACACACCCCTCTCCTCTCCTCTCCTCTCCTCTACTCTACTGTGTGTACCATGGTCTTCAGGAGGAGTGTGTTTCCACAGACCTCTCTGTATCTGTCTGGCCTACTTCATTATATTAGGACTCTAGTCACTGCTCAGCCAGGCCTGGCACTATGGGAGACGCATGTATTATTAAAACACTCCCTCGCAGGTCCTAACTTATTGTCCCCTTGGCCTTCTCCGCTTGCGTGCGTGCGTGCGTGCGTGCGTGCGTGCGTGCGTGCGTGCGCGTGTGAGCGTGCGAGCGTGCGTGCACGTCCTTCTGCACACCTGCAATGGTCCTTAACACCCCCCCCCCCCCCACACACACACAAAATGAGAAAAGATCAACTAAAGTAACCACCACTTCAGGTTTGGCATCAATCATTCTTTTAGAGGGTAAACAATGTGTTTATGTTCATGTTTTCTTTCAGAAGCAGGAGCTGCTGCTAGTTGCTTCAGTCAATTGTCTGAACTCCCTGCTGAGCTTCCTGCACAGGAGGAGTCCAGCTACAGGTCAGATGTAAAGGGAGTGTGTGTGTGTGTGTGTGTGTGTGTGTGTGTGTGTGTGTGTGTGTGTGTGTGTGTGTGTGTGTGTGTGTGTGTGTGTGTGTGTGTGTGTGTGTGTGTGTGTGTGTGTGTGTGTGTGTGTGTGTGTGTGTGTGTGTGTGTGTGTGTGTGTGTGTGTGTGTGTGCGCGCGCGCGCGTGTGTGTGTGTGTTGGAGGTGGCAGGGGGACTCTCTATTTTGAATGTACCGTAAGCTGTCAAAACCATCCCTCTATTATTATTATTGTTTGTTAAGGTATCACTAAGCCCATGTACAGTAATATGTATTTGAGTTATCTTGAAATCAACTTCACTGTATTGAACTAAACTAACCTTAGGTAGACTAAGGTAGAATTTAACTGGATAGAACTTAACTGGACATATACTGGACTGAACCTAAATGGACCTTTACTAGACTGAACTTCATTGGACTTTTACTGGGCAGAGCTGAAATGAGAACAACTGTAACCGAGACTGAATCAATTTGAACTGGATCAGACTTGGCGGAAATTAAGTGAAGTACACTGAACTGAAGTGAATTTAGCTGTACTGATCTGAATTCAGTTGGACTAATGACACTGAACTGAACTCTATTGGACTGTGAATGAACTGAACACATTTACTTAACTAAATTACCTTCCTTCATTCTTCCCCCTTGGGCCTTGAATCTGCCCCCCCCTTGTGCGTACACAAAGGGTGTAGAAGATGCTTACTCTATCCATCCTTGATACAGTTGACATAAAGTGTTGCTGTACGGTGTATTTAGATATGTAGATACAGTATACAGTGATGTGTTGCTGTGTAGAGACTAAATATGCACTGTAGGTGTCAAGGTATCGTCTGTTAAATATTTGATGATACCATGAACTCAAAGTGTTTGATGCGTGTGTGTGTGTGTGTGTGTGTGTGTGTGTGTGTGTGTGTGTGTGTGTGTGTGTGTGTGTGTGTGTTCGTGCGTGCGTGCAGCCCAGCTTGTTTTGTCTCAGCCATGGATTGGATTCCTCCTCTTCACCCTGCTCAACTCAGGAGAGAGCTGTCGACTGCACCCTGCCACACTCACACTCCTCACTCTGGTGACTCATTATTACACACACACACACACACACACACACACACACACACACACACACACACACACACACACACACAGGGCTAAACACAGCCATCCATCTCCAGGTAAGTTACTTTAACTTAATAACTAGTTACTGCTCTCATATACTAGTAACTTGCGGTAGTTATTTTACTAGTTACAGCATTATAAAAGTAACTAGTCACTAGTATACTTTTGCGTTAGTTCAATTTTTTTGCTACAATATTAATGTATATATTTTCATGTTGCGACACAAGACAACAACTCTCAACTTGTATCTGTTCAACTCACTATGATGAAAGCTAGTAGATATTGGAAGCATGTCTTCAACAACAACATACCTTGAAATCAGTTCTGTGTGTGTGTGTGTGTGTGTGTGTGTGTGTGTGTGTGTGTGTGTGTGTGTGTGTGTGTGTGTGTGTGTGTGTGTGTGTGTGTGTGTGTGTGTGTGTGTGTGTGTGTGTGTGTGTGTATACACAAAGTATATTTGTGTTGTATTACGAATGAAAAGTTATGACATAGTACTAAAAACTCAAAACCACCACATCCAGCTAACAGTACATTACTCCTAGCAGCCATCATGTTACAGTAGTGAAGATATCTTTATTGAAATCTGCTGTCCTCCCTGTAGAGTGGCTATAACTCTACAATTGTTCTTCCTTTCACTTTATCTTTCTGTCTCACTTAATCTGTTATACTTGTGTTCTATCTTGTTCTCTCTCTCTCTCTCTCTCTCTCTCTCTCTCTCTCTCTCTCTCTCTGTCTCTCTCACTTTTCTTGGTTTAAATGTACCCTCTCACTTGCTCTAGTATGTCTACGCTTGAGTTTCAATAAATCATCAGTTTACAATTTAGGCATTTAGCAGATGCTCTTACAAGTTTGTAAGAGCAACTTACAAACTTACGGTGCAAGACCATAAACAGTGGCATGAGCGTTAGTTTACAAACAACAGGGTAAATTATCAAGTAAATACAGTCCAAAGAAATAAATTAAGAGCTACAAAGTAACTAGGATACAGGTACTGTAAACATCAAACCTAGCATAGCATAACTAGCATATAGGCAACAGATAGTGGTACAAGGAAATAAGAACTAATCTTCTTGCTCATCTCTTGGTTCCAGTGTCTACCACCACATTCTCTCTCTGGCCCAGTAGTTGGAAACAGCTCACAACATGTCACATTGCAACGCATTGTGAGCTTTTAGATCGGTGATTTTTGGTGGGTGACACCAGCCTAAGTATAACTAAGGCTTCAGGGTTAAGGTCCGTTCACACCGGGAGCGTTTATTGTTTATTTAAACTGCTGTTTGTGTTATGAGTACATGCACATAGAAGTTGAATCTTCACCGCAAATAAAATCACCAAACTGTATCAATGAGGCATTACCAACATAAAAGTTTGGGGTGAAATAATCGCTCCTGGTGTGTAATGACCTTTAGGGTTAAAAAGTTTAAAATGGCATTTATAAAATTTCGGTCATAAAATGTTGATGTCCTCACAAGGCAACCTCTGTACCCATTCAGTGTCATATTATACAGTGTGTGTGTGTGTGTGTGTGTGTGTGTGTGTGTGTGTGTGTGTGTGTGTGTGTGTGTGTGTGTGTGTGTGTGTGTGTGTGTGTGTGTGTGTGTGTGTGGTCTCTCGTCCAGCTGTTGCAGCAAGGCAGTAGGGTGTTGCAGTGGGTTCCTCACTTAGATCAGGTGTTGGAGGCCGTGGAGAGAAAAGAACCCATGGAATTGGGAAACCAAACCGTTCATGCCCTCCGGCTGCTGCTCACACAGGTACGCTGTCATACACAAAGTGTTCATTTAACTCTGAGAGTTACAAATGGATAAATGATTTTACAATATACTGTACACATTTGCCCTATGGCACTCACATAAATATAGGATATAAACCACACACACACACACACACACACACACACACACACACACACACACACACACACACACACACACACACACACACACACACACACACAGAATATGCAATACAGTACACATTATGAACATACAATGTACACCTAACACCTACGGCAACAAACTTCCACACTCCTGCATGTAAACAGAAAGTCAAGTTCATTTAAAGTACAGTGTGAGTGAAGTGTGTTCTCATATTACTGCATCTTTTAGCTGTGGGCATTCATTCTCCACAGAGAACAGCGAGGGCATGGAAATTACATGACAGCAGGGAAAATGAGAAGAAGAAGTTGAAGAGCTCAGCTTACTTGATGCAAATATAACAGCAGCGCTTTGCATAGCGGGAAAACCCCAATTAACTGCCAGAGCGTCTGCTGAAACAGTCTCCGTGTGCGAGGTTACGTGCCGAGGACATGCCCAATCAGACAGTATAGTATACACTTAAATCAGTCCTTGCTTCACATAATGGTGGCTGGTTCACAGTGTGTCAACGTGCTATTTAATCGGAGCCACTGAAACACAATTCACTTGATATAAGATTTAAAATATTACTGCCATAATAATACACCAGGGGGGTGTTATTTACTGTAATAATGGGTAATGGATTTCTCTTACAGCCAGCATCACACAAGTACCCATTTTATAGTCCGGACAGACTCAAGGATATTATGGTTTGTGTGTGATTACTGTTAATGATGGCATTTTTATTTTTATAAGAATGCATAAGAATAGTAGAGACATTTAAGTTAGTTAACTTGCTCCTTGGCTGGTACATTTAACTTCCAGTTATTTTAGCAGCCAGTGTGTTAACCACTGCTAGCATCACCGCTAAGCTGAAGCCAATCATAAAGTTTAGAACATCCACCTGTCCAATCAAATTGCTTGTTAGAAACTACTATATTATACATGGAATAGAGAGCCAAAAAAAAACTCAAGATATATCATACTGTGTATATGAATGTAGCTCAGAGTCGGTGAAACATAATGAACTGACAGTCTGATGGCACCAGCTACTTTAATGGTAGAGTTTTGGACTGTATTTGCATGCAGTACAGTATGTGTGCAGGTGTGTGTCACTATATGTCTGTTTTCAAGGGTACATGTCTGTGGTGTGGTGCATGTGTGCGTGCGTGCGTGTACTGTGTGTGTGCGCGCGCGCGTGTGTGTGTGTGTGTGTGTGTGTGTGTGTGTGTGTGTGTGTGTGTGTGTGTGTGTGTTTGTGTGCGTGTGAGTAGGAGGATAAAAGGCTGGAGGAAACGGTGTTCAACCTGACAGACACAATTCTCTTAACAGTCTCATGCCAGCACAGAGTTGCCCTCATGTCAGCTCTGCTGTCTCAGTCTGTCAGACACACACACACACACACACACACACACACACACACACACACACACACACACACACACACACACACACATGCACAGGATTGATATGCTTTGTGTATCTGCCACTAGACTGGATTTCATCTCAGTAGGTGGAGGAAGCTTTCTGTGAGCTCATTTGTCATGAGTGATCTGGTATCACCGTCTTCCTTCTGCCCTACCTTGGGGCCTGACATAGCTGTCAACTGTGTGTGTGTGTGTGTGTGTGTGTGTGTGTGTGTGTGTGTGTGTGTGTGTGTGTGTGTGTGTGTGTGTGTGTGTGTGTGTGTGTGTGTGTGTGTGTGTACGTGTGTGTCAGTGTGTACGTGTGTGGATGCAAGCTTCTGTCCATGTACACATAATGTATGTTGTGAACTTGTGAGCATACATGCAACCTTTGGCTCTAAGCTTTATCAAACTGCCTGTGTGTGTGTGTGTGTGTGTGTGTGTGTGTGTGTGTGTGTGTGTGTGTGTGTGTGTGTGTGTGTGTGTGTGTGTGTGTGTGTGTGCGCGCGCACACACACGTGCGTGCGTGCGTGTGTGTGCATGCATGTGACTCACTGTCCAGTATAACAGTAAGCTGAGGTGAAGGCCACTGTAGCAGTTTATGCTCGACTAGCTTGTATATCAGCTTGTATGTCTTTTTAGGATTTTTACTTCTCTACAGATTTTATATAGCCTCCTCGATTCTCAATTCTGTCACCTATTTCTGTCTCTCTCCCTCACTCACTCCGTCTCACTCTTGTTTTCTCCCTCTCTCTCTCTTACGTCTATATATTTTTAGTCTTAACCCTCAGAGTCTGTATCATAATCTAATTATAACAACAAAAAAAAACACGAAGCTTCTTCATATTAGATCTCTCACTCATTACCTTACATGGTGCAATTTGGTGGTCAAAGTAGACGATGAGCCACTACACACATCTAGGTTACCCTTGTTGTTAATTTCTCCGTCTTTCCTCCCACAGACACACACACACACACACATGCACACTTGAAGAGTGCCGTCCCTCAGAAAGGTGCATGCTATGAGCGCAAAAAAAAACAGAAAATCGAACCTTGCCGTAAGAAATTACGGACGAATATTTCAGAGGCAGTGGGTAAACGTGATTGACACAAAGTGAGGTCCTTTTTTTTTGTTAGAAAAAAATTATCTGATTCTCAGGTTGACAAGTCCTGAGAACATACATACTGCACACTGGACAGCTGGTGAAGGAGACAAAATCCATTCCGTTTGATCCGACTCCATCCACCCTCCTCGCTGTGTTTTCCAGACCGGACCTGTCGGCTCTGACTGACAACACCCATCAGTCAAGACAAATGGGAACAAACAATGTCTCATTCCTACAGGCATCACTCTCCTGAATTCAGAGAGAATTGGCCCTGTTTTAGCTGTTGTGGGGCGATGTTAGTAATGATGTAATAGTACCTGATGATCATTAAGTTGATGATGATATACATCATGAATTTGTAACATTTTCATTTTTATAAATACATGTTGATACAGGTGATAGTTTTGCTTAATGTTGTGGTTAAACTTGACAGTCACAGAACCTCATCATCTTTAGTATTTGTGTTTTCAGGTTTGTAATCATAATCACTTGCAGGTTATGGTACTGTAGGTTATATTTGGTGGCTTTTTACATGAGATGCTGGTTGAAATCTCTGGACTACTTTGGTAAAGCTGGGTAGGGTAATAATTGACAGTTCCCTGTGTGTGGGTAAAGTGTGGAGCACTCTTTGTGAAACTCCTCTAAATATGGTAAATAGTCGCCTCATTAAATAACATTGAAAGGAGAAAAAAAGCCTTTTGTGTACCTTTCTGAAAAACTAATTGGCTACTCTGGGAAAAGTAATGTTGAGCCTTCAGATTCTCCTCCCAACCCACCTTTCCTCTCTCACTTTTCATCCTGTTCCTCTTCCTTGCTCATCACTCAATCCTCAGCTTGTGTTGTGTATCTTCTCATCCCTTCTGTTTCTCTCCTCACCTGCTGTCTCTCCTTCAGCTACAGAGCTGTGTTGCCTCATTCATGTTCTCAATCCCTGTCTCCTCCTTATTTGTTTATACTCTTCTCTCCCCTCCACTGCTCTCCTCCACTCTCCTCTCTTCCTCATTATTATTCAGGTCATCGTAGCAAAAATAATCTTACAGCCACAAAGAACATTTATATAGGCATTGCTGTTTTTTTGTTATGATATATATAAAAAAAAATCTCTCTCTCTCTCTCTCTCTCTCTCTCTCTCTCTCTCCTTCAGCTCCAGGCCAGTGTTCTGGAGCCGCCGCCCACAGATGAACACAGGCAAAGGGTAAAGCGTGTGATGGAGTCTCTGGCCCATCTGCCCAGCTCCCCTGAAAGCCTCAGCCATGGCCTCCTACCCACCAGCATCCTGTATCCTTCACCTGATCTATGATAAGATCATACAGTCAAACCCCTCCTGATTGAAAAACATACAGACTTACTTACATTAACATGTGTTTCCACATAAATATAAGTACACAGTTGCATTTTTATTTTTTTTAAGAAAAAGTGTTCAGCACACACAGAGTGGAATGAACCATGAGATACTGGCAGAGAACATCTTTATTGATTTTTTTCCCTGGCAATTGTTTGAATCATGCTTTCCACCGAATCTGTTTGAAAGTTTTTTCACTCAGTCATTATATTATTGTCTGAACAAGACCACTACATCAAGCTTACATCTGTAGTGGTGGTAGGCCTCCCTGTTTCTCTTTCTTTATCACACAATTTATTTTAAAACTCACGCACGTGCACACACACACACACACACACACACACACACACACACACACACACACACACACACACACACACACACACACACACACACACACACACAGACAGACACGCACAGTGTGTCCCTGAGCAAGACACTGAACTGCTCCTGATGAGCAGGTTGGTGCCTTGCATGATTTCCTCCACCATGAATGTAATTGTCATTGTAAAGCACCTTGGATAAAGGCACTATATAAATGCATCATTTACACACACCATAATCTTTTCCCTTGTGCATTCTTCCTTAAGCCTGCCACACAGGCGTGTAGGAGAGTTGTCCATCTGTCTCTCTGACTTCACTGTGCAAGCTAGAAGATGCTCTGGAGGACTGATAAATATGTCTTAGATTTATTCTAATAATAATATTTAAGTTATATTAAGCAAACCAATATACGTTTATATTGGTTTGCTTTGTTAGCTACTTGATATGCCATTTGCAGAATGCTGTCAAACCAGAAAATATTGCCATCCATACATTCTCATCCAATACTTTTGTCGGTGGAAAAAAATGTTTTGTATTTTGTTTGTTTCTTCGTGTTGTAACCAGTGCATTGTATTGAAATGTCAATAAATATCCCAGTGTTCAAAGCCATGTCTCTATCCATTTAAAGTTTCTGAAGTGGGAGGAGGAACGGTTTACGTGTACCACCGTCTGTGTGTGCCTCTCTAAATTCTCCGTGTGGAAACCATATCCTGCTATGTAACCGCGCTGGCTGGCTGTCATTCGTCTAACCAAAGGCAGCCGGTGCGATCGTGGCGCTGGCAGAGTGGAAGAGGAGAGAGAAGCAAGAAGAGCCGCATGTATAGATGAACATTTCCAACGCAATACCGTCACCTGAGGATTGTTGAAAGATCACGAATTCCTCGGACAGGGGACTTTTATATATATGTATATATTTTTTACAACAGAAGATTACATTTCACTTTGGACATCAACAGCCTTTCGGCAATCGCTGCCGTGTCGCGCTGCTGTTTTACTACGGTGAGTGATCAGCGAGTTTGTGATGTCCACGGCTCTACTGAGCTGACCAGCGGCAGCGGGCGGACAGATGCGTTGACTGAAATGATCCTTGTGTCGATTTCCAACTTTAAATGTTGGCTTTACCCGGAAAGTTCTTTCTTTACATTGATAAAATGTTTTGAACATAATATTAATAGGCTCACACTTAAGGATTATGACTCAAGAGATTAAACCACCCAGCGTAGCCTAGCTTTATAATAACCACGAGCAATAATCATCACCGTGTTAATTATCCCTGTTAGTAAATTGATGTTCTTAATTACTCATCATAGACAATCGCACTAAGGACGGGAATAAGGGTCAGTCAGGGGACATGCAATCAATTAACCATTCTCTCTTAATTGACGATACAACTGACAGTCCATACTCGGATACAGCCATCATCAGCACCATTACGCATGTCCGTAGTTCTGCCTCTGGATGAAGGATGAGAGAGAGAGGGGGAGGGAGAGAGAGAGATCCACAGATGGAACTGAGAGAGTGAGAGGCATTAGAGAGAGAGAGAGAGATCCACAGATGGAGCTGAGGGAGTGAGAGGCATGAGAGAGAGATGGAGATCCACAGATGGAGCTGAGGGAGTGAGAGGCATGATGTGTCAGACCTTGAACCTCAAACCTCCCACGATAGGCTTGCCGAAGGGGTTTCTGGATCCGATTCGATGGCACATCCACCTCTGCAATTCCCGGGGAGGTTTTTATTTTAGTTTATGCAATTAAAAAAAATCACATTTGGTATCGTTTGGATTGTGAACATTTCCTCAGTTTTCATTGAGTTTAAAAGTGAAGTGAACATTTGAAGCCTTGATTTGAAAGGTTGGTCTAAATGACTACACTGTGTGAGTTGAGTGTTTCCACAACATCGATAGCCTAATATCAGACGGTGTTAGTTAAGAATCAAGCTAATAAGCTATAGTCATGATACTAATGGACTGAATTGATGTTGAATCCTCATCTCCAAGGCAGTAAATCTATCTCTATTTCAGGGTGATGTTATTGAATGAGACAACTCCCATCTCCAGGTGATATATGTAGGCTTACAAGATTTAATTTACAGTTGCCCTGCCTTTAGACCTCTGGCAGAGACACCTACTCCAATTTTCCTCTGTGATAAGATTTCTACTTGGGTCTCCAAGACCTTTAGCACCCACCAATAAGCTAAAGGAGAATCAATTCACTATTGAAACCCCCAGGGACATATTAAGGCTACAGGGAATTGACCTTTGTGTGGGCCGATGTGTGTTGTATCTTGTGTACAAATGTGGTGTTCACCTCTAGAGAGAAGAGGGAAGAATTGATCTGTGACAATGCTGTCCTCTCACAGCCACAGGCAGTTAAATAATGAAATTTATGTTTGCGTTCTATCCTTCAAAAATCTAATTTCTCTATAACGCATCTGCTAAGATTTAAGTGGGGCTTCAGATGAATCAAATGTGTCCCGCATTACTGCCTCCCCAACATGTGCACTCGCAATATACTATGCACTCTTATTTGGACAGTGTATTACCATGTGTAATATGATCACCAAATGTGAGTGGTTGGGTTTTCCTGTGCTTCATTTTCTAAAGTGCCCGACCAGTGTGATGAGGTTGCTTGCTTGCTGTTAATAGCTGCATTTAAAGTCTAATTTCGGCGGCCATGCTGTGTTAGAGATGATTAATATGCCTCCATGTCCTTCGTTACCCACCTTTTTAAAATCTCAGCACTTTATCCAGTCTGACAGTTTGACAGAACACGTCAATGCTGCTGGATGCATGTTGATTGTATTAAACTATGCTAGTGGTGATAACCTTTATCCCCTCATAAGCATACGTCAGGCTACACAGCTGTCAAACAAGCATATCGAATATCCTGATAGGTCTCTCCCACAGGAGAGGGTCGGCCCTCTTCCCTGGCTGTTATCTAGAAATATTGGGGCTTTTGACTTGCACTTAAGGATATTTAGTGCTGCATTTCTCAGAAAGCTGGGAAGCCGCCCAAAGGATGTTCTCAGAATGCACAAATTGGTCTTAATCGAACATTGTCTCCACTCAGCTGTCCTCAAGAACACTTGTTTCTGCTGACAGTGTAAGGAAAAAAAAGTTGGACCTTGCCTCAGACATTTGTTTTATGTATGGGGAACTGTAATGAACATGGAAAAACTGCTATTGAAGCCTTGCCTGCTGTGATACGAAGGGAGAGTTTGTCAGTATTATTCTCTAGTGTGGCCTTTTATGTGGTCATATCAGTTGGCTCCTAAATAACCTCTTGAGATCTAGTATAGTTGTCATGCTACTCTCAGGTTTGGCTGCTGAACTAAAACTCTACTGTGAAATAGAATTGAGACCAAAAGTAGACCAAAAGTGGTTGTATTCTCAAGCTTCTGTCTGTGATGGGAACTCTGAATTCTTGGAGGATTGAATCCTTTGCCCTTCAGATATAAATGAGATTGTGAAGGGGACTCAGTCAGGCCAATTTAACATTCCTGCCTTCCCCGAGAAGTGTACTGCATATGGAGATGGAAGCAGCCGAGGAACATCAGGTTGCATAGCAAGGATATTCCCTTGTCTCTCAGTTTCAAGAGGTATCAGACAGAGTTGTAGAGATTAAAGTCAATCATGGGAAATTAAGTCCCTGGTGCTCGTTATCCTCTTACCCTGTCTCCCCACCCATTTTTTAGGTTTTACTTCACTGTTTCTTCATTGCAAATGTAGATGAAATATTCACCAGCAAAGCTGTCGGTTCCCTCAGGGTCTCGTCTTTTTCACCCCTCTTTTCATGCAACACCCCATCTCTTGCTTCCCTCTCTCCTTGTCTCCTCATCCATCTATATCCATCCATCCATCCCACCACTGTCTCTCATATTATCCCCTACAGACCCACATTTTCCTTTGACCCACCCTCACCTCTATTTAACTTCTCTCAGTGGATCAGTGGTTTTCCAAATTAATGTATTTGGTTCAGGACCCCCATCTGAAAATATTTTGTGCTAGGGACAAGATTTGGGTTTTTAAAATGTTAACATTTTTACTTTGAAAATAGCAGATCTACAAGCTTGTAATAGCTGATGTATATCGGGTTAAAGTGGTTAAACAGATTTTGATGCTATACTAACAAATTTAGCTGGGGACCCCCTGGAACTCCATGACCCCTGGGGGTCCCCGGACCCCACTTTGAGAACCACTGCTCTTGATAACATCAGTGATGGCCTCGCTGGATCACACGTCATGTAGGTCTCTTATCTATGTTGTTTTCTCCCCTTCCTCTGCACGCTGCTCTGTCTTGCCAGTGATTTAGTAAAATTGGACTTTTCATCAAATATTCATCTGTCGGTGGGTGGGGACTATTTTTAGTCATCGTATTTATCTCCCTTTTTCATCCCTCCTTTTTCATACACGTTAGCAGCCTCTGAGAGGAAGAGGAAGTCACAACTGAGAAAACGTTGAGGCAGCCCACTGATTGGGATTGGGAAAGAGATTGCTGTGCATTAGTGAGCAGGGGGAGGAGAGAAAATGCAAGAGCGCAGAGTGACAGATTATGTTAAAGTTCCTTCAGGGATTTTCAGAGGTACCAGACATCGGTCGGTAGTACATTTAAAAGGCACAGAAGGAGCCTTCTTTCCAACGCCTGCTACCCACTGGTGTCCCACATTGACCATTAAGACCCAGCATGTGACTCTTCTTTAGGGTCTGACAGGATCACAAAGGAGAGAGTGCCATGCTCAGTAGTGCTGAAAAAGCAATGTTGTGAATAAGATGGATTGCAGTGAAAATGTTTTCTCTCCCTCTCCAGTCCAGACCAAAGTGAAATCCGGTCGTATAGAATGAAAAGCAAATGCAATGCACAACTCGGTTCTCTTTTCATAGGCGCCAAAGGGCAGAATTGTACTTATTAAATGAACGAAGTGTTTGGGGCGGCTGAAATGAATTGAAACGACCACACGTCTGCCGTCTTGTGCTGTTGACGTTGGATGTTTTGACAGTTCTGTTTCATTTTGTCCCCCATCGCGTTGTCTGTATATAGTTTCAGCCGAGTGCCTCTCCAGCACCCCCTACTGACCATGCAGAGTGTGTGTGCCGTCCTCCTGGCCGTGGCTGCCGCAGCTCTCACCTCCGCAGACTCCGACGCCCACAGACACAGACATGACTCCAACCTGGAGATCTGTATCCTTCCCCCGTCTGAGTGGAGTATGGAGAACTGTGTGGGTCATACTGAAGTGTGTGTGTGTGTCTCACATGTTAGTGAGTCTGTGGCACTGTGTGTAGGATAGAGGTTGTGTATACATGGGTGAGGTGTGTGTATAGTTTGGTTGGTGTCTGGTATGTGTGTGGGTGTGCATGTCTTAGTATGTGTGAAAGACTGTTGCGTGCGCACGCACGTGTGTGTGTGTCTGCCTGTTTGTCAATCTTTCTGAATGTGTATGCATGATGTCCGTTTCATGGGGTGTACGTGTTGGTGCACATCAATAGGTGTGAATGTGTGTTTTTTGTGTGTTTGTGTTGTAGACGAGTGTGTGAGCATGCATTTATATGTCTTATGAGTAAGCCCCAATTGAACAGAGAGTCTCTCCTGATCTGCTGTGGCCAGACAAGCGTCTGTTTGAAACCAAGAGAAAAGACCAGCTGAATGCTCTGAAGAACCTGGTGGAGCTCAATGACATCAACCAGCAGTATAAGATAATAGATATCATGCTCAAAGGACTCTTCAAGGTAGAGTGTGTTGTTGTTGTTGTTGCAGTATTTTTCACTGCACCTGTGTGCTTGTATACCTGTGTATTCTCTCACATGATCTTCCACCTGCAGCAACTAAGCATAGCCAAGGCTGGTGACACAACCAAGAAACAAAGTAATAGCTGTTGTTAATTTCCAAGAGCTTAGCACTCATCTGCTCTCAGCAGATTGAAAGATATGATTGTTCACAGTAAGACAGACAATCAAACACTTATATCAGACCCAGTAATTACAGTCATAAGCATGTTTTCTTGCATTCATTTGAATGTTAATGTATTCTGAACTGGGCGGCTTAGAGTGGCTTTCAATCTCATTATGCCCAGAGGCTTGGTTTTACTGTACGCCTCAGTGTCCCAGAGGACAGCTATCTATGTATCTGCCTGCCTCCCAAGGACAACTAGCATAGTCAACCTCCAGTGGCCGAGTTACACTGTCAGCACTTCTATACCTGTGTGTGTGTGTGTGTGTGTGTGTGTGTGTGTGTGTGTGTGTGTGTGTGTGTGTGTGTGTGTGTGTGTGTGTGTGTGTGTGTGTGTGTGTGTGTGTGTGTGTGTGTGTGTGTGTGTGTGTGTGTGTGTGTGTGTGTGTGTGTGCACAAGTGAAAACCTTTAGGGGTGTGTGGGTTAATGTGCAGTAGGTATGTGCGTATCCATCCATCTTTCAGTATTCTGACTTACTGTATGTTTGCATTAACCCTTTGTGACTATTGTACGTTTCCAGCTTTAAACAGCTCAAATATATGTGTAAATTGACTTGGTGTATGATGTAACCATGGATATGGCAAGCATGTTATGGCAGCATACATCATGTTTTTTATATAATGAACACCAACACTCAGTGAACTTCTATTTACATGCTAATGTAGCTATCAATTGAAATTATCTGGTTACAAAGGTACTGGAGGATTCGAGGGCCATCTTGGTCACAGCCAACATGCAGCCAGATGACCCCTTCCCCATGGATGATAAGATCAAAGAAGGTCTGATCCCTTCTCAATTTATTCTCTCACTCGTGGCTCTGGTAATCCATTCTATCTATGTACCATCATCTTTTGGTCTAATCTATTTAACAGTCTGACAGTTTGTTTTTGTATCCATCTTATTCCTTTCCTACTCTGTTACCTGTACACCTCCTGCTTCACTCTCTCTTTCTCTCTTATGCTTTCAGGCGTGAGTCATTTCCTATTATATCACCCTTTTCTTATTGTGTTCCATCAGGTTTCTTTTTCTTTTTTGTAGCTGCCTATAGGCCCTGTATATTACCAGGTTTCTTTGTGCTATAATTGGTTAATACAGTGGGCTTTGTTGCACTAATTATATTATCTAATACAGTGGTTCTCAACCTTTTCTGGATCAGGGCCCACTTGAAAATATTGCAAGTGCTTGCAGCCCACCTGTCTGACCACTGTTATGAGGTGGTCTGCATGCATTTTCAGAGTTTATTTTAATGATCAATCAATCAATTGTGTTGCGACTTTGACCAGAGGAACTAACATAGTATACTTTAAGTCCCTATTTATCTGTATGACATTGAAAACAATTTTTTCAAGATTTTAAAGAAAAAAAAAACATTACTTTTTTTTGGATAAATGAATAACTAGAGGTTCAGGTGCTGATGCCATGATGCCATGACGACACATTGAGGTTAGAAAACACACTCCATATTTGGGCGTAGCTGCATTGGGAATTCCTAAATATATGGTTATGGTTGAGTCATTGTGATATGAGCGTCAAGAGGTCCGCCCCCCTGCCAGTCCTCCCTTAAGCCAATTTTAATTAGGATTAATGTTATAATATCAATAAAATATTAGTGTTTGCCAATTATTCAGGGGCTGACTTGCAATATCATCACGGCCCACCAGTGGGCCCCAGCCCTGTGGAGAATCACTAATCTGTATGCTGTTCCTATCTGTTTTGTCACTGTTCTCTCCCCCTGCGTCATCCCATCCAATTTCTTTTTGCCTTCCTGTAGCATACTCTCACGTGGTGGAGAACACAGCGTTCTTCGGTGACGTAGCGCTACGTTTCCCCCGTATCGTCCACCACTACTATGACCGCAACACTGACTGGGGGGGTCTGCTGCGCTGGGGGCTACGCTTCTGCAACCTGACGGGGGTCTTCACTGGAGGGGCTCATCAGCATGTCCTCACACTGGTGAGACAGCTCCGTCATGATGATTTTAATGATTTACGGTGTAATGATTTACGGTAGTGTTTACGGTAGTGTGCGACCATTTTGGGTTGCAGACTTGTTTTTATGGGTTTGCGAGTATATCCCATTTCTGTGGGTGTTTTTTTAAATGGCCATATACCGATGGCATCAGGGATCTCCATATATGGGCATAAAAGAAACACAGGCAGACAGACAGACAGGTACAACGGGGACTCTGACAACAGGTATTGCATAACCGGGTGGGGTACGCATTCGGTACTTGCAATGTTCCCGACATGCATCACCGATCCGACCAATTTGCCCATACAGTATATAGGCATATATGGAGGTACGGATGTCCAGAACCGCCGATAATATACTGATGACATCAGGGATCTCCATATATCATATGGCATAAAAGGGACACCGGCAGACAGATACAAAAGTCCAAAAGCTCTGTTTCCGCTATTTTTGAAATAGGGCTTTCTATCCCAGAAAGACACCAAAGTTCTTATTGAGGTCTCGAGCTGAAAAAGATTGGGAACCCCTGGTTTAGAGGAACGGAGGTTTTGGTCATAGGTTGTTTATTATTTCCACGATGAAGCTGTACTATACCATGCATCAATTTAATCGAGATTAATCTGTAACCCTCTCCCCTCATTGTGTATGTCTTTCATTAATTTACTCAGAAATGCTGATATGAAATATGGAAAAAAATCCTAGAGTCCATTCAATCTCTTGCATCCTTCTGAACAAATGTTAATTTGTTGCCCTGTCTCTCTCTCTCGCCCTATGTCTGTCTTACGTATACGTGCTCCGTAGATGTCACAGGAGCTGGGAATAACAGAGAAATCCCCAGACTTCACAAACCCGTACCGCACAGAGAGAGACGATGTGAGTAAAGGCATTGAGGGGGTCCTCAGACGCCGCTTTAGGGGCACACGCACACACGCTGTTTTCTCAGTCTGAAGCATAATGTATTTGGTCCCAAACACATCCTCACGCATACACATAGCCCTGCATGAAGCCTGTGTCCCTCCCCCTTCTTTTCTTTCTCTCTCACACATGCTCTCGCTCACTAGATTCTCTTTTACCCGGCTGCAGGTGCTCCATACTGCAGAGGCATTTCAGAAGATCCTGCGGGAGGAAGAGAAGCGGAGGAGAAAAGAGGAGAAGAGGAAAGAAATACGGAAGGGCCCCCGTATCTCCCGCTCACGCACCGAACTATAGTACTCTGCATCTCAGCACAGTGGAGAGCACAGCAGAGAGGGAGAGGAGGAGGCGGCAAAAGAGATGCAGAGAGAAAGAGGAAACGAACATACGCACAGCCCACAGGGGAGACTTGAGTTGTAGACTCTTAAACGACTGGAGGGAAGCAAGTGCTCTGTGGTTGAAAATGAGAGCGGAACCACACTGTAGGTGTGACACAAAATAAAAAATACAGTAAAGAGGAGGTGGCGGATTATTCCGTTAGTGACTGTGGCATAACTGGGCAACTGTGTTCTGTACCGTGAATTAAAATAGTAAAACATAAAGGTGTTCAGAAATTTAAAAAGGAGACTTCTCTGGAATAGGATTTGATAAGGGAAACAAGGTTTTTTGATAACTTGACTACAACATTACAGTCTCTTTGGGATATCATTCATTTTAGTATAATGAAATAACTTTAAAAAACAACTGAAAAGTCCACATATTGTGTCTTGTCTAGATTTATATAGCGTGTATAACACCCATGTGCTTCAAATGATTGTGGTCTGCCAAATTATAAGTCACCCTCAGCACATTGCAGTGAGATATGACTATGTTGAGCTTGAATTTGTGCACTTGCTTTTTATTGTCAATCATTGTTCACTTTTACTGTAGATTTCTTTGGAGAAATTTCTTTGGGGATGATTGGTCATTTGTGAATGGATATGTTTCTGTTCTCTTGGTGCTTTATGAAAGCTGTTTCATATTGACTGTGTGTTTGAAGGTATTTCTATTTATGTAAGTTAATTTTTCATGTCTTTTGGAATGACTATGTGTCCCCCATGCGTTTCCATGTATATATTCTTTAATTGCCCACAGTCGGGAACACCATTAATGGACCTGCCATTTATCTGTCTGACAAACCTCCCTTAAGCCATTTGTGGCTATCTGCTGTTTCACCTTTAGGCCCTTTTATCAAACTGCTTTGACCTTGTGAAAAAGAGCTGTGACCAGAAAAATGTGATCATCTTTCAGCTCAGCGGCCTGTTTAATTAATGGATCGAATATTTTCTTTTATAAATTGCTGGAAAAACATATTTTAATGGATTTTAATTATTGAATTGAGACGATCGATATTCATTTTGAAATAGTAATATTATGACTGTTATATAAATACATGTATATTCAGAGAGAATACCATTGCTGCAAAGTTAATGAGCAAGCCTACAATTACCATTTTATCAAGACTATTGAAATAAAGTGACTATAAATTATATTACGTACAAAATGTTTGTTCATTGTAACCATCAACCAACAGAGGGCACACACAGACTCGAGAAATCTCCCGCAAGTCCAATGTTTTGGTGACTGCCTAGGCAGGAGAGAGCTCTGCACTTTGAGCTTAACATCAACACGACTTTTAGGACGACGAAAACGAAAGCTTGAATGTAGAACAACGACCGCTTTTAGTTAACCGGAGACATGTCTAATAATAGCACACAGGGTAAGGTTATTTCCTGTTAAATTTTTCCAGATCAAACGGCATACAGTAGCCGGCCCTAACAACTTGCGCTAAGGGTTAGCTTAGCTTGCTAACATTAGTTAGCTATCATCAACAACACTGCCACGCTGGCCCACGCAGTTACTGATTACAAGTTAGGCCAGGGCTTATGAAATTGGCTATAACATCGTGGCCTTTGACTTCTTGATTTTTCAATATTTTTATCAGAATTATATGATTTTCTTGTAGATTATACACTCTGCATGTGTAAAGGGTGAAGGAAGGTTCCTGATACATCCACATTGTATCCTACTATGTGGAAATTTCAGTATGTATCGTGGTCAGAAATGGCTAGCACGCAGAGAAGACAAATTGCCATGTCAAGTTCAAAGGTGTACATTTTGACGTCATGACATGACATCATGCTGACTGACATTATTTTATATTATTAACTTTTGCATTATCTTGTTGATATTGAATAATACATTTTCATGGAATGGAACGTATTTCAAGTCGAGTCTCTTTCGAATATTTTTATTTATGTACTTCTTGTTCTGATTCCATTCATCCAGCAGGGGGAGAAGGAGAGGCGAAAGAGTCTGTTGACATTGAGGGTGAAAGAGCTCAGGAGGGCACTGCGTCCAGATGGAAAGAACTCAGACTGGTGCTGATTGGAAAGACGGGGTCTGGTAAAAGTGCGTCTGGAAACACTATCTTGGGCCGAAAGCACTTCCTGTCTCAGCTCAGTGCCAGCTCTGTCACCCAGGTCTGTGAGCAGGGGAGCACTGACCTCACTGAGGAAGAGGATGGTGAGAACAATGGCCTGGCCTTCAGAAGAAGACCAAAGGTGACGAGAGTCCTTGTTGTCGACATGCCTGGCTTTGGGGACACACACCTCAACACGGAGCAGACCCACGGCGAGATAGCCAAATGTGTGACTCTCTCAGCCCCTGGCCCCCATGCTTTCCTACTGGTTGTCCCGTTAGGACGCTATACAGACGACGAGAGCAGGGCCGTTGACGAGATGGCCCAGATATTTGGGGAGGCTGCGGTCCATGACCACACTGTGATTCTGTTCACCCGAGGGGATGACCTGGAAGAGAGGGGGATAGATGAGTACCTGGGGAACACGGCACCTGTTGGGCTCAAGGCTTTAATTGAAAGGTGTGGCGGCAGGTACCATGTCCTAAACAACAGAGATCCTAGTGACATATGGCAGGTCAGACAGTTGCTGAGGAAAGTGGAGACCATGGTGGAAGGGAATAACGGAGGGTTTTATACCAATGCAATGTTTTTAGAGGCGGAGGCAGTAATAAGGGAGGAGCAGGAGTGCATGATGAGGGAGAGAGGACAGGCGGAGGGAGCGGAAGAGGGGGGAAGCAACATGGAGGAGCAGGTGAAACATGCCAAACGACGAAAGTGTGACTTGGAGTGGGATTGGAAGGTAGACGAAGCAGGGAGAAGTGAAGGAGAGTCAGCAGGGCTTAATAGAAAGGACTTGGAGGGATTCAGAGTGGAGAGATGGACGGAGGAAGAGAGAGGCAGTGCCTTCAGCTTCCTGAGGGACAGAGGAGAGAGATGGAGAAATCGGTTCAGAGACAGGAGGAGGGGTGGTGGTGATAGGGCCGTTGCTAGGCCATACTCATTAAGTCAGATCAGGAGGGAGGCTGCCCTCTCTGCCAAGGTCCTGGCGAGAGTCAAGATCCTAGTGGCTGCTGGAGCTACAGGTATGGCAGTAGGGGCAGCGTTTGGGGCAATGACCCCTCTAGCAGCAGCAGCTGGGGCAGCTATCATGGGTAACAGCGTTGGATTTGCTGCCAGTCAGCTCGCGGGGATGTCTGTAGCTGGGGGCACAGGTGTCGGGAAAGCCGTGGGAGCTATAGTAGCTGCAGCATCAGGAAAAACCGCTATTGCTCTTGGGGCAGCAACTGGTGGTGTTCTGGGGGGTTCTATGGGTGCCCTGACTGGAGCGGAAGCTGCTAGTCCTGGGAATGGAGCTCTAGACACCTTAGGACAGGTTAGCCTCATTGGAGCCACTGCTGTTGGAGTGGCAGCAGGGGTAGGGGGCGCCATGGGGGCTGGGGCTGCCATCGGGGCAGCTCTGGAGGGAGCAGTTCTCAGCACAACAGCCCTGACTGGAGTAGAGACCACAGCAGTAGTAGGGTCTGCAGGTGTAGCCAATGGTGTAGCATCAGTGGCAGGACAACATGCCGTGGCCACTGCAGGCAACGTCACTGCTAGTAGTGGGTTTGTTCAGTCCACTGGGGCTGGGTCAGCCTTAGCAGATGGAATGGCAGTGAGTGCCTCCGCTGCTGCAGGTACTAGTGGGGTTGTATGTGGGGCTGCAGGGCCCAGCTCAGCATCAGTAGGCAGTGTGGTTGTGTCTGATACCTGGGGCACAGTGGGGGCGACCGCACGCATTCTGACTGCAGTGGCTGAAATAGGCAAAGCTGCAGCTGGCATTGCCCTAGCTGGGGGCCTGGTGGTGAAGGTAGTGAAGGAGAAGGTCAGAAGCGGCATAGGCACAAGTGTAGACAACTGTTCAGAGAAGAGGTCTTATGAGATTTACTGGAACAAATAAGGTAAAGGCAGTACTGGGTCAGAAATGAAAGGTAATGAGTCATTTTCAAATGAAAAACATAATGCAAATGGCACGGTCAGGAAACAAAGTATAAAACTAACCCCCAAGGATTGAGTTGTCATTTTTATTTAAGGGTGGCTTAATTGTTTATCTCGGTTAGAGTGAGGCAAAATGTGTGCCTGTGGATTTGTACATTTAAGATTGATTTGCATTGCATTGGTCCAACTCCATCTGAATGAACTTCAATTCTCTGAATTTCACCTAGGCTTCCCTTCTGCCCCTGGTCTGACTAAAAGACAGTATTTGTGTTGAACATTTTTTTTTAGAAGAGACATGAGAATGGCTTTCGTGACCTGTTGGCATCCTGTTATTGATCAACTATAGTTGACATTTTGAGTTAAGTATTAACTTTAATAAATAAAATAAGTGATCTCCACACATTTATAAGCAGTAAAATATATGAGCACTTATTTCTCACACTTATTTTTTCTTGTAGATGTTTGATGTGTTCATTTTTATGATGACTGTGTGAAGTGAAAAAAAATGACTGTTTCATTTGGTGTTCATTTATTATTAGCATTAGTAGTGAAACAATACATGAGTTTTGATATAGTTATTCTCTGCCTGTGTCATTATTGATTATTCACAATGTGTCTTGCTTCAAAATAGAGGGGTGGAACACCGAAATGAAATGTTTATATAATAAATATGAAGACGCACAATTATTAGTATTTCTGTATTTCTTTATATTGGAGTTATCAATTCACTCAGCTGGTCTGCTGATACTATTAATGTATTCATTTAATAGTATCATAGTACATTAATAATAACGTAACAGATAATTGAAAAAGTTATTTAACTTATGTGTACAATTTGAAAAAAAATCGGATTTTTATTTATATATATAATTTGTTTATTATATGTAGGCTACATACATACCAGTTTAATATAATTTTATATTATACCTGCTATTGCATATCTATTGCATTCCCTTTGTACACCCATGGAGTTAATTAACCAAACCAAACCCCAGCATCACAGTATGTGAGCTTGTCTATCGCCTATTTTCAGCAAAAGCTTTCCCCACAATAACAGAAAACAGAAAAGGCCCTAGTATTGAGCTCTGAGGGACTTAGGTTACCCATATGGGGTTTAAGTGATTAACTATCAATTAATTTAGTTGGGGACCCCCTGGATCCCTGATCCTGGGAGTCCTGGTCCCGGACCACACTTTGAGAACCACGCATTTATAGCCTAGTCATGGTGCAAACTGAGAAGGAATGAATAATGCATGACAGCAATGATGATGACCAACATCTGCCAGGAGTTCCTCAGGTGCATGGGGTCATCGGCACGTGCACTTCTTTTCACGAAGATAGGGGGCGCGGTTTATTCAAATTGCACGAAAGCTTCTGATCGTTGACGTACTATCACACCACGGCGAACACGGCGTTTCCATTGGACGACGGTCACTGGTCTCATGACAACAACAGCCGCGTGTAGGCCAATCAGAGCTCGCCCTGGGCCACAGAGTCTGTTTGTGAATGACGTAACAGACGAAAACAAGATGGCTACGTCTTAATCATAAATCGTTTGTAAATGAGTTTATTTCAATAGGTAATCTGCCTCTTTTAAGGCGGTCGGCGATGTATTATCCGGCTTCTGTGACATTTATATACACTTAGATACGATCATTAAAGTGTTGGCATTGTTAGCGTCTTCAACAATAGTGCGGATCTCGTTCCTTTTCGTGTGTAACCCTCCGGTGACAGCCGGGGAGGCGAGGTTCTGAAGCTGAAGATGGACAGTGGGGAATATATGTCAACCATGGAAAACATGGATCCAACTTTAGCGGAATTAGGGGACGAATTTACCTTAGGAGACATCGACGGTGAGTAAATTAATGCGACGGTCATGTCACTGATGAAAATCTCAAAGTGTGGTTCTCTCAGTGGTGGAAAAAGTACTCAAATTAATACTTCCATGTAGGAACACTCTGTTACAAGTAAAAGTCCGTAATTCAAAATTTACTTGAGTAAAATTACAAAAGTATTGAATCAAAATGTACTTACAGTATAAAGTATAAAGTACTCATTATGCAGAATGTCCCATTTCACAGGTTTTCAAATGTATAAAATGCATGAAAATCCTTTGAAAATAGCCTAAATGTATAGGGCGGAAGTGGTTAATGCATGTTTTGTAATAATAATCAAAGTGCTAAAGTTTTCAAATGATTGTAGTGGAGCAAAAGTACAATATTTGCCTCTGAGATGTAATGAGTAGAAATACAAATTGGAAAGTAGAACCTCAACATGTTTGTCAAAAAGAGGGTACATGAGTGAGGAAGTTTTTTAATTGCCCGTTTAAAACCTTGTTTACATTTTAGATATACCAGACTTTAAATGAAAGTACTTGAGTAAATGTGCATGGTTACTTTATACCACTGGTATATGTGTCGCTTCTAAAGTTTGTGATGGCCTATTTCCGCTCAGTCTGACGTCCAGAAGGAGTGATGCTCATAATTGCTCATGTTGTGTGTCCAAGGAGTCAACCTTATGCTAAGGTTGACACAAAGGGAATTTGACAGTGCTAATTTCAGGATTCAAGAATACCTTTATTCATTACTTCATTACATCATACTGGTGGTACACAAGAGTATTCTTTGGATTTGCCTCCTTGACATTGTAGCAACAATGAAAAAAAAGAAGAAAGTAGCAACATAAAGCATAACTAAATATTCGATAGCCCTTGTAATATATATATATATATATATATATATAATATTATTAGTAACATACTTGTCAAGTATGTTACTCATATATTGTTTTAAACTTGTAGTCTTCCAGTCAATTTGGCAGCACACTGTTGCAAGTTTCTATGCTGTGGTCACAGAAACATGAATTCAACGAACATGGCCATGAATGAAATCATTGATGTAATTCTTTCCATGAGTGTGTTTGGGTGCATCATCCTTCACAGTTAGGTGTGTGTGGACGGAGAAGGAACACTTCAGAATGTGACATTTGCTCATATTGTTGCTTACTGCAAGCCACCAGGGACATGCAAACCTTTAGTCATTACAGTTAAGAATGTATTTCTTCATATTCTTCTTTTGGATTAATTTAAAGTCTGGTATATCTAAATGTAAACAAGGTTTTAAACTGGCAATTCACAGCTATGCTGTGAACCAAGGCTAGCAGGCATACAGACTCAGTGAACAGATAGCATCACCGTCCCAATCCACCTCTTATCAAAACAAGTTTTGCTCTCTGGCAAACACTGAAAGGCTGGGGCTTTAGGTGCAGGGTTGTCCAGCGCAGAGTCACCAGATTTCAATTAGAGTGGAATTTTACTGAATGCTAAGTCACCAGGTCAGCCTGATGTGCTGGTGTGGTGTCATACAATGTGGGATAAATGTGGCTATAGGACAGGAAACTAGTATTTTCATCCTCTCACCACAATGGCTGATGGATTCAGAAGCTTACAACCTTGCAAGCTCAGTTGTTTTAATGGTTGCACTGTTTGCTTTTAAATGATGCCAATACAATGCTCTATCTATATAACCAGAATCAAGAGCAATGAGTGTGCTGTGGTTAGTTTCTCAAAGAATTTCCTAGTCAAATTTCAAACATTTACTGCCAAAGTCTGATAAAATGGACAAACTTGCTAAAAACTACCAGCATTCAGCTGGTGTCTGCCATCTGGTTTAGATTTTTCTTTCTATAGGGGGCCTGTTGCAGGGTACTAACTTGCAGACAGAAGCCCAGGCCTATGCCATAGTTACTGTATGTAATACCCCTTTTTCATTGTGTCAGAAGATGTTCTGACTGTACAGTGATGCCTTGACTGAGGAATTCACTGAGAAACTGCACTGCAGGAAGCTTGTACTTGTAACTTGAAACAATTGCTTCAGTTATTTTCTGTTTAGCCTCAGTCTGTTAGTGAAATTAATTAGATTTTCCGCCAACAGTCAAGAAGCAGGTTCCATTGACTGCTGAAAAATTGCTCTCATCTCATTCTCAAATAGCCAATCTGAAACCGTTCGGTCGCTACCTTTTTAATAAGAAACAAAGTGGCCTAAATGGCCTGCCTTGCTAATTTGGTGTTTCATTCAATTTGCGGAAGCTTTTTGTTTTGTTTAACAAGAAGAAACCCCCCCAAAATATAACATTAAGCCTGTAGCTTAGCTCGCTGCTAGGTGAGAATTTGTTCTTATTTATTGAAGAGTATTTGAACTTAGAAGAGTTTGTGCACTTAACCCTAAATTCATCCAGTAACATTCTACCTTCCCCCATTGCTCCCCTTGCAGTTGTCCCTCCGGTTGGTTACATAACCTATTTTATTTGCATCTGAGCAGCCTAGGAAACTGTCCCCCTTTGACGGTTTTATCCCTTTGTGTGAGGCTTGTCTAGGGATCTGGGGGCTTCAACAGGGGCAGCTTTGTTCTGTCTCCTATGAACAGCCTACCCCCCATGGAGGTATACTGTACACTATGCACTAGCTTGCGTGCGCCAGCGCCATGTGCATTTGCAGTGCATGCATGTGGATTCATCATCAACTGTTAAGTGTTGCCGCAGTAGCACTCAAACAGAAAATTCCATTTGATGCACAGTCGAAGCTTATCTCAAAGTACTGTGTGCAGCTGTGCACATGCTGTCATAAAAGTAATTTATCTCAGTTGTAGGTCACGCAAATCTATTGTTTTGTCCTGCTCTAACTGCACTATAATCAAATATGACAGCTTAGAGACCAATGGGTCCCTATTTATTCAATGTCTCACTCTTGCTGTGATGTTACCCATTTATAGCTAAATTAATTATTATACTCTATAGTCTGAGCCTTGTTGACAGTACTAATGCCTTTAAATGATTGATGAAAGAGGCCCTTGGTGTGTTGTTTCAGTGTGGTCTTGCTCTGTACAATTCAGAGCAAGATTTCAAGGTTGTGGGCTGTGTGATGGTTTTACTTACACTATCTGTGATATAGTTCAAATGGCAAGCTTTCTCTACTGTCTACAACCACGTGGAGCCTATGAGACAATTATCAAAGTCTCATAGTCCAAAAGTCCTGCAAGAAGACCACCTGCTGTAGACATGATCTGCAGTACTAGTCCATCGTTTCTGTCCATGGTCAAGCTGGCTTTAACTGATAACCTGCACGATGGGCAAACATAAGAACAGTTGACAGCCTGGTTTACTCAACACAACACATGTGTTGAATGCAACATCTATTCATACCCAAATTGGAATCTGTTAGATTTATTTTTAGCATGGTTCCAGATATATTCTTCTGAAGTTTAAACAGAGATACAGAGTTTTATACACATGGGGTGGGTTATCCAAGTTCATTGTGACATCCAAACTGTAAACACTCCGAGATTAACCTTCTATCTTAAAGGAGAGAGCCAGACCAAAATACATGTGGATTGTATCTGCCTATAATCAGTCACCAACATACCTGATTATAGGCAGATACAATCCACATGTATTTTGGTCTGGTTCTCTCCTTTAATATTGTTGACTTATACAGGAGCCATCAAACAAAAAACAAAGTTGCAGGCACTGCCTGAGGGACCCAGGAAGTTCAACCAAAACTGACACACAAGAAGGCAGTCTCGCTAGCAAAGATGAACAAGCACATACAAATGAATATATCTTTATCAGATTGATAAATATATATGTATAGATCTATCAGAATCGCTGCAATCGCATGTTGAGGGCAAGTGATTACATGCTTTTCTGCAATGCTCAAAATAAGCTTGTTTTATTTATTTTTGTTTATTACAGCACTTGAACAGCACCCGTCCATCATCTGCTTGGTTGCGTTGTACAGCTGGTGCACTCATTGTACAGCTGGTGCACAGTCTGCACTCTGCACACTGTACAGCCAACCTGTTTGCGTGCAAAGGAGCCTAGTTCTTATCTAAACTGTCCTTTACCTCATTGCCATTGTCTCTCAGGGCCATCAGTATTAAATTACCTTGGATTTATTTTTCCAGGGCTAGCCATTTGAAGGTCTTTTCCATTAGCTCTCACTCTCTGCTCCCTGAATCATTGCCAGAACAGTAGCCATTTGTGTGTGTGCGGTGTGCGGGTGTGTGGCGTGAGCGCACACCAAGTCAATGCCACTACAAAAAACTCTTAATTCTCCCCGTCTTAGGCAGTAAACAACGATCACACCTCAGAGAGTTCTGGCACTGCACTCTGTCTTCTATGGACGACAGGAATGTCTGTCATTTGCGTACGAGCACTGCAATTATCCCTTCTTTCTTGTTTATTATATTGACTTAACAGGAAGATATCTCACTCAAGGACACTTGTGAGAGATGAAGATAATTTCTTGCTGTAATATAGGGTAGTAGGCAAGTATTACCTCCTGCCACGTTTAGGCAGGCAGCCAGGGTGCAAAGTAAATGAGGCAATTAACATCCAGCACGGGATCATTTCTTGAGGTTAGATTGCAAGGTATTATCTACAAATGTGTCCAGGAAAGGCAGACAGAGAGCAGGGGAATGACATGCAGCAAACAGTCCGGCCGGCCGAAAGTTGAACCGGCGACACGCTGAAGAAGGCATTTTGCACCCATGTGGAATAATGAAGCATACATACTGTATTTTAATAAGTATTTTGTCACATTTCATGTCACTGAAAGAGTGTTGAGCATCTCGTCTCAATTTCCAAAAGAGTTGACCTGACTGCTGCTCTCTCTCCCTGTCCCCTCAGAGATGCTCCAGTTTGTGAGTAACCAGGTGGGTGACTTTCCAGACCTTTTTGAAGATCAGATAGCCTCTGCAGGCTCTCTACAGAATGGCACAGCCCCACGGCCCGCTGCTCAAACCGCACAACCCCCCAAGGCTCCCCAAACCCCTCAGGCCTCAACCCCCACGGTCTACCAGAGCTCCAGTGTGGGCCTCACACCAACCCAGACACTGGCCCCACAGTCCCTACCCCTCACTCCGCCACTCACCCCGGTACAGACCCCCGCAACCACCCCTGCCCCATCTGTGCCACAGCAAGTGACCCGCACCCCTCCGCTGCTCCAGCCACGACCCCAGACGATACAGCCCATCCAACCACAGCCGACAACTCAGACAGCCATCCAGGTAACTATTATTTGACAGTTTACTTTAATCAGCGTGGTTTGAAGGCAGGCCACTGTCCTCAAGCTAGTTGGAGAGTGATCACGATTCACTCTACTGGATGACTGTTCAAAAGGATGGGCCACTGGACAGTTAGGATGTTTCATTTCAACTCTTCATTTGTTCATTTGTAAGCATAATAGGGAATTCCACCAGCCTCTTTCCAAGTTATGCTAAAATCAGTCTGTGGCAGGTGGGTTTATCTCCTCTGCCTGTGGCACTTTGGCTGGTAACCAAACCTCATTTGGACTATTTTCCCTTATTACACTTGATGGCTAGCCTATTAAACAGTAAAAGTGGCTAACAAAGTTGGTTCTCTACCCAAACTGTGATGCTGGTCTATTGTAATAGTTGTAGAAGGCTTGTTAGGCTAATATTGCTCTAGCTGCAATTTCACTCTGTCATGGAGCCTCTGCCGATTAATTTCTCCATTATTTTGTCTTCTGTACTAAAGCAGATTTCAATGAGCACTGACTACAAAATAATGTAATTACATTGTCTACACCCAAGCCGATCTAAGCAAAGCTGTCATCAAGTTGATGAATATACTGAAAATGTACTATTAGTGGAAGATATGATAAATAACAGTACTCACTGTAAGACGAAAAGAAAACAACAAAACAAAGCTACTTCTTAGTTGTGTGTATTATATGACTATTCACCTCATAGTGAAAACCAGTATATATATATATAATACTAGAAATATTTTGAATGTTTTCTCTTCTCTTTTTTTTACCCAGGTACACACACAGGGTATTCCAGTTCAGACCCAGAGTTTCCCAGTCCACACACTGGTTCAGACCCACAGCCAGGCCGGGCTTCCCATCCAGACACAGGCACCACATACTGTGATGATCACCTCCAATGGCACCCAATCACGATTCATACAGAACCAAGTCATCTGCCACCAGAGTAACCCTGGTTTCCAAGGTAACTGTGAGGACAGTTTTGTGTACTGTTAATGAAGTGGTTGATGTTTGTTCAATAGCTTCCAAGTGGACTTACAGTAGTTTGTCTCCAAATCACAGTGGAAGTAACACCTTGAGCTTTGTTGTATCACCATCCTCAAATTTTCGGTCTATATATGTTTTAGTCACTTGAAATTTGTTAAATAAACCCAATCCATCAATTATAGTATAATATTGTTTCTGAACAAAACAAAGGTGTTTAAAAGCAAACTTGTCATTCCTGTGGTTTTCTATAATCTGTCTGTATCTCTAGTTGTATTCACCTCCATTGTTCTTGTATTTTGACCCCCATGTTAAACCACAGTTCATCTGTCATCTCATCTCCCAACCTCAGTCCTTCAACCACAGATGCAGAGTATCATGACATCACCGCAGCTCCAGCCAATGACCATTCAGCATCAGCGTGTACTGACGCCAGCAGGGCAGACCATCCAAACTCTCTCCGCAGCACACCATATGCAACAACAGGTTCAACAGGTACCTGTTGTTGTCTGTTTTAATGCTTTTTAAAGCACAGATTCATTTGTATAGCTGAAAATAGTCACTGGAGAACAGGTTGATTTCAAATATCAATGACATAACCACGCTGTGATGTGATTAATCTATGAAGGATTAATGAAATCTTGTTAATGTACATTCAGAAATAAATATAAATGATTGAAAGTGCAATTTTAATATCAGTAGGCCTACAAATACCACTGGTATGTTCAACTAGAAAGGCATCTTATGAAGAAAATGTAGAGTCAGCGTACAGTTGAGTAGGAGAAAGGCAGCATAATTTTCCACACAGAGAACTAATCTAGTTGTTGTGTAAATGAGGAGGTGATCATATGTTAACTATGTTATATAGTTATACATAACTCTTAACACTGATGGCAACCCACCGGCTAAGGATGGGCGCTCCGTCTGACAATTCGATATATTTCCTTTAACCACTTAAACCCTATATGGTTGACCGGAGTCCCTCAGGGCTCTAAACTAGTGTGCTTTCGGTTATTGTGGGGAAAGCTTTCGCTGAAAATAGCAGATCGACAAGCTCACAGTGTGTCACACAGCGCAACGCGTTGTGAGCTTGTCAATCTGTTATTTTCAGCGAAAGCTTTCCCCACGATATGGATGCTGCTGGGGTTTAAGTGGTTAAGTAATGTTAGGAAACACTGTCAACCACTGCTGTTACCTGAAGATCTGCAAAATTGACCAATGTATTGGTGGTCGCAAATTCCACAGAATACTTGACTTTGCCTCAAGGAGGCACACTGTTTGGAGTGAGGAGTGACTGCCTTTCCACTACGGCTTATAAAATGCGTTGCAGCGGTAATTAACAAGATGATTTAGCAAAAATCAATGGCAAAACACTAGTATCATAGGAGGAAAATAATGCGTTGTGATAGATTTTTAAGGCAATCTTTTAACTGGCCAAGCAGGCAAGTGGAACATGTGGTCAGCTGGCCTGGAGGGTTTTAATAGTCCGTCCAGGCCAGCTGGCAATTTATAATGTTGAGCACTGCTTTGGGCAAAATGTAACCTAATGCCAAATCTAAAAATAAAGCCATTGACAGGAAAATGGTCCATGTTTATGTACAATATATGGTCAGTGCTGTGAATATGCAATGACATTTATTGACAACTGTGTTCCTTAAAGTTCTAATCTTCGATTACAAAGAGCCAAGTTTCAGCAGACCAGCAGATGACTGCATAGTGTATCGAACACCTTATCACAATGTCCCTGGTTTGATTCCAGCTTACCTGTAGACCTGTGTTACATGCCCCCCCTCTCAGTTTCTGAATGAATTGCCATTGAACCTGTAAACTCGAGTATGCTTTGGTGTTCTCAAATGGCACATAAACATGAATGTGCCAATGTGCTTATGCTGTGTTTTGGATCTCTCTCTCTCTCTCTCTCTTCTCTCTTCTCTCTTCTCTCTTCTCTCTTTCTCAGGTTCTGGTCCAACAGCCTCAGATCTTGAAGACAGACTCTCTGGTTCTGACCACACTGAAGCCAGATGGTACCCAGGTTCTGTCCACCATGCAAAACCCCGGGATCACCACCCTGACCACCCCTCTCCAGACCACCGCTCTACAGGTCCCGGTTAGTCAGATGTAAACTTATAGAGAGATGCAACACTCCACACTCTTATCCACCGTCAATGTCAGTCTCCTGCTCTCCTGTCCCTTTCTTGTGTCATTAAACTTCAATATGACCTATAAATGTAAATAGAAAAAAGAAGGTCATTCTCCAATTCTGTCTCTTCTAGACTCTGATGAGCAGCAACATCCTGACCACCGTCCCTGTTATGATGGGGGGTGGAGACAAGCTGCCAATCAAGCAGCTGCAGCCGGGTTCCGCCCACTGTGGAGGTGGGGTCAGGCCAGGCATGGATCACAGCCAGATGATGGGGGGAGGAGGATGTGGAGGAATGGTGGTGGGTCCAGGAGGAGTGGTGAAGGAGGGAGAGAGGAGGACCACCCACAACATCATAGAGAAGAGGTACAGGTCGTCCATCAATGACAAGATCCTGGAGCTCAGAGACCTGGTCATGGGAAATGATGCCAAGGTCAGTCTCCATGAAGCTGCAAGGGTTTGTGGGATGTTAAAGTTTACTTCTGTTTTATACATTTCATTATTTGATCTTTCTTGCCTACTTTTCCTTTATGCACTTTCCGTTAACTTTTTTATGGATGTGGAATGATTACTGATGGTCAGTGTGGTCAATTGAAGCATTAAACTCCTGACTGCGTACCACAATATATTGATAGAGACATCTGAGGTCTGCTCACAGACTCTTTCACACTGTGTTTACCAGTATGCATTGAGTGTAAGATCCTCGTCAGCGGAAACACGTTTACAGTCAGTAACTGCATATTGCACAAAGAACATGAAGAACATGTTGGTCGGGTTATGTCCTTCACATTCTTACATGGTCTGCAGCCACAGTTCTTTCTCCTCCAAGTGACATCATATGTCAATTGGCGAAGTGTTCCTTTTAATGTAAAACACACTGGCCCTTCATTTATCAATCTAACGTAGAAACCAGAGCATATTTGAGCTCAGAAATCATCTTAAGACAGGGTTCACATTTTCATAGAATGTTTGTATCTTGCCAGTGAGGAAGAAACAATATGGCTGCTTATAGCTAACCTTTAGATGTTATCATCACTTATAATACTTCTACAACACATTATATTTGACAGCTTGTAAGAGCCTAAATATCTCCACTAGGCCTAATAGCTATTGTTTTGGTACAGCCTATCTTGTTATGGTTCAGTTTGTCCTTGAAGCAGCTACAGTATAACTATGATCTCTGCCCTGTGCTCGAGGCAGAACTACCGTACCACTGACATGATTGTTAATGTACATCTGACCATGATATCATGTAACATAAAGCATAGTCATCAGCACCTAGAATATTGTCTCGACTCCTATGTGCCTCATTGATTGCTGATTGATCCAGAATTCCACGACACCAGTCACAGCATAAGAATGTTCGGTTGTTGATAAATGTGGTGGTTGAAAACAATAATTTAAATATCAAGCCCCTAAATGTTTACACAGGTCTTACCCCTAGAGTTAACAATGTGGAGATGCATAATCCCTCCAAGTACAGAAACTTCTCTAACCTCTAATTAAATTCATTACACTCGGGAACAACCAGCAGGCTCCGGCCTTAGGACCTCAGACTGCACACAAGCACGTAAGGGGATAATAATTCAGAAATGTAATTAGGCCAGGTGAACAGAGGAAAAAAGGTCAGATCTCAATATGGGCAGTGTGAAATATATACCGTGCACAAGGTGCATGTTAATATACACATAACATATGTAGTTAAAGGTTCAGTAAGTCATTTAGATATATATAGCTCTATATTCTGATAGCAATCATTGCTGTATAAAGTATTTGTTCAATAACAGGGGTCTCCCTCCCTTTCCAGCTTTTTAGTAAACAACAATTTCAGGTCGGGATACACATTTTAACTCTCATAATGTTTTGAATCACAGATGCACAAGTCAGGAGTGCTGAGGAAAGCCATCGACTACATCAAGTACCTGCAGCAAGTAAACCACAAACTACGACAAGAGAACCTGGCCTTGAAGATGGCCAACCCGAAGAACAGTATGTGTTCCTGCCTTATTGATATGTTCTACTACAGCACCTTGTGATGTACAGTATGTTGGCATAGAGTGCATTTTTGATGCTCACTCATCTTCTTATCCTCGGTTCTCTCTCTCTTTCTCTTTCTCTCTCTCTCAGAAGGTGTGGTTCTCTCTGAGGATGTGGAGATGAAACAGGAGGAAGTGGTGATGATGTCGCCTCCAGCATCTGACTCTGGCTCTGGTTCTCCTCACCAGTTCTCTCCGTACTGTGTGGACTCAGAACCAGGCAGTCCCCTACTGGAACATGACCAGGTAGGCCACAGTCTGAATGAGTCTGCATGGGTTCAAAACACTTCCACATTCACACAGCCTTTGTTGATAACATATATCTCTCAAACACACGCACGCACGCACACACACACACACACACACACACATATATATTAGGTTGCCTGGGAGGCAGAAAGTCGCAGGTGAGAAGCACTCAGCACTCATCCGTGGGATGAAAGAAGTTATTGATTATTATTATTATGTATAGATGTGCTCATCATATGAACAATGCTTCTTTTTACTGTAACTTCCCCTTCCTCCATTTCTGACAATGTCTCCTAATTCATTATCATCTGTCTGTCGGTCTCTGTCTCTCTCTTTCTCTTTCTCAGTGTAAGAGTGAACCAGAGTCTCCCTCCTCTGTTGGAGTGATGGATCGGTCTCGTCTGCTGCTGTGTGCCCTGACCTTCCTCTGCCTGTCCCTCAACCCACTGCCCTCCCTACTGGGCTCCGAGGCCGCGGGGAGCCCTGGCCTGGCGGCAGGCCACGGGCCATCCAGGACCCTGGTCTGGTTCCCTAACCACACACACAACTTCGGTGAGTGGGATCCATTTGATTGTATTACCCTCTCCTCAAAGTGTTTACTGTATTTAAGTTTTAAATCTGGACCTAGTTTAGAGGAAGTCATCAGAAAACCCCTTTGGTAAAGACCCAGGCATGCATGGTGACCAGTGACCACTGATACAATAACATCTGTGATCAATCATTGTCTCAGAAGCGTGAAATTAACTACTCCAGCACTATTTGCCAACTCTTAAACTGTTCTGTTTTAGTTAATTATTTAGAACAGCACTGTCATTCCTATATTGATTTGTAAATGTATTCCAGTGCAGATTTCTAAACAACTTGTTATAATTCACACCTCATGTTTCCTGCCTCTTCCTCCTCCAGTGTCGTGGTTAAGGTGCTTGTTGCCATGGGTAATAGTGTGGGTGCTGAGTGGGGTGGGTGCGGTGTGGGGCTGCGTGAGGGTGCTGTACCTCTGGGAACCGGTGACACGCCTCCACTCCCCCAACTCTGTGTCCTTCTGGAGACACCGCAAACAGGCCGACCTCCATCTCAACAGGGTGAGTATAGGTGGTAATCTCACGTGACGTAATACTATGTGTTTGTTTTCATCTGCGTGGCGTACCATATGGTGGGATCTGCAGGATGTAGACGATTAGAGCGTGCCTGCCTGGTAACATTTCAAATGCAGGAGAAGTAATGTACCTGATTGTACTTTTTATGAGAATGCCATGGATTATCTGGTACAAATTTTATTCTCCTGTGTTGCAAGCTCCACCCATCTGACATCTAAGTAGAATAAAACAAACTATGAAAAGTATTTGTTTGACTGTGGTCAAATATTGCATATCGCTCTATCATTGTCTAGCGTTTATTTGCACTTGAAGAACAGTTCTAATGTCTCAGTTTAGCTCTCCTGTTTTTTGCGTTGTGGTGCTTTATTGGAAGCATTTGCTAGTTCAGCCCACGTTAGTTCAGAGACTTACGCTTTCACAAAGAGCCATTGAATAATTTAAGCCCCGCGGGTGGTGTTATGCCCAGAACGCATCCATTCACAGTATGGGTTCAAATTCAGGCCATGACCTTTATTGCATGCCATCCCATTTCTCTCTCATATCCTTCCTTTCATATGAGCTGACAAAGCACAAATGTTTAAAAGGGTGTTTTCTTTGTGGCATCGTGATGGCTTATCCAGCTGGCACACATACAGTACCATCAAACAGACCTGAGTAGGTAATAGATGTGTAGAGTAGGTCCTCCCCTGCTTACAACGTAGGGAGATCTTATATTCTGTCGCTGTCAGGCAGAATCCTTGTATCTCCATAGTTTTTTTTTCTTTTTTTTAAATTAAATTAGCTATGAGCTTGTAGTTTTTGAAAGTGGTTAAGTGTGTCTTTGGGTTTTATAAATATTGAACCTATGAGAAGTATTAACAAGAGCTTGTGAGTCAATAATAATTACATTGGGTCCATTGGAACACAGCTTATTTTTTCCATTTCCTGAAAAGTAACGCTTTTGGACATGCACGGTTTCCACCAAACAGCAACGATATACTAGCACAGTAGCTAACCAACAGACCATGCCGATATTGACCATTCATAATTGAGCATTCAACAAAGCCATGTAAAATCCATTTATTTCAGTTTCCCTATTGTCTGAGTCAATAAAAGAGTTTCCCTATTGTCTGAGTCAATAAAAGAACAGCTAGAAAGGGAATTGGATTTCCCTCTCTCCTGCTTATCTTTAGAAAGAGGCCTGACTTCCTGTATGCACCTGTCTCTTCCTTTGCAGGGGGACTACACAGCGGCTATGGCCAGTCTGGAGACCTGCCTGTCCGTGCTGACCAGAGCCCTCCCCTCAACCAGTCTGGATCTTGTCTTCTCCCTCTCCTGGAATCTGATTCGCTACTGCCTGCATCGTCCCACCCCCTTGGGCTGGCTGGTTCACCAGGTTGGAGGAAAGCATGAGGGGGATGAGTCTAAGACCAGCGCCCGGGATGCAGCTCTTGTCTACCACAGGCTGAGTCAACTGCAGCTCACAGGTAACTGTTAGGGCACATTTATACTTCATTGTATGGTTGCGTCGTTGAATGCAGGGGTTCATAAAAAAAAAAAAGGGGACAATAAAACAGAGCAGAGTATTGTATATTTTGCGTGGTAGGAAATGGGGCAGAGCAGCTAATTCTGATTCTTCTCCAGTCTTATAAACATCTATTTGTTGATATCTAGTCATAATTACATCATACATTATTGGCTATATTGATTCTTTTTTTTTTGTCATTGTAACTTGCAATTGAAAATTTACCCCATTGCCGACACACTGTACAGATCACGGTTGCACAGTAATATGTTTATAGCACACGTGACGCCGGGCATAATACTTATGTGATGTAACAATATAAACAGTATTCATAAGAGTCACAGTAGTACTTGTGTGTTATTGTTATGTTTTTTTCTGAAATCTGTCCAACAAACGCAGACTGTATATCATTCTTTAACAAGTCATCCGCCTCTTTCCACTGTAGTATTTACCTAACTTAATAACATGGATCATTCGTTCCTCTCTCTCTCTAGGGAAGCTGCCCCAGCGTAGCGGCCTGTGGGCCTTATCTCAGTCTCTGAATGCTGTCAACCTCAGCCAAAGCGCCCAAGGCAAGATGGCTCCCGCTCAGCTGGCTGAGATCTATGTCACCGCGGCAACAGCCCTGCGCACTGTGCTGGGCCACCACCTCTCCTGTCTGCCTGTCAGTGTCTCAGATGATCTGTCTGTGTCTGCCTCTGTCTTTATCTGTCTGCACCCCCACTGGGTCATTATATATATGTGTGTGTGTGTGTGTGTGTGTGTGTGTGTGTGTGTGTGTGTGTGTGTGTGTGTGTGTGTGTGTGTGTGTGTGTGTGTGTGTGTGTGTGTGTGTGTGTGTGTGTGTGTGTGTACATTATTTTCATCTTGTGCTCACACTTAACTGTAGATCTCCAGTTAATTTTTAAATGAATTATCTAACCCAGTTATCTGAACCCTGGTAAATACCTAGCTGTGTGTCTTATCTGACATCTTATCTGACATCTCAGATAAGAACCATTATCTTAACTGATAATGGTTCTGTCTATTGTTTGCTAAGTGCATAAATGTAAACCAAGTTACACAATAACACAGGATGAGACGGGGGGGGGGGGGGCTTAATTTGAAGGATGTTTGACTTACTTTTGAATTGCTGTGTCAACAGCTGTCTGTTACCGGATGATTCTGTTCACTGTTTGCTGTTACTTAAACATTGACACTCTATTCATCCCTTCTTATTTGTTGTTCCTATGCTATCTGTCTATCTCTTACTTTTGAATTGCATGAAACCTCACCTTCATCATCAACATCATCTTAATTTCTTACCCCTTCTTTCCTACAGGGTTACCTGTTGAGCTGTGCTGAGGGTGTGGCAAGCCAAGAACCTAAACCTATCCCTGACTGTCTGCGCTGGCTTTTCACCCCACTGGGCAGACAGTTTTTCCTGAGCTGTGATTGGTCCGTAAAGTCTGAGAACAGCGATGGGGTTTACACTTCAAAGAGAGACCCAGGTATGACACATCAGTGTAATATCTAGGCCTGGTGTTGACCATTTTTACACAGGCGGTAAAAATGAGCACAGTGCTCCCCCAAGCATGACGTAAGAGCAGTGGTGAAGTCTTGTTTTTTTGTAATGGGTACACTAGGATTAATCCCACCCTGCCTCATACACACTCACACACTCATTAATGACCTGCTAAAAAAAATAATAATCATGCAATAAAAACACAATTATGTTTGGTCGCAGTACGTGCACCCAAACATAATTGAATTCTTTCTAAAATATTGGGCATGTGTATCAACAATGTAGCAACATCAAAACACAACAATTACATTTACAGCTTGGTTGATTTAAATACTTTTTTCTACTGTTTTAATGTGAATCACCATTTAACTTTAAAATATATAGTGGATCAGACAGATGAAGCTGAATACGTATATCTTACACAATACACCAGGGGTGCCTGAGTGGACGCCCGTTTTGGGCACAAGATCACTTACTGTAGCTGTTTTCCAAGGCTGGCATGATCACCCAGTACCAGCCAGTGAAAGCCATGATTACTTTTACATACTAGGCAATAGAATTTTCTCATTCTGCTACCTTCTGTAGGCTTATTGGCGTCTCTTCCCGAACTCATTCTCAAAACGATTGTCTCCTCTTTCGTTAGCAGTGGTTTATATGTAGGTGTAGCAGCCTAGTAAAGTAAAAAAAACTGATTATGCAGCCAGTGCCATTCATTCATGTTAATCTGCGCTGCAGGCTGCGGCACTCCACTAATCATTCATTTAGCTTCATGTTCAAACCACCAAGCCTGAGTGTGATTGTTTGTCGATGGTTACACGTTTCCTGACACATTTTTCAGCGGTTATACAGAAATCCTGGAGCTTTTTCAGTCATTACATGGTGTTTACCTGCAGACAGAGTAGTGTAGACTGCACCACTGCGTAAGAGCCAAATGGCCACTGCGTGAATATGGTCAGCAGAGTATCCATCATTGAAGATGTTTTAGACATCGTCAATGTCTAAAACCTAAGCTTGCGTGTGTCATTTAAATGTTTGTTTGTTTCCCTTACTCTTCCGCTCCAGGTGACCCTGTTGCCCAGCTGCACCGGTGTTTCTGTGAGAAGCTATTGGAGAGGGCAGTGCATACTCTCATCCAGCCACAGAGCGAGTCTGAAGTTGACAAACGCAAAGATAACTCAGGGTAAGACTTCAGGCTCAATCAACACAACACTGCAGAGTAGAGCCAGACTGTGTCAACAGCTGTCTGTTACCAGATGATTCTGTTCACCGTCTGCTGTTAATTAAACATTGACACTCTATGCATCCCTTCTTATTTGTTGTTCCTATGCTATCTGTCTCTTTGTCTGTCTTATCTGTCCATCTCTTTGTCTGTCTTATCTGTCTATCTATCTGTCTATTTTCTCTCTTTCCTTCTGCATCTGTCCCTCACTCACTATCTCTTTTAATCTCTATCTGTTGCTGTTGCTCTTACTGTGTCTTCCCTTCCCCTCTTTCTCTCTCTCCTCTTCATGTTTGCCTCTTCCTGTCTTTTCTTTTCTCCTCACTTCTCACCATGCCCCCCCTCCTCTCTCTCAGGGAGTTCTCCTGTGCCCTGGAGTTTCTCCAGCTGTTGAACAGCTGCACAGAGGAGTCTTCCTCCCCTGCTCCACCCTTCCCTGCTCTACCCAATCACACCACCACGCCAGGTATGGAATGCACACACACACTCACACCCTTGTCCGAGAACGTGTGAGTGCGACACATTTATTTTTGTGCCAGTGTGGGCGAGATGTGGATCAGAATTCCTTTCATCTGCTGTTTGAGGAGGATTAACCAGATGTACTAACATTGTGCACTCTGCCACCTTGCATTGATTTCTCCCCCACGGCGTGCTGACAATCAATCTGGCTTTTTTATAATTAACTTTTCATCGGCTCATCACAGACACGTCCAGCCATTGATCTGAGCTGATGAATGACTTGAAATGGATGGGAACACTTTAGGCGACTCATGTCTCTCAGTTCAGCCCCCTATTAATTGCGTCTTGAGCAATTACAATTGAGCAATTCTTTTCCCCTAACAACTAGCAGTACCTAGACAGGCTTTTAATTTAATGTTAAACCTTTTTTTCTTTTTTACTTTTTATTGTGTACTACCGTAAACTTTTTTTTAATATCACATTTTTTATTCAGTATTTGTTTATAATTGTGATGCAAAAATTGCTATACAAAAACAATTATGATTAAATCGCTTGGTCATAACTAGCAAATATAGCAGACAAAAGTGTAAACTTGAGAGATATCTCACTGATCTTTCTTGTCATTCTCTGTAGTATAGTTTCCAGTACATTAGGAGTGGCATAAAGTAATCTAATGACTTTCATAGTGGTGAGAATGCTGATATTACAATTTACACTGTGTCCATAATTGTTTTGCTTTCTTTTTAGTGTTGTACAGTAGGTTAGTACTGATGTATGACATTTACAAGACTGAAAGTTCAAACCAGAATGAGAAATCCACCACCCATAACATTGTGTCTTTATGGGCCGTCAGAGGGGACATAGTTGTTGAGACCCAGCAGACATTGTTAGGCCCAGGCTAATAGGCATATCGTTGCTGTCGGGTGGAATACTTACAGTAATGTCCAAAACTGTTACTTTTCACGATTCAAATAAAAAAAATCTACAAGCTCCCGGGGGCCGGGTGGACCCTATGCTGCATGTCTCTACTCTCTCTCTCCTTGTTTCTTGTCTCTCTCCACTGTACTATCAATGAAGGCAGAAAAGACAGAAACATGTATTTTTAATAAAAGCACCGCTTGGTGTCAAACACTGGAACCAATTCACTCCTTTCATCCGGCTCGTGGTTTGTCCTCCTGACAGTTGGAGACCCAGTGAGTCGCTGGTGGGCATTGGTCCTGAAGGCTGCTGTTCATTGGCTACAGGGTGACGATGTCGCCGTGAGGTCACTACTGGCAGAGGCAGAGCGCATGCCCAGGGTGCTTCACACTCTTGAGTAAGTAAAATGAAACACGTGTGTATGAATCATCATCATATATCAAGGTCCTTTAATCCATGTTCACGAAAACAAATGAAGATGAGTAATGGCGTCTCTCCTTCCCTCACTTGTCCCATCTCAGCCACCCCTTGCCCAAGGCCGTGTTGATGCTGTGTAAGGCTGTCCAGATGAGCCTGTCTCCTCTGAAGGGAGAGGGAGTCATAACGTGTCTGTCTCACTGTGACAGAGCCAGCAGCTGTCTGCGCTCCAGCATCTCCATTCCTCTCGCCCAGTCTGCAAACTGGCTCAACAAGGTAGAGTAGAGAAAGCACAGCAAACACCAGACACTGCTGATCTTCATGTCAGGGATTATGAGCACTCAGGTGACTGTGTGTGTGTGTGTGTGTGTGTGTGTCTCAAAATCATGATTTGAAGTAAAGTACTAGAGCACACAAATATCTGGCAATACATTTTATTGAACTAGTCGTTTGGACATGTGGTACATCTTCAGAGCACTGGATCGGCCTGCATTTCTTCATTTGATGTTTCCAAGGGTAGACTGTGTATTCTTTGCTGCTCGCCAAACGGTAGTCTAGTCCAATAAAGTGTATGGTTTGATATCCTTGTGCTTCAGTGCTTTACTTCAGATAACGTATTTCTGTTCTCAAGATTTCACTACTCCAACAGAACCAGATCGGCCCACAGTTCCATGCTTGGTGGTTGGAGCACGAGAAACTACTTTATTCAGCCTTTTCTTTCTGTCTCTCTCGCTCTCTCTATCCCAGTCGGTCCTTTCGTCTCTCTCACAATCGTCCAGACAGCATATACCTACATGGACATCATCACATCTACTTGTACTAGCCTTTGTTCTATTTCACCATAGTTGGGGTCATGGTCACAGGCTGACGTGGGGCTGTGTGTGTGCACGTGCGCAGTGTGGCTGGTTGGAGGTGGCTGTGGTGCATTGTAGTTGCATTGCATGATCCTGAAGCCCAGTGCAATGTGTCTGCAGTGCAGTACAGAGGCCTCCCCGATCTGCACGCACCTGCAACACACCCCATCCCCACCATCACAGAGTCAAACCTAGAAACCATATGTAGATTTTTTATTTTATTTGATACTATGCATTGTCGTTAGTATTTTACTGTTAGTATTAGCTGTGATTGTAGTGAAATTATAATTAGTAACAGTTGTCATGGTAGATGAACGCTTTATCCTGGGTTTATGGAATTGAATTATTCTTTGTACACCACGGTACATGAAACGGTACATTCTCTGTACTGTAATAAATGTCTTCTACCTCGTTCTGTATATTAATACCGGCCTTGACTAAACAACAATTATTTCACTTTCACAGCTAATGAAAATGATGCCCTAATAGCCAGAGCCTCTTTTTTCCTAGGGGGTGGAGCTTTTGGTGTGTGACCTCCTGTTGACCCTGAGGACCAGCCTATGGCAGCGAGGAGGCAGCGGCAATGGAGAACCTGGCCCCGCCCCTGGATCCCAATTGGCTGGTTTCCAGAGGGACCTGAGTGCGCTGAGAAGACTTGTACAGTGCTACAGACAGGCACAACACAAGGTAAAGTCATGGTGACTCTGTAAGGTCTTCTGATCTGGACCTCCAATGCAATGTTGTTATCATCCACAGTTGGGCTTTATTTATACTTCGTCATATGACCCTTTTGGCTTGACAAAAGAAGACAGGGTCTAATAATGGCTTGGCTTCATGTGGATCTTGAACTCCATATGGCCAGTAAGTGACGTCAGTAATCTATATCAGTAGTTCTCAAACGTTTTCATGTCAAGAACCTCCAAATTGATATGTATTTGGCCGCAGACCTCTATCTGAAATTATTTTGTGCCAGGGCCAAGAATCTAAATTATTAAAAATGTTCCCAACACTTGCTCAAAAATAGCAGATGTACAGAGCTTGTATATCTGATATTTTTCAATAGCCAAAACACGTATAAAGCATGGATAAAGTGGTTAAACTCCCCAGACCCCACTTTGAGAACCACTGATCTATATGATGTATCTATAATGTATAACACTGAAGAACAGGGAAAACTGTTGCACCCTTCTTTGTTCTTTGTTCACGGTTGACTGCAGGTGCGGTGGTCTTAAAAAACATAAAGGAAAACTGGCAGAAAAAGACTCGCTCACTGCATAAATAATATTAAGGAAAACTCTTGAGACAGAGACTTAAGACTTAACTTTTATTTTTATATGCTCATAAAGTGCTCTGTGCTCATAGTTTATTCACTCCTCACTATGAGCACAGAGCACTTTAAGAGCATATAAAAATAAAATAAATTCTGTTTTCTTAAGTCTCTGTCTAAGGAGGTTTCCTTAATATGTACTGTATGCCGCCTTTTCTTTCCTCTATAAAGTATGACTCCATATTTGATTACGGTTTCAACCTGATTTGAGCACCATGTAAGAACAACATGACCTGTCTATCAAGGCCATGAAACTGTTGCTTGTATTCACAGATGTTTCTCTTTAGTAGTTTGTTTTGAACATGGTGTTTATCTGATTTACAGTAGAATCTATATTTCTGTGTATCAACCTTGAGGATCAGGTTTTACACCATACCCGACTCTTCCCAACCGTAACATGATGTTATTTTATCGGTGTATTAATGGTGCAAGGTTTACTGTATCCACGGGGTGTTTGATAACCATCTCTTTCACAACTGTTGATGATACTTTGCATACTTTTGACTTGCAATATCATATGAAGAATTATATCAAAGCAGGAAGCTCCTTGAATGCAACAACATATTTATTATAAGTCACTGTAGTTACTGACTTCAAAACTACACTCAAACTTATTTTCTATCAATTACACACGCCATGAAGCCTTGAATTCATGGATATTTTTACTTTTTGTCACATTCTTGCCAATTACTCGATGACTGCGTGGCTACTCAGTAGGAGGCTCTTTGAGACTCCACCAGTCATCAAATTAATTGATTGAAAATAAGTCATTTGTTGGTGAACTACCCATTTAGACCTGAGGCTGATTCTGAAAACGCCAGTTTTCTGAAAAACTTCAAATATTTATTCAAAATTTACAAAAAATGTATGTTGCTATGTACTGTACATGCATGTACTGTACATAGCAACAAGAACCCCAAAAGGGGTTCCTGTCCTGAAAGGTATAGTTACAAAAAGGCGTTCCCGCCCAAAATGAGTTAAGAAGCCAGGAACACAGTAGACTGTACTCACTGTACACTGACATATGTACTAGCAGCAGAACTCCATATCATATGAAACCCATTACTTGCTGATTTTCATGAAAGATATCAAAATGTCTCTGAGCCGCTACAGAACCCAGACCGAATCATATTTGTTTATTGTGTTCTGAGACTAGTGGGAAGCCGGGTAGGGAGGACAATCTCTGTTGGGCGGCTGTTCAGGGGGAAGCAGAATTGCGAATGATAACTTGAATGCATTACGCCCTCTTGGTGAAACTCCTCACTAAGATGTGGCTGGAAAAGTCATGTGTATCGGAGGAGGCATGGTTGTTTACGCCCTCCCCAAGACCAACCAGTAGGGGTCAGTAGTGTCATGGGGGAATTGGTGATTGGCATGACTACAGCATTGAGAGAAAAATGAAAACTGAAAAAAATTCGGGCCGTTATGTGGCCCGAACCTCTAGACTTCAACACCTACGTCCCACTGCCGATGTGACAGATATGGCGTGTGTGTGTCCGTCCGGTGTGTGTTCGGGAGCCCATGATGGTCCGCTTGTTTTTCACGTATGTGGCAACACCGCCGCTTGTTTCTCGCACACGATTGGCAACACGGGAGACCCGTACACCGCTGTACACCACCATGAGCATGCGCGCGGTCTCCAATTGTATAGATAGATAAAGAAAGGGATTGAGACTATGATGTGTGCTTCTGTTCCTCCAGGTGTTCCTACATGAGACCACAGTGAGGCTGATGGCTGGAGCCAGTCCCACACGGACACACCAGCTGTTAGAACACAGCCTCCGACGCAGGACGCACAACTCCTACACAGCTGGTAAGTAACACACACACACACACACACACACACACACACACATACTTATACATGTATCTGTGATTCAGATCACAAAATACAGTAAAACCTCACACACACATCAGCTAGCAACGTGCAGCCTCTGACACAGTAGCAACAGCTACCGATAACAGAAACCGATAAGTTTTTAAAAAACGGAAACCCACACGGCCACACACACCTCTAGGATGTAATTGACCTTGAGTGCTTGTCAGGGAGCAGTTTCCTTGTGGCTATTGCTATAATTTAAACATTAATGGGGAAATTGAAAAATGGGCTCTGTAACAGTGCTGGAGGGCAATGTCAACCTTTACACACACACACACACACACACATACACACAATCTGACTGTGGATACACAATGTAATAGCTATTGATTGTATTTTTCCTTTCTCTCTCTCTCCTTTTCTCTGTCTACCTCCTACACCCCCCCCCCCCTCCGGTCTGTTCAGAGGGTGAGTGCGTCCTGGGCGAGCGGGAGAGGGCCCACGCCATTCTGCTGGTCTGTCGTCACCTGCCCCTGCCTCTGCTGACCCCTCCCGGCCACCGCGCCCGCCTGCTAGCTGAGGCCAAGCGCACGTTGGAGCGCGTGGGGGACCGGCGCTCCCTACAAGACTGTCAACAAATCCTCCTACGTCTCAGTGGAGGAACAACCATCGCTGCCTCATGATCTCACACACACGCACACACACACACACACACACACACACACACACACACACACACACACACACACACACACACATAATTTATCATTTATCATTTATCAGATATTAGGGCTAACTACTGTAATGACCAACTCAAACAGTGACCTCTCTATATTGGATATATATGGTGTTGTTACTCACACCCACACATAGACACACACAAACGTCTATTATTAGTCTCATTCATATGCCAACACAATTCAAAACCAATAAACAGAACAATACACTGCCGATCTACACGTGGACAGTTAACTTGTACCATCGCAGACACGTCCAAACGTCATCCCCAATACTCACACTGAAGGAACATGCACAGAGTGAGGCCAAAACACTGGAAGGTTATGCATGTGCTTCTTTGCCAGTGCAATGGCATTGTTGCAGTGTTACTACGCCACCTGTTGGACAGTAATGGTATCGCGCTGGCTTACAGCCCTGTTGTTAATACTGCTACTGTATGAGGAAAATCAGGTTATAGAGCCCCAAAGGGAAAAGGGACCATTATCTCATGGCTATTTAAATTAGTGAATAACACAGAAGCTTCATTTAAAGGCTTCAGTGCATTCAAACATTGACAGCCAAGCTCTTTTTTTTTTAAACTTGCCTGTCCGTTTAGGATGCTGGTGGACAGACTAGCTTGCTTTGTAGCCGTACAGTGCTGAGTAGTGTCTATTTCTATCTACCTCATACACTGTACAATGCCAGCATTGTACTATGGCGCAACATGGGCTACCTGAGCACTGCATCATCTGACATCAATTGCAATCAAGTGGCACTTTTTAAACTGATGCGTCAGTACAGTACAATGTTGTTCTAACGATAGTATGCCACGCAGCTTTGTTTTAGAGTTAGCACAGTGCAATATAGCTGTTGCTGCCGCTGTAGGCAGTTTGCTGCCTATGACAAAACGAGGAAAGTGTACAGTATCATTTGAAGTTATTGAATTGGAAAATACCTTTTTATTTAAAAAGAGGAAAACAGCCAATTCCGTAGGCCTATAGGTTGAGTTATACACACACACACAATCACAACGTGGAGCAGGAACACACACACACACACACACGCACGCGCGCACGCACACACACACACATGCACATACACACATGTGATTGTATATAGTTTGTACATAGATAGAAACAGTGGTCTTAAATAGATTAAAAAGGATGTCCTCACCTCCTGCTAGAGAGAAATACAAGGAATGACAAAAACACGACAAACTGGGTCTAAAATGTTTTTGGAAACTGGAGCCACCAGAATACCAACATTAGCTCAGACAACCATGCCCTGCCCAATGTATATCAAGTGGAAATAAATGGCCAGGTAAGATTTGGTCCCTAGTCATCATGCGAAGGTTTATCTGGGAAATGTAGTCAATGTGTGATGTAAAGCTCTCAAGCGTAATGGCCTTGATGTAGTTATTGAGAATTATTTTATTGTTTTATTATGAAGAAATGCCGGAGGAGAGCTATCGTGGAATCAGTGTCCAATTGGCTTCTCCGTTTTATAATGGTCTGTCTGCCTAAAGTCGACACTTCTTTTCTCATTCCTTTTATGTGTTCTGATTGTCTTATTTAATGGTTGTTTAATGGTTATGTAACATTATTTTATTTGTTTTTGTTTGAAACTGCTATGTCTTTATTACTATTGTTTTATATTGGCAAGTCAACTTAGGGGCAGAATTGTTGGGAGGTGAAATTTAATAAGAAGTTGTATATTTTATTGAATAAAAAAACACCACAATAATAATAAGACAAAAGTATCCGTAGATTAGCATGCTACTTTAGGAATACTATTACTTTGGCACTTGTCAGTGTTATTGAAAATAGTTCTATTCAAATGCTTACAAACTGACACGAGATTAGCCCCTCAGCCTCAGTCTACCAGCTGGAACCAGTTTGTTGGTTATACACCCACGAGTCACGACCTAGCGGGACCTTAAAAACTGCTTTTATCCACCTCTGACTGTCATCACGGATTATTTTTTTCCCCAGACTAGCGTGCAAAGAAGAAAAACGTGCACAGCATGCCATCTGCAGTGGACAGAACTGTTGCTGTTATTGTTATGTTACAGAAATGTCTCCTCTTGTCTTGACATCCCCCAGATGTGTGTATTATTTTCTGAATTTCTATGTTCACTTTGATTTTATTTTTATTTTTTAATAAAACAACAGATGACAGTGGTTGGTGAAGTGCTTTAAATATCTTGTCTCCTGTTTGAGAGGAAACAAACTGAACTGAACACTAAAAAGCCCTTGTTGAGTATTAAACCTTGTCTCCTGTTTGAGAGGAAACAAACTGAAAAGAACACTAAAAAGCACTTGTTGAGTAAATGTATACATCTTAAAATGATATAGAGAAAGGAAAAGGAACTTAAAAAGCACTGGGAACTGGAATGAGAATGTGTTTTTCTTTCTTTGACGAAACAGAGCAGCAATTGTGGGGAGAGAGAAGGCAAGTGCAAATGGTGAAACAAAAACATGATTGATTGACACTTTGATGCGTCATAATTGGAGTGCAAAAAAAAGTTTAAGCCAGCTTAACTTTTTCAAACGTCATAGTAAGGGGCCTGTGGTGAGTATTATAGGGTTTCCGTTTCCCTGTTTACTTTTTTTTGCCTTTTAACCCTTTTTCTCCCCAATGTATTAGTTATGCCAATTGATTCCTTCCCTCCTCACACACTTCTGTGTTGTCACTGCTGTTGTATCCTACTGACCAGTGAGGAGCCCCCACCAGGAGGACGTACTACTCCCCCCGCCCAGCACTCCTTCCTGACAGGTGCAGACCCAGCCTGTAGGATTACGTGCAGTGACAATTATCACCCTCCCCGCCCAGCCAAGCTTCCCAACCCCAAACATGGGCCAATTGTGTTCATGTAGGTGCTCGACAAAGCCGGATGCACCACGGTGGATTCGAACCCACAACCTCTGCAGTGGCGGGCAGGAACTTTACAACTGCCTCACCCGTGACCCGAGCGCCCTAGTTTTTCTGTTTTCGCGTGTAGCCGGTAGATGGTCTTCTACACAGGAGGCACGCACCAGGACACCTCAGGTCTCCTGAGACATTCCTGTGGATTAATATAGAAAGACAGCAGGCCTTAACACACAATAGAACCCGGCCCACTGCTGGGAGTGGCTGCATGTCACATACACACTCTATTCACTCTGGAGTTCCTCACAGAACTCTTTTGAATCCAATTGAAAGGAAACCACTTTGAGAAGGGAGGGGGGTTTAGAAAAAGAAAAACAAGCATGGGGACTTTAAGAGTTAGTATACAGGCCAGAAAAGCACTGAAATACACTCAAAGTGGGGCATTAAGTTACGGAAAAAAAACATAAAGGTATTAGCCTTGGATCAAGACTATCATGTATTTTATCGAGTCTGACTTTTACTTTCGATATGCAAATGTCACAATTTATAAAATACATCTATGATAGTCTAGATCCAAGGCAGTACAAATATGAAGATAAGAGGTTTATGCCCGACAGCAACAATATGTAAAACACCATTAAAAAATCTTGCATTATTTGTGACTCTGGGAATATGCTATTTCAATGAAAATGTGAAGCCCAAAGATATTTATTATTCTATAGTTGTTGTTGTTGTTGTTTTGTTATTAGTAAGTAAAGGCATGAGGGCGAGCAGTGGTGTAAAGTAACTAAGTACATCATCAAGTACTAGGCAAATGTACTTTTACTCTACACTACAATTATTTGAAAACTTTACTTACTAGTTACTTTGTAGATTTTGATTATTATTATTACAAAACATACATTACCACTTCAGCCCTATACGTTTCGGCCAATTGAAAATAGCCGATTTTGAAAATCATTTTATACATTTGAATGTATCTAAATGTATTCTATTTTTGGTACCTTAAGTAAAGTAACAGACTTACTTGTAACAGATCACTTCTACATTGCAATATGGATACTTTTAAGTACAAAAAGTGTGTGTGCTTTTTTCCACCACTGAGTGACGGAATGTCCATTAGTCATTTTAGTTGAGAGTGAACAGAACATCGTTGGAGCATCCGGACCATAGGATCCGGACATATGGAAACGCACGTGAGTTTCAAGTCGGACATAATTGTTGGGTGCACACGCACTGAATAGGAACAGGAAAGAGAACGGAACACAAACACACGTGTGTTAATATGAAGAACACGAAAAAGTCATATAATGCGTCCAAAAATGGCAAATTCAAGCCTGGATTTAAGAAAAGAAACGAAAAATGCATTGTCACATTTGATGATGAAGATCGACAGTAAGTAATTGAGCTGTGTGTGCCTTAGCCAGTGGCAGCTAACCCGGTATTGGTTTTGTTTTGACTATCTGTCAATGTTTGTTTGATTGAATACTTTATCAACAGTTGCAAAAAGTACAGTGGTACGATTATACAATGATGCTAAAAGGATAACACAAAAAACCCTGAGGGCTTGTTTCTATTGTGGTCCTATGTATTCAATTCATCAAGACATTTAAAGACATACAATAACATACAAAAAATCATCACTATTCTGTTGCTCCACACTAGGAGCAATAGAAGTATATGTGCAGTAAATATGGGGGGGATGCCTGTTGTTAAGCTTAGGAAATTGCAGGTGCAGCAATAATGTGCTCTTTTATGTCACGTGATATTGTGTGCCTGTTATTTTCTCCTGAAATAAAAAAGTTAAATATTTATTTAAAAAAGAGCGACAGTAAGTTAACAGATAGAATGTTTGTTTATTTGCATTGTTTACTGTTGTCTAGAGTAGACCTAGTGTTTAGATAAGTATACGAATACGTTTGTATTGAAGCCATTCTGAAAGAATATTGGTTTTAAGATTCACTTTTTGTGGCAATCCTAAATGATTGCCTTGCTTAAAGCATTCCAATCCAGACCAGACAAGGACCCCCAAATGAATAATATGTACCACTACCATCGGAAAATATTTTGTGCTAGGGACCCCCATACAAGATTTGTGTTGATAATATGTAAAATAATAAATAATAGGATTGCTTTAATGTGAGCTTGTAGATTGGTTATTTTCAAATAGCAGATATATATTTTAGGGGTAAAGTGGTCAAACTGATTATGATGCTATACTAACATTTTTTGCTGGGGACCCCCTTGAAACCCCTCAAGGACTCCTCAACATAACTTGTTATGGAGGTGATGTGTAATGTAAACTGTGGTAAGGCCATGCAAGTTGATTGTTCTACCCGGTCCTGTCGTGTGCAGGGAATACCTCACAGGGTTCCACAAGAGAAAGGTGGAGAGGAAGAAGTTAGCAGTGGCAGAACTACAGAAGAAGATCAAGGAAGAGCAGAAGAAAGTCAAGGAAGAGGTGAATTTAAACTTTTGGCTTGTAGATATGCTATTTTTGACAAATGTTCCCCTCATAGACATGCTAGGGTTCAAGTGGTTAAAGGTGCTGTAAGTGATTGTTTTGTTAAAATAAGTGTTACATAGCTCTCTCTATGTTCTCATAGTAATCACTGCTATAAAGTGTGTGGTAACAGGGGTCTCCCAGTCTCCCAGAAAATGTATTTTCAGATCTGGATACCAATTCCATCCAATCAGAAGAGAGAGCTCATACAGGATACAGTATAAACGTGAAATGGGAAGTGTTGACACAAATCAATATGTCAAATGGGTACTTTCTCCTGGTCGGAAACCCTGTAAACACACTATAGTAATGATTTATTTGTGTTATAATATAGAACGTAACATTTTTAACAAATTTCTTATTAGTTTTAACCACAAATACATACGTAAAGCTTACAGAGAAGTGACTGTTGACAGAAGGGCTGACTAATGACATGTTTCTGTCTCATTTCAGAGACACAAGACATACATGGCGATGCTCAAGGAAAGAAGAGAGGCCCTCGGTGAGTGACCCCCCCCCCCACACACACACACACACACACACACACACACACACACACACACACACACACACACACACACACACACATGGTCCTTAGATCAGGGGTTCCCAAACCTTTTAGCTTGAGACCCAAAATAAAACCCAAACTAGTAAAAATAGCGGTCAATAGAGGTCATCGCGACCTCGTTGACATTAATTGTCTGCCTTTGAAAATAGTATGTCTTGGCCAAAAATACATAGTAAAAAAAAAGTACACAGGAGCCGAGATACAGCCTTTTTAAGTAATAAGTTAAACAAGAAGTGAATAGAGCAGCACATCTTCGGATCACGATATCTTGGGTTCTGAACATTTTTTTCAAAAAATTCAAAAAGTCGTTATAAGTCGTTCTTGGCAGCCAGGGCGTTATGACAATGACTCGTGATAAGTCGTTCTTGGCAGTGAGAGAGTTTGATTTCTGAAACATTCTTATTTTTGAACATTTTTGAAAATCTTTTGAAATAATAGTTTAAAAAATTGTAGGACACAAAAAGGAATATTTACTTGAGTCGTGACACATAAAAATCGTCCACGACTCCCAAATGGGTCCCGACTCACTGTTTGGGTTACGGTGGAGGGGGATCGCATCCTCCATGGTTTCCTCTGGCTTGGCCAGCGCTCCACAATTGACCACGCTCACCAGTCATTAGCCGGCATGGGAGAGTGTTCTCTGTTGCTGCACTGGCGACAGGTTTGTTGGGGCGCAGGTTGTCTATACCAGTGGTTATCAAACATTTTCATGTCAAGGTCCCTTAAATTGACATGCATTTGGCCACGGACCCCCATCTGAAAGGATTTTGTAGACCACATAAGAGAAGATTTTACTTTTTGTTTTTATTATTCCAAATTGTGCACAATTATTCACAAATGTTTTGAAAATAGCAAATCTACAAGCTCACAACACGTGTTGAGACCCACACGCGAGACCAAGCTACTGGACTTGGTATTCATGTGGGGGAACAATAACATTGCGGTGCCCAACTGGATATACGTATAACTGGATATTAATTGGAGAATTGTAGAAACATGAAATAAGTTCATCACAAAATTTATATTTGGTTTCACATCTTTCTGATTTCATCATTCTGTTATTACTATTGTACTACGTTTCATTATTGAAGCAAATAAATTAACAAATTGTTGCTATATCATCGACTCTATCTCCCACTCTTTCTTATCTCCTTCCTTTTTCCCATGTATCAGAGGAGGATAAAGATGATTTGGAGGAGGCAATAATAGGCACAACAGAGTCTATCCAGTATGATCATCCCAACCACACTGTCACTGTGACAACCATCAATGACCTCGACCTCACAGGGCCCAGCAGCTTTCTTCTTGGCCCAGCAACCAATCCGGTAAAGAGAGTTTGCGCTCTTCCCATAAATGGTTACATGTGTATTGTCGGTAGATTAGTGTAGATTTGTCCGTTTTTTTTAGTATCAGTTATTAGACTCTTGACCAGAGTGGCAGCTTAACCACATTAACCCTGGCATCCCTATTTTGGGCAAAAGAAAAGAAGACTAGTAATGCGAAAAATAGTTCTTCAAGCTCATGAGACACATGAGCTTGTAAATTGGTTATTTCTGCTATCGTCGTACAACAAAGTACTATATAGGGTTTAAGTGGTTAATGGTTCTGAGAAAACGACACATCCAGGTGCTCACAAGAGAAACGAGGCCTGTTATGGTTTTCATGGTTCAATTGGTATTCAACACATTCAATAAAATCCTCATTGTTCATTTATCCATTTGTAACCCTAAAGTCTACAAATGTAACCAAATGTTAACTCTCAGAATTAAATAAACACTCAGGATATTACATTGTATGTACTGTATGTATTCACATCAGTGGAATTACAGTGTCACCTGTTGCATTAAGGTTCATGGAGAAAATGAAGACAAAAAGGAGGGAGAAGAAGGGGAGGAGAAAATGGTTGCAATGCCAAAAAGCAAAAATGCCCCCATCCTCAACAAAAAGTAATTATCTACACACACACACACACACACACACACACACACACACACACACACACACACACACACACACACACACACACACGTATGTATGTTTGTTACTGTATTACTGCTGTGAAACACCACATTTTGTAGTTGCACTTGGTTGGCGTGCACCGAAAAACGCATTGCAAGCTTCTAAATAATCTATTTTCAGTTTGCAGCTAGTATATATCAGGTTTAATGATCTGAACCCAACATGCAGCTCAGCACCACTGAGCCCCAGTAACATAGTGCTCACATCATAGCTGTCGCTAACCAATACTTGGCCATTTCCTGTCTTTCTATTAGTGTTCCTCTCCGTCCTCCGTCCTCTCTCAGTTGTCCTGTGTTGTTATTTCTCGCCCACCTCCTGTAGGATCCGCAACCTGGCGGCCTCGCTCAGCAGTCACACCAAGTCCAAGAAGAGGAAAGGGAAGCAGGAAGGCAGGAAAGGGAAGCAGGAAGGCAGACGAGGACGTACAACTGCAGACAAGAAGCACACCGGCGAGCACACTAAGACCAAGCCCGGGAAGACCACTAAGAAAGAGAGGCGCCGACGGCAGGGGAACAGAAGATATCAAGACTGAGAATGGGGGGAGGTTAACAAATATAGAAATGTATTGAATTAAACGCGATGAGACTGGATTGACTTTGGCCAGAATACCATGTGAGTGACCATGATGGACTTCATAGTACCTGTGGTGCTACAAGCTGGAAGGTTCTTTGATGAGTCAAATGTTTCTATGGATATAACCAGTGTCTGCTTAAATGTAAAAAGAAAAATTAAAGAAAGTCAAGACATTTTTAAAAACTGTCCATTCAAACACTGCCCTCACTGCATCCACAGGACCTGTCTGCTGCAGGCTGGGATATGGTAAAAAAAAATCCTTTTCTTTTCTTTTTTTTACTATGAAACTATTGCTAAATATATTTATTGCAATGAATAACTTGTGTATTTGCTGAGACTCTGAATAAACTAAACAAAAAAGAAACATTCAAATAAGTGCATTGCAGTCAAATGTTTATGCAAACTCAACATGTTCTCTGTGGAAGTTAATCTGTCTTCAGCCCTATTGTTTATTTGGAAACGTGACACTCTATTCAACATCCTTGTTTAGAGCATCAGCAAATTAATCCTTGGGACTATTTACCGTCATAACACAAAATTACCTGTATATGAGAGATCCTGGGGAGTACTACCCTTTACAGATGTATCAGGGAATTGCTGCATTGAATTCCTTTATCCTTGAATATGTTACATAATGTACAGTAGCTTTTAATGTATGTTAAACCCATACCTCAGTAGTGTTTATTTATTTACGCTAACCTGAGCCAGTGCATGCCACCTGTCACTAGCACAAGAGTTTCATTTCGCTTTCTAAAGCCCATGATATTTAATACAACCCCTCAATGGAGGAACCACTGAGCAATCGGCTCCATTTTGGCTCCAGGCCTGTCCTCGCGTCTTGGACCTCTGCAGTGTTAACCGAGAGCCATCATGGCTGCCGTGTGTGCTTCAGTTTCATCCATTGTCAAAGTAGCCAATCGGATCTATGTAGGAGTTAGGCAGCCAGAGGGGCATAGTGAGCATGGAGACGAGGCATGTGCCTGCTGGGGGTCTGATGGACAGCTCATCCTCTTGCTTCTAATGCCATATTTCCAGTTCAGCTTCAGCTGATAACAGGAGCCATTTCTATCAGGTAATGTTGATCACCTTTTTACTTGTTACTTTAAGATCAAAACAATCCTTAAAATGATACTGTTATTGCCCTATAATGTATTGTAATTTTTGTGCATTTAGTTTTATTCAGGGGTTTGGGGTGAAGACGGTTTGAAATGTGTGTGTTTAATAATACTGTTGGTGCCTTGCGGTTAGTAGTAATGTTATTCTGTGGGGAGCTTTGATAGCGCTCTGACTGGATTATATTTCACTGTCCTCTTGTGTGATTATCACCCAGCTCAACAGTTCCGCTTTAGAAAGTGCACAAACCATGAAATAACAGATCCACTTCATCAGTCATTCGGCTTTACTCACTGCCCACGCCTGTCTTTGGAATGGCACTGTTCTAGTTTTAGTATTTTTATAGTGGCTGTTTTCCCTCATTTTTTTCTTGATCTGTGTCATCAGTGTAAGTTTGGCAAATTCTTCTGCTTCTTCCGTTTGTCTGCTTCACGGCATTTAAGTGGAACCACATGTACTCTCCACTAGTGTTTGACCACCATGTTGCCTTGTCATCTGGGGTGAAAGTTATGTTAAACTGTGTGTGTTATGTATTTGCACTGTGCAACTCTTTATCTGCCTCCCTTCTTGCTCACTGTTTCACAGTGTTCTCTTTGGGATGCAATGAGGGTGCGAGTGCCCCCTCCGGACGTGCCATGCCCCACTCCGGCGACGAGCCCATGTGCCCCAAGTTCCAGCCCAACATCTTCGACCCCTCCCGCTGCCATGACTGCCTTCGGCAGAAGCGCCTGCACTCAGGCGCTGTGGAGAGCACAGAGGCAACAGCTAAACCACAGAGCCTTGAAACTAATTCAGGAACACGTTCTGGGATTGGTACTGGGAATGGGATTGGGATTGGGATTGGCCTACTGCCACACAAAGGAGCTCCATTACAAGCAGTCCCATCCAAGGCAGAGGAAAAGGACACCAGCAGCAAGGTAAGAAAGGGGAGATGGAGGTATTTCCTCCATTTTAAAAGGGCAGGCAAGATGAGAGTGATTTATGGACAGGAGAAAACAGACAGGCTGGTTGGATAGAAGCTGAGTGATGAGATTAGTTGGGTTTACAGACAGCCAGGCGGGTGAATGAATCACTGGGGTCACAAAGACGACACTAAGGTCACACACAAGACAATCAACAAACAACCAGGAAGGTGAATGAGGTAATGTGTAGATTGAATTGACTTATTTTCTTGGGAAATGCGTATGTGTATACACACACACACACGCACGCACGCAGGCACGCACGCGCGGGCATCCACACAAAAGCAAGCACTCACGATTCACATTATCTTGGATAGGGACTGGACGAGAATCCATATGACCATATGAGGGAAAGGGAGGCTGTCATGTGTCTCTGTAGGTCAAGATTGAGATCACAAACAGTGTATTGTGAAATGCATGTATAGCTGTAAACACAGTTCATTAGATTGTTTGTGAGTGATGCAATGTTGCGTGCGAGTGTAATAAATTAAGAAAAAGGTCAGGGGGGTTGGGTATGGTGGATGCAGGCAGTGGCTTCCATTACAAATTAATGAAGCAGGATCATTTACTGCCCTTTTGGGAATCACTTGTAATGCTAGACATAGGCGCAGTGTACAGATAGGACGGACAGTTTTACGTACAGCATTATAACCACAAACAACTAGACAATTCTATCTGGTTGTTGTTCATTCTATTGTCTTTACAGTCCTTCACTATCCATCTCACAGAGCAAGTTCAAAGTTGGATTGATTACTCACAGGAAATACAATTATGGTAGAGAAACATTGGATCTTAAAGTGTACCATATAACTGTACATTTTGTTATCAGTGGAAATACACCAAAAACACACTTATTGAACAAAGCCAGTGACTGATATTTACTGATGCTAAAGTCAAAGATTAGGCTGGTTTGTGAATACAATCAATTTTAAGAGTAGAAATTACGTCCAGAGAGAGAGAGAAAAAAAGCTGTAATTAATTAATAATGAGGAGAGCCATGGTCCAGGTTGAGTTACAGCCGTGTAACTCTAATCGAGTTACTAACAGACTGAACATGTGAGTGTATGTGGTGGAGAGGTCTTGGGGACAGACTCTATTCAACTCATTTCTAACATGAAGATGGGGCCAGACAGACAGACTTGGAATAATTAAGTATGTACATTGTGATTTTGAATGGCGTGGTGTTTTTCAGTGTGTTTTGTGAATGATTTGTCACATATACATGCTGAGAAATCATTGTGAATGTGTGATTTCTATTCTGAATTGTGACTATATGCTTCCAAAGTTTCTTTTGATTTGTCAAAGATATTTCATGTAGATTCTGTCAAGGAGCTGAGGAAAAAGTCTCAACCGGTATAAAATTATAATTATTGGAAATTATCACCAGCAACATATCTCATCCTCCATAATGTATACCACCAAAAACCACAAGAGATTAGAGAAGGGATGGTGATTGACGTGACATTGTGATTGGCCTGTGTTTCCGCCTGTGTGTCAACCTATCAGGACGACTCTGATGGCGTGTCTGTGGTGAGCAGCTACTGTGATGTCAGCGGAGGTCGAGCAGGTTATGGGGAGAGCTCTTTGTGCATCCTGAGTCCCGACTGTGAACTTTACATCTGTGACGAGGACGACGACGGCGACATCGACGACGATAGCATAGACAGGTAGGAACACTGGAGGATATTCAGTATATGAAAGTCTTTATTAGTGTTTTGCACAGTTATGCTGAGAGCTGGCAGATCCAATGAAACTATGGAAACTTTTATTAGTAAATACACTGGATTATCACTGATTGGAGATGAGTAAAAGATGATAGTGTGATTAAGGAGGGCTGGAAAATCTAATAGATCATCATGATAACATGAAACATTGTAAAACTTTATCTTGAGACATGAGACAGGAGACCTGAATTGACATGATAGTATAATCTATTAAGTACACCAGAAAGAGCTGCAGATTATAATCGTGTACAATAGAATTATGTACATTGATATGCACCAACATTCACTTTACATCTAATCATTATTGTGATGCAGATAAAGTAGTTTATTGTCTGTGATGTTATCTATGTAAGTCATTTGTATAATTACTGTACATACAGTACATCAATGGGGGTCCAACAATGGGACATAATGGATCTACTGTGAGTAAATCTCTAGAGTCTAGAGATTTGCTTTAGAGTAGATTCATGTCTAAGAGTCTGAAAAATACATTTTCTCAGATAATTTATCTATTTTGGCCCTGTATATGTACAGTATATATATATATATATATGTTTTTGAATGTATTTATATATCATCATTCATTTGTTGTTATTTAGATCATTAGTTCTCTTACTCTGTCTGTTTCTATCTGGCTCTTTCTTTTGCTCTCTGTTGCTCACCATCTCATTCCTCTCTCTCGTTTCCCTCTCTGTGCTGTGCTCGTCATTCCTCTCTCCTCTCCTCTACCCGTAGCGGTCGTGACCAGAGCGACTACACAGAACTCTGCGGTTCTGTCAGTGCCGACGACGACTACCTACCGGTCCGTCGCCAGTCAACCCATCTCAGCATGACCCGACTTGATCCTCTACCCAACCGGCCCAACCCTCGTGTTTGGATGGAGGAGGCGCGGAGTAAGGACCGCTTTGGAAGGCATTCAGGTAGCCTACGGGAAATGGACTTCATATATTCATTCATTTGTTTATGGTTGGCTTAGAAAAATGTATCACCACATCATGAAATAATATACATGTAAAAGAGATAAGAAGGGTAGGACAGTTTTGAGGCTGAGCCTCTCTGTCTCTCTGTCTCTCTGTCTCTCTCTCTCTCTCTCTTACTGCTTTAGGTGGAGACCAGAGCCCGGTTACTGCTTTCCGCCATTATGAGAGAGGTCACACCCTCTACAACACTGGGAGCGTTGAGCCCAAAGATATCATCCCATTTCGGAACCCAAACCTGGGTGTGGCATCTGAAAGACCTCCAGAACTCCTAAATGGTTTAGACAAGGATCACACAAAATAAGATCTGTCATATGATGGATAGAGAGAGAGAGAGAGAGAGAGAGAGAGAGAGAGAGAGAGAGAGAGAGAGAGAGAGAGAGAGAGAGAGAGAGAGAGAGAGAGAGAGAGAGAGAGAGAGAGAGAGAGAGAGAGAGAGAGAGAGAGAGAGAGAGAGAGAGAGAGAGAGAGAGAGAGAGAGAGACAGAGAGAGACAGATGGAACAAGAACTGTAACGGAACTGGATTGCAACCTACAGTATGTAGTAGATAAATGAGGTATGCATTTGGCAGACTGAGCCTCTAGTATGGTGATGGCCTATTGCACTTTACCAATCTGTATCCGGTTACTGCCACAGGTGTTCTTTACATGGCTATGCTGTCAGCTAACCTCTGTTTGATGTCATCAGTTGAGGTGTCCCAAAGCAATTATCAGTAATACTATATAGCTGAATGTATGCCAGGAACTCTGTTGTTGGTACTTGGTAGATGAACTTTGATGTGTGCATTTTGTATACAATGTAGTATATGTTCTCTCTCTCTCTCTCTCTCTCTCTCTCTCTCTCTCTCTCTCTCTCTCCTCTCTCTTTTCTCTCTTGCTGCCTTTCTCTTTTTTCCCTATCTCTGTCCCTGTTCTCTGTCAGGGTCAAACGAAGAGCGTCAAAACCGTGAAAGTGGCTACTTCTCTGTGGGGAGGGCAGCTGGCGCCCGTTCGATCCGAGACCAGAGCCCGGTTTCTGCTTTAGCTGGTGCCCGTTCGATCCGAGACCAGAGCCCGGTTACTGCCTTAGGTGGTGCCCGTTCGATCCGAGACCAGAGCCCGGTTACTGCCTTAGGTGGTGCCCGTTCAATCCGAGACCAGAGCCCGGTTACTGCTTTCCGCCATTATGAGAGAGGTCACACCGTCCACAACACCCGGAGCATTGAGCCCAAAGATAGCATCCCATTTCGGAACCCAAACCTGGGTGTGGCATCTGAAAGACAGCCTCCAGAACTCCTAAATGAAGATCTGCCTGAAGAAATCATTCCTCCTGACCCTTATGAAGTCGCTATTGAGGTTGAGGCTCAAGTGGGGCCGCGCTCCCCAAGTCCTACTCCCTTTAAGATCGCAGAGTCCCTAGCCTCTGCTGGCGGCCGGAGAGGCCGCGGCAACAGTTCATATGGAAGAGGAAACCTCTCTTCAAACACATCACCCCATCAGCAAACAGGGCGTTTTGATTCATCAAGACAAGGATCTGCCCTGCAGTCTCGTTCTTCTTCGCCCTCACAGGGTAACGTGCCATTTCGTCGCAGTGAGTCTACTGCGTCCCTCAACAGGCGTAACTTTGACAGTGGTGGGCGGTCTCAGGGGTACGACCAAAGATCCGGAAGTCTCTCACAGAGCAAGCATGGGCGCGGCATTGAGTCTGGAACACTGCCTAGAAACTTCAAGTCACAATCCAATATCGTTTCGGATTTTAGTAGTTCCTTGCACAAGACAGAGGTAAATGGGTCTTTAACTGGCCGTGGTGGACACAGGAGAAGCTCATCTCCTCCAAAGAGGGACTACAACTCCACTGGCCAAACAACTCTCCGTAAAGCTGAATCCAGCAGCAGTTTGTTAAATGGACGAGGGAGAGACATGACAAGCTCATCTCCTCCAAGGAGGGACTACAACTCCACTGGCCAAACATCTCTCCGTAAAGCTGAATCCAGCAGCAGTTTGTTAAATGGACGAGGGAGGGACATGACAAGCTCATCTCCTCCAAGGAGGGACTACAACTCCACTGGCCAAACATCTCTCCGTAAAGCTGAATCCAGCAGCAGTTTGTTAAATGGACGAGGGAGGGACATGACAAGCTCATCTCCTCCAAGGAGGGACTACAACTCCACTGGCCAAACATCTCTCCGTAAAGCTGAATCCAGCAGCAGTTTGTTAAATGGACGAGGAAGAGATAGTCGTACCTCATCCCCTTCTAGGAGGACTAACGACCCCCAGAACTCCACTTCCCCTAGGAGAAATTACAACTCACCCAGCCAATCTGTACTTCGCAAATCAGAATCCGCCACTTCCCTGAATGGTCGTAGTCACCATGGACGTTGTGGCTCTCCCATAAGAGAGGGTTATGATATTGAGAGCCAGGCTAAAATGCGTAATCCAGAACCCAGGAATGCCATGAATGACCAAGAGCACGAGATCCCTGGCTCATCTCCTGCCAGACGAGATTACAATGTAACAAGCCAAAACGCGTTGCGTAAGACTCAGTCAAGCAGCTATGGTGGTAGTCGAGGCTGTGACAGTCGTAGCTCCTCCCCTGGAAGGAGAAGCAGCGAGGGTCCTGGTCAGTATCAACTGAAGAAAACAGACACAGGTGGCTCATTAAATGCCCGTGGCCATGAAAGTAGGAACTCTTCGCCTTCGAGGAAGAGCTATGATGCCCCTAGCAGCCAGTCAATGCTCCGAAAGTCAGAGGCAAACAGTTCTGTCAGAAGTTATAGCCACAGTCAAGACAGTCGTAGTTCTTCACCTTCCAGGAGAGGGTATGAGACTCCTGGCCATTCCATACTCAGGAAGACAGAAACCAGCAGTTCGCTAAGTGGTAGGACCTTCAACAGCCAGAGCTCCTCTCCCTCTAGGAGAGGCAACAATGACCCTCCAGGTTACTCAATCCTGAGGACTGCTGCCAGTGGAGAATCCATGTGCTCCTCTCAGAGAAAAAGCACTTACAGTGACAAAAGATCCGACTCCAATCACACACCACGCACAAATCCCTCCTCACCACCACCACGCATGCGGGAATCAAACCATTCCCTCCATAATTCCTCCTCGTCACGTGCAGCCTCCCCTTCCAGGCAAGCCACAGAGAACAGCAGAACTGCTTTTTCCCAGAGGACATCCACTGCCACCATGCAAGATTCCAGGAGTTCCAGTGTGAACAGGGCAGGTGGTGGTAGGCGGAGTCCTGAGACTCGTAGCTCCTCCCCCACTGACAAGAGGCCGTCCCTCCGGATACGTAGCCCCTCCCCCTCACCTCAGAATCAGATGCGAAGGCATACCTCTTCCCAGAGCTCAATGGAATCATCAGAATCAGGCCAACTGTCAGCAGGGTCGACAGGCCGGAACAAGGAAGAGTACGCCATGATGGCTGACTTACCAAAGGTCAAAATTATTCACCCGAGCGAGGAGCCAGGCTATGTGGGTCAAACCCAGAACAACGGGCCTGCAGCAAGGCAGAAGCTCTTCAAACCGGCCAGGTGAGAGTCATATTACACCAACAGACCAGTGGAGTTGTAACAGGATGGAAGGTCAAGAGTACAGTATGTAGTAGAAGTTATTCAGTTCAAGATCTGTATTGAGCTATTATTGTATAATGTTTCGTTATAGCATATATATCAGTGGTTCCCAAACTTTTTCCCAAAAGAGAAATTAAACGTTTGCCCAGGAGTCAGGACCCAAACTTCGCGGCGTGTTGTGAGCTTGTAGATCTGCTATTTTCACTACTTAATAAAAGTATTTTCCCCCTCTAATTAATAGATTTAGTTTTTATGGAATTATTTTTGAAAAAACGTTTGAATTATTTTTTAACTTTATTGGGAATTATTGTAAAATATATTATGAAAAAATAATAATTAAAAACAAATTGTGGAAACAAAAATTAAAGGGGTGTTTACTCGTGACCCATAAAAATTGGTCTGCGACCCGCATATGGGTCCCGACCCACTGTTTGGGAACCAATGATATATATGATAAACATGTATTCATTAAGTAGATTTAGTTAGAGTTAGACCTGCCTGGGTATGCACCATCCTTATTGGTTAGTTTGAACATGTTACATGTTCAATGCACAGAAATCTATCACGGCTTACTGTTGAGAATAGATTACATCCATGTATTCTCACCTTCTTCTGAATTATTTTAATTGACAAAAAAACACAATATTTCTTTGACCAGGTAGGATACATAAGAGATGAACATAACCATATGACTAGACAAGCCAGGTCAGGTTATCTGGTAGCACCTAGACCAAGAACAAATCTTCTCAAATCTTCTATTATCTATAGAGCTGTAATAGGATGGCACTCATTGCCTAATTGCATAACTAATACAAACACAAAATTCACCTTTAAGAAAAAGTTTAAAGAACACCTTATGCAAACAAGCCTGTACTGATCCCCAGAGGGACAACGTTACATGTGTTGCACGTGATTTTGGTTTAGTTTTAATTGTATCTTTTATTTTAATATATTTCAGATTATAGTGATTGTAAAGTTGATGTTGTTTATTTGTGTCTGACCCCAGGAACATTAGCTTTTGTCATTGCAAAAGCTAATGGGGATCCTAATAAACAACAATAAACACAATCTCTCAATGTGTTGTTTCAGCCACTCAGTGAGCAAGCAGCCATCCAAATGGGAGGACCCAGGGGACCTAGACAGGGATCATGCAGGGTGGCATCATGGAGGCAGTGGCCGTCTGTCAAGAGCTCAATCCTCTACCTCCTTACACATGCAGGTAGACTGGATGGTGGAGGGGGGGGGGCTAAACAAGAACAGTTACTTTGTGGCATATGAACCTTCACTCTTGGGGTGCGTTCGGAAATACAGCACTGAGCGCACTGGCCAATACAAACTAATAGGCGAGTGTGCTCCGGTGCGCAATTTCCGAACACACCCTTGTTTTACCTGGAAAGATTCTCAGAATCCATGTTTTATACTAGTAATACAGTTATTATATAGGGTAATAAAACATTAAGAAGTATGGTGTAATAAAGTAGTACACATAATACATACCACAAAAACATTTATAGTGAACCCATGCAATGACACTTGTATTGTACATTACTAGCAGTTATACTCCCAAGAGCTCCCTCAGTGAAATTATTCCAACATAGTGCATTCCGGTGCAACTAAAGCTTGTACTTTGTGGTTGCCATCACCCACCTTACATGTAAATTTGTAAAGGCATCTCTCACATGATGTCAGATAAAACCAATCCTTTGTTGCTGTGAAACTCAGAGAGCTCCTCCTATACGTTATGTTTATTTAGTCAAATGCAGAATAATACTTTACAAATGAGAACTGTTCCTTTCTAGAGATCAAGCAGTCCTATTGAGGAGAACAGCTCTGGGACAGATCATCATCAGGGATCAGAACAAATGCAGGTATATTGTACAGATATCCGTCTATATTCTTTGACTCCAGGTTTAGTTTAGTTTAGTTTATTTCTGTCAGTCAATTTGTGGTAACATTACAGTAATAGGTAATGAAATAAAATAAAATACAAAATGTTATCAAGAAAAGATACCCACATGTCACAGGTGAGTGTGTCTGTCTGTAATAATCACCATGAAATTATGACATTATTATGACAAACTATTACTATTCATTGCTATTAATTACTACTTTTTATCTTGACTATTTGTTTTAATAGTCCAAATGTATTTATGTATTATTGTTTGTAAATTATGCTTCTCTTACATTCATTGTCATTGTATATTATATGACAAGTTGACAACACAATAATCTAGTATCAAACTCTTTTTTTTAAATTATTATTTACATATCGGTACCAGCTGGCAGATAATTACTTACGTATATGGTATATACAAAGTAACCCCACGTCTATTTGACTGTTTTGTCAACTGGTTGTTCTATGTGTCTGTCTATAGCCTATATTTCACCTACACCCTAGGGGCATTTCGTAAGACTGAGCTTTGTCAAACTGTGGTCTGCCAGGGCATGTGTTGAAATTCTTTAACAGAAACTGACAGAGGATTTGGGGTGGGGGGGCGGCATCTTGTTTGCCAGTTCATCTTTCTGTCAGGAAAAATAGAAAACATGTATACATTTGTCATTTTTGTTATGGCCCCAAACTATTTCACTATACATGCACTGCAGGGGTCTTCAACAGGGGGTCCGCGACCCCAAGGGGGTCCTCAGAGTTACTACAGGGGGGCCGCCAAATCTTTGTGTGATAGAAGCTATTCTGAGGGGATTGGGGAACATTAGCCGAAAATAGCTGATCTACAAGCTTGTAGATCTGCTATTTTCGGCGAATAGAAGGAAAAAAGAGCAGACCAAGTACAGAGTGAAAGGTCATGTTTACCTAGTATTGAGGATTTAAGTGGTTAGATATCTGAAAATATACATTAACATAAACCCAACATACAAACAAAAAAAACATTAATTTAACTCTGATGACAGTGCTGTAAAACAAGTCTATGATTATGAAGCTATCTATGAAATCTATGAACAAGTTTAATCCGCAACTTAATTGTTTACAATATCTAGTGGGGGTCCCTGCTTCATCTCTCTCTCAGATAGGGGGGTCCTTGGGCTGAAAAACGTTGAAGACCCCCTGATTTAGAGCTAAAAAACGAGAATATTCCAATATGCAAATGTATTGTGTCAGTGATGAGTTGATTGGTTCGGTAGGATTGTTTTCTCAAAGCATCTTCACGGATCCGCCCAGGAAGTGGCAGCACACTGGGGCGAAGGAGAGAGGAGTGCTCTCTCTCTCTCTCTGCAAGCAGCAGCAGCTCTATTTGTCAGAAAAGTTGAGAAATTTGGGGCTTTCTAGCAGCAGTTTGTACGTCAACGGTTTCGTCTCGGGGATGTATTTCATGCTTGGGACTGAATCGGAAATTAGTTTTTGAAAACCCGCTTGCGGTTCACCGACTAAAATGGGCAGAAATGGCGGGGTTTGTTGTAATTTTTTCGCATAGCCTCCAGCGAGAAACGCAGCTTTTCACCCGGACGGATTCACGTCAGATAGAAAGTTAGCGACAAGGCCTCGCCATTGTGTCAGATAATTGTACTTTTTTCTCCTCCTCCATTCTACTTTGCCTTCTGGATTTTGTTACCATGACGGTAAGTTGTACCTTGAAGGTAGTTTGTGTGGGTGGCGTTTTATTAATCTGTCTGACACTGGAAACTTTGCTTTTTCACAGTTATCTCAAATGAATACTCTGTTCCAAGATTCTGTACGTTTATCATTATGAGTTTTAATAGCATATATATATATATATATATATATATATATATATATATATATATATATATATATATATATATATATATATATATATATATATATATATATATAAATATATATATAAATATAATTTAAAAAAGGATAGCCTTAAGCAGGAGCGTTTAACTCACGATTCGGGTCGATTATGTTTTGATATGAGGGTGTGTCTGTGTAAGTGGACTGAATTGCATGTAACTTAACCCCGTGAAATTCTTCTTTTGTGAAATGCCTCCTTTCTGCCTATGGCTATAATGTCTCCAAATGTCTATTGCTGTAACGAATCCGAAGAGGACATGCTTATTTCCAGGGGTGTTGGTAGTTTCATTGTTTACTCAGTTTTTGTTTACAGTAGAAGGAAGTGTCATTACCCTGTACGTGTCAGTCTGAGAGCCAGCATTGTCTTCCATAAAGTCCTCTGTTTGCACATGCATCCACATACAGCCAAGATCAGACGTGTATTTTCTGAGGCACAACCTAGATACTGGACTATATTGAACCACTGTAAATGTACAAGTGACAAACTGATGGAAATATGTTTTAAAAACTGAGCATTCTCATAGTTGACAGTTAATCTATATTACAACAAAAATAATAGAAGCAATCCAAAAGCTGTCCTTTCTAGTCCATAGTACTGAGATGAGGATTCGTTGGCCCCCTGCTCTTCTTGAGGAGTGGGGGACAGACCAGGAAATGGTGGATGCTGTCCACAGTGTCCCCTGGTCAGCTGCCCTTATGTGCTCTTTGCCCTCTTTCTACATAGTCACTGATCATGAAGCACATGACAAGGAAAAGTACTGTTGAGGTACGAGTGTAGCCCTATTTTCCTTTTCTTTAACCGTGAATGCTCTTGACCATGCTCATGGTCACTTGGTGACTACAGCCCAGATAAACTATATAGGAATAGGGGGAGTGGGACTACATATCACTTTGCCACTAAGCAGTTTGGATCCTGTGATGTACTCACACAGCCACAAATACCAACTCTGATTAGTTTAGTTTTCTTTTATAGCCTAACAGAATTGTAAGAACAGGAGAGTAGGCTAGAGGATGAAAAAGCCTATTCATCTTGAATTCATTTTGATTATATACCTATTACCTACACTTATTTAAAACCCCACATTGAGGCGATATAGTTGCCAGCTTCTCAAACATGTCACTATTACTAAGATGCTCCAAATCTTTCCTGATGATTACCATAATTGGGTTTTTGCGTGACTGCATGCATGTATGTCATATATGTTTGTGCACATGGCATGCCTGTGTGTGCATACATGCACACCCAGTAGAACAATCAATAAGGCTCAGATGTATGTTTTCACAAGGCTCAGATGTATGTTTTCACAAAGTATTAACACCGTTAGAATAACACGGTAATACGAAAGTTAAAGGCCACATGCATTCTGTCCTGTTCCACCCTACATGCTACATGTCGCACAACACTTCACCAAAGCATTGATTAGGTTTACCATATACACTTAAGTCCTTGGTGACTTGAGTGCGCCATACTTGCATACATTTTTCCCATTCCACAGTTTATTAGTCTTCAGACCATGTATGGGTTTGTTTGAGCAACAAAGACCAAACACTATGGTTAAGGCTATAGTACGGACAGAGAACTCTGGAGTTACTGTGGCTTATACTAAGAACATGCTGTGATGCCAGGAAGAGGGAGAGCGCGCAGAGAGAATAATAAAGTTGGAAAATAGAAGAACAAGCAGCGGCGTGGTGAAAGTAAAAATATACAATTTCAGAAATGACAAGCAATTGAGAGGGGGGGGGCAATAAATAGGGGTTAACAATGAGAGAAGTGTGACAGTCAAAGTCAGAAAAGTGAGCGAACTGATAAATGCATTGTGGAAAATGTTGCCTAATCTTAATCCCGGCACATCACATAACGCAGTACCCAAAGCACACGCTTTTCCTCTTCCCATCACCCTGCCAGAACCCAAAGTAGGGTATTCCTGGAATTGATGGGAGATAGTTTAGTTAAGACATGTCTGAGAGGCAAGCAGTGCAGAGGAGGCACCCGTTTGGCACATACAGTACTCAAACTGTTCCACAGACCGATATAGTCTAGAGACATGAACAGAGCAGGTAGTGTTACTGTAGATACCCCCGGTCTTCCTGCTGCTGTAAATTTAATGAGTTGCCAATTTTTTCCTTCCGTTCCGTATGTGTGGAATGGACACTTCTTTCTGGATCATAATCTTGCCCACCTTTGATTGTGATGATGTCTCTCGCTCATCCTCAGCTCCGACATAGCTTTTTTTCTTTCTATTTCTGACTTCAGATACTTTCTGCTTCCTGTTCTCTCTAACACCTCTGATCTATCTCGCTCTGCACCCACCACCATAACATTTGTCATGCATCTAGCCTGCTGCAGTGCAGTAGTAGAACAGCAGCCTCTTGCATACAGTGTTACATTGCTGACGTTCTATTCTTGGACAAAATAAGCCCTTTTATGATGTAAAAGCTCTCCTTTGTCAAAGTTTTTTATTTTTAGTTATTTTTACAACACTTACACAAAGGCGGGTGAACATGACACTGTGTTTCTTCTGCCCCACAGCCTGACCTCCTTAACTTCAAGAAGGGATGGATGTCAAAACTGGATGAAAGTGGAGAGGTAAAGTCCGTAAGTTCGTACCATTTACCAGCAGCTCTCGCTCTTGTCCAAAGTCAATATATCACTATAGTCACTTTCCTCTCCTTTCATTCTTAGTCTTCTTGTCTCTCTCCTCTATCTCCATCAATCCCTCTTTCCTAATGAGAGGTTGTGTGTAAGATGATAGCATCAGATCATTCATGTTATCACAGTAATAGCGTGGCAGTCGGAGGCACAGCAGGTGTCTCCTCTCGTCACGTGAGTCAACGTGACATGCATGAGTGAATGAACGTCTTGCTCTATGGCCCAATGACTGCAGCTCGAACTGTTCTAGTTACAGTTTGTTAAAAAGAAAAATCTAGTTTCAGTATTTTTGTTTCATACTTAACAGTCAATTTAATCAACTTAAAAAGTAAACCATGTTCATTTTATTTGCTGTTAATATCATTTTATGACAAAGGAAATAGAGCATCCGGTCTCACCCAGGTGCTGGACAACTATGATGTACTGTAAAAAATAATGTCTGCAACGCTGGTATCTTAGCTCCACTTGTTTTATTGCTATTGAAGATCTGGCAGGATCGAAATGTTGACCAAGCAATAAGTGAAGCTGAGATACCAGTGGTGTTGCAGACTTTTTTTTTTCAGTATCAGTTTGTTTTTGATCATTGAAGTTCAGCACCACTTTCATGCTGTTTATGTCTGTGTCTTTAGTGGAAGAAGCACTGGTTTGTGTTGTCAGATGCTGGACTGAAGTACTACAGAGACTCTGGGGCAGAGGAGGTATAGTCTCAGCCAAACATTTATTTTACCAGCACGTAAACACATTTTCCAACTGTCTTAAAACCTATGTTTGATTGAAATAAATGATATTCTGAAATAAATGGATTAATTGTTGCTTAAGTTGTTACCATTACAGGTTTTTGTTTCTATATTTGTAGCCTCTTATTTAGGCCACTGTTAAACAGAGAATATCCAGTATATCCAGTGTGCGTTGCTGATGTCTCTGCGTAGTTTCATATGGATGGGTGTTACTGTTTATTTGGAACAGAAAGATGACCTAGATGGAGAGATTGACCTGAAATCCTGCGTGAAGGTGTCAGAGTTTGATGTGGAAAAGAACTATGGATTTCAGATACAGGTGAGTTTCTGGTTCACGTAATTCTTTATGCAAAGCTCAATCGAAGCCCCATGATAACTTCTTTTCTGTACATTCATCATATGCTCATGATGTCTTCTCGTTTATGTCACCACGCCCTTCCTCAGTTTTCGTCCCAGTTTATTTTTTTATCTCATCATCTTGAATCTCATGTCTTTCAGAACCACCTCAACCTTTCCCTCCATTGTCTTCTTGCTAAACTGTCTCCAAAACCATTTGCTTGCTACTTTGCCCCCCTCAGATCTTATCCTGTTCTATCACATCTCTGTCCCTCCCTCACCATCTCTCTTCTTAACCTGTTTTTCCACTCTTCCCTCAGACACGGGAGGCGGTGTTTACTCTATCTGCCATGACGGCAGGGATCAGGAGGAACTGGATCGAGGTTCTGAGAAAGAGCGTCAGGCCCATCAGCTCTCCAGACCTCACACAGTGAGTTACATACATTTGGAGGATTGTTTGAATACAAGTAGTAATGTGATATTTCAAGGGTTTTCAAATTTCAAACTGATTAATTTCCAAAGGGACATTGTTGTTTTCCCCTGTCTTTTTCCTGCCTTTTTGTGCTTCTTATAGCATTCTTGAAGATTGAGTCATAGTCTCCCCGCCAAGCGTTCTCTTTAAGTTCTGTTATAAGGAAGAGTAAAACTATACCTGCATTCAGATTTTATTTGACACGTAGGAAATGGATGAATTTCTCTAACAAGGCTATGGATGGTCCATTCCAAGTTCCCACACAGCTTTTAACTGTTAACACACCGTTTTATGCATTACCCTATTACCCTATAGTAGTAACACCTTTCTCCTGAGACCTCACGTATTATAGTTACAGTGAAAGATCCAACTAACAAACAAACAAAGTACCAAGGTTGTACACTCCCAATCACTCGATTTTTATTTAATTAGCGATTGGAATGGATGTCATTGAGACCAGTTGACAGTTTACCTACACTCACTCTCTCTTTCAAGAAACACACATTGTTACTCTTGGATTGCTGATTCCAGACCACTTCTGTTCTGTGCCTCTGCCCTGTCTAAATACAGCAGCCAGATAAGAGGTTGTGTTATTCACATGTAGCGGCGGCACTGCCCATGGAGAATTCCAGTAGCTGCATGCTTGGCCAATCAAAGATTACTCCAAGTGTCATTAATCAATGGCAGTGTTACTGTACTGTATGTTCTGCTTACATAATGACTCACCTACAGCTGAGCCTTAGTTATTCATAGAATCAGAATCACCTTTGCCGGGCTGTTAAGTTTAGCATATCATTTTATTCTGTGGCTCTTGATTTATTAGGGAACCTGGCTGATGTCTGAGGGACCAGTAGGGTGATATTAGAGGTGATCAGATAGTACGAAAGCTCAAAGCTGGATAGACTGATGATTTCCCACATTATCTGTTTGTCCTGTCCTTCCATCTCCTCTAGACTGCCTGACAGCAGTAGTGACAAGGAGAACTCCCACACTCCACGCTCCCTGTCAGTGTCTCGTCGCACACCGTCACGACATGGTGACTCACGGTCAGCAGCGCCGACCTCTGCCCCTTCGACTCCTCGCCGGTTTGACTACGTTGAGCTGTCCCCTGTACCTGTGCCATCCCACCCCCTCCCAACCAGTCAGAGAGAAGCAGGGGAGGGGCAGGGCCGCGAGCACAACCAATGGCAGGAGGAGAGGAACAAAGATGCTATGACAAGCCAATGGGAGGCAGTGCTGTCCAGGAAGGGGTCTGGTTCAGGCTCAGACCCAAGGCTGCAAACGGAAGAAGATATCGAGAGGAAGTGGGCAGAGTTTGAAAGGATGCCATTAACGGAGATGAGGTCTTTGCCCTCTGTGGGGTCGCGATCCTCTAGCCAGTCAGCCAATGAGGCGCTGCAGAGGGAGGTAGTGCGTGGAGTTGATTTTCCAATTTGCAAAGTTCAGCAAACAACATGCAAATTAACCCTTCATCCTCCCAGATGAAGCTCACCCGCTTTCTGCCTGCTAACACTTAAATATTGTTTCTCTTCAGCAATATTTTCCAACCAAAGCAGAAGTTGGAGATGGCCAAGTTAGTCATACCTGCTCACCTCCATAAGCACATGTAAAAAAACATGAAATATTTGCCACTGTAAGACATACATGCAGTCCATTGATGGTGGAAATATTGCTGAAACTCTTGTTCTGTCTTTGTGTGCTAGCGTGCAGTGTTGTCTTGCTTCTTCGCCTACAGTCTCCTGTTGTAAAACATGTTGGCATTGGGACACACAAAGTGATTCATTGAGGTGAATACAATCTTCACTTGGTAAATGTACACACTTGGGCTAAGTGGGCCTAAATAATTGCGCCTATTGTTTGTTTATCCCTTATGATTGGGCCATCCGAAGCCCTACTGTTCCCTCATGATTGGGCCATCTGAAGCTCTTCTGTTCTCACATAACGGTGTCCTCATCACTATGGAGTCTCTCACTGCCAACACGAGTTGCTGCATGCCGTCATATTGACCCATAATGCATTCTACCACCCTCTCTCTCTCTCAGTGAGCTTTACCCTGTCTTCTCTCATTCTTCCCCCCTCTCAGGTGGCGTCACTGAGGCAACAGGTGGAGCGATTGCAAGGTGGTGGAGGAGGGGGGAGAGCGGGAGGAGGAGGTGGTGTAGTAGGTGGCTGTGGTCCGGAGGCCCTCTGCGGCCGCAGCCTGGCAGCCATGGAGCGCGCCCACCGGCAGGCGCTGGAAGAACTGCAGAGACAGCACCAGAGACAGACCAGGGAGCTTGAGACGGAAAAGGACAGGCTGCTGCTGGAGGAGAGCCAGGCCACTGCACAAGGTCAGACAGAGCTATATGTAATTGTCAGGATGGATATGGATAGGACTGCATGTAATACATGAAAGAAATATGTGTGATAGGACAGGGTATTATGGACAGTAATTAGACCTAATAGGACAGGACAGGATTATATAGACAGGGTAGGGCAAGGCTTTAATAATAGACGAGATAGGACAGAGCTGTATAAAATGAAGGGGATGAGATAGGACAAGGAAGACCCGAGGGCATTTAGAGTTGTATATAATAAAAGGGATTGCACAGGATAGGTTTGGACTTAATAGATTGTATTGGATGACACAGGGCAGGGGACATTGTGGCTGTGACAGTTATTTTCTGTTCCACCACAGGTTTCCTGACACCACTGTGGTTTTGCAGTGGTGCAGTTATTGCGACAGCCCTAGATTAAACCAGTTCGGTCAATTTCTTAAAATAGGTATTTTGACAGACAGCTTATTTGTCACTTTTTGCCATATATAGGGGACATTTGAGTGCCTCAACATTTGTGTAATCACTTGTGGGACAGAATTGACAGGGATTTGGATTGTATCATCATCCCAACATTGGGATTGCTTGCTTAATTAGATACAGACGGATATGGATTGGCGATGACATTTAGTGATGACTCATGATACCTGCAGATACCCTGGGCTAGGATATAATAGGATGTGCTTAGTGCAGTGCTTAGTGACCTGCAGAAGGTGTGTGTTGGTATTGTTTATTTTCGTTGTTTCGTTTGTGTTGTAATACGTGTGTAATCAGTGTGTCAATGTGTTTTGTGCCTGTTTTGTTGATTTGTTGAGTTGTCTGTATTGCGTTGTGTGTCTCATACCATGCTGCAAACTATATATCCCATTTAAAAAAAAAAATCAGTCTTAAACCTGTTATGAAAGAGGAGTATTACATTGTTATTTATAGGGAAATAAATAATACACCATAGGGCCCAGTTAATAATGCCTCTATAAAAACACTAAAATATATCAAAGTTCATAAGATCAGCTGTCTTAGTGACAAGCATTTTATCAGGACGGTAACAAAGGTCAAATTGGGGCCAATTTTCTCATGAACGTGCATTGCTCTTGATATCTTAACTCCCTAACTAAACAATACAATGTGGAAAAAACGATGTATTGATGGATTATGCAACACCCTCCAATATTATGTATCCAAAGTCATGGGTTTAATGCTTGGTTAAAGTCAAGTGAGCTGTTTTAAACTATACTCAACACGACCAGGTGCAAATAATCATGGCGTGTTAGTTAGGTCAGGTAATGTAATCAGAAGAAAGCTTTGGTTTTCTTATCAGTTGATATGGGTTCACACAAGTTAGTAAACTGCAACTTTAGCATCAACCTGGTCAGAGTATGTGGGAGAGAGATAACACAACAAATTGCACTACAAGATATGTAACTCCCTGTTCCGGGTGTGTTTGTATGTATGATAGTGATGCAGGCTTTGAGGAAGGCCCACAAGGAGGAGCTGGAGAGGGAGGTGGAGAAAGCCAAGAGGTTAAGTGGAGGGGTTGCGGACTCTCAGACCTTGCGTTCCCATCAACAGTAAGTAACTTCTGTACACTCTCTTACTTAACTTACTTAATCCTCTTTGTCCCAACTCCCAAGTGGGACATAAGGCTTCCGTGATCTGCCTCCACCAGGGCCTGTCTTGTGCTGAATGCTGCGCCTTGCCCCATGTAAGGATCATAGTAGCTCAGCTGTTACAGTCTTCCATCAAATAGTTTTGAGCCGACCTAGCTTTGTTTTCCCTGCTGGGGTCCATCCTAGTGCAACCTGGGCCATTATGAACATATTCCCTACCCATCAAAGTTAACTTGTTATAGCATCACAAAATTATTCATGACACAACTTTTCTTGGAATGAAATATTCAGTATTCAGTCATTTCAATGACGGAAGGATGATTTTGCAGTAGAATAAGTACATCATCTTAGTAGACAACAGAATCTCAAAAGCTGGAATCACAGAAACATTTGGTTGAGAGCTGACACAAGTCAATTGTGTTCAAATCAAAATGGCGTATACCACTACAGGGTAACAAAAATACAGCGTAAAGGTGGTCTAGTCCACAGACAATCTAAAAACTAAGTGTTTGGTTATTAAAATACATTAACTATTTATTAACAACCCCTTCTTAGTTTCTGTTCTTATGTTGAACAGCACTGTTTTTTTTACATAACAAAATTGCACATATATTACAAGTTACTCTGACTTCGGCTACTCATGATAGGAGACTTATGTAAACAAATGGAATGGTATATATTATTTTAATTATTATATGTTATGGCAACTGGTAAATATTGCCAAAACAATGTGGACAACACAATGTTGAAAAAAAGTTTATTACCATCATATACTGTTGCCTCAGAATATTATCAGGGTCATGGACTCATTGCCGTCAGTCTCTGAAAAGACCTACATTGGTAATTCATGGGAGTAACTGTCTCATGCTTTTAAGTGGGTGCTAGCATGCCACAAAAAGGCTTTGTATGTTATGCTTCGAGTTGAGAAGCAGAATTCAGAGAATCCACAACAACCATCCGGGGTTCTTTGTGTTAGCCAAACCAGTAGCCGCAATGGCCAGTGGTTGTCGTTTGGCACTTTTGGAATGTGAAAGAAGAATTTGGCCATGGATTTGTTTTCCTTTGTTAGCTTCCCAAGTTATTGTACACAGTGACTGTGATACCTACTGGAGCCTGTATTACGGAGAAGAGATGTGCTACACTCTCTATGCTAATACTCTTCACATGTTCACTGTGGTTATTTTTGTGGTTAACAGGGTGAACATAAATACCTTCTACTCACAGTAGGAAACAGTCGCGGTTATTTGAGAACTCAAACTGAAACATGCTATGCCCATGCAATACTGATCTTTCTCTGTTACAGTATTTTACTAGTATGCAGTCATTTAAACTCTGGTTGTAAAACTGCAAAATTAGAAGAGTAGTGTAGTATTGATGCAGGGGCCAACATAGTGTAATAGAAGGTTTTGTAGGAAGATTTTCATTGGTTGTGTTGTGTCTGTGCATGTTGTTTAAACAAAGGTCTCTGCATGTTGTTAAAACAAAGGTCATTCCACATAAACCTTGTTTTGATATAATTGACACAACACACTTCAAATACTGGCCCTATCAGCCCATATTTGCTATCTTTATTGTAAATATTGGACATTCCTACAGATTTAAAGTCAGATTGATTTACTAGATGGAAAGTCAGCATTAGACAAGCATTATGGTAGAGACTGTGATCATGAGTTGATTTCTGAGATCAGAAGTATTTTCCATTCGTCTTGTACCGCTCCATTTAGCTACTATGACACCAAGACTACAATACATTTTTGTCCGCATGGTACAAAGTATTGGGTATTTATACTTGCACATTAATGCACAATCCATTCCTCTATAAGCAAACAACTTAGTCAGATGAAGCCTGTTTACAAACCTATTTGCTGAGCACTGCAGATGTGCAAAAAGTGTTAACATACCTGAGAGATTTAATTTATGTCTTCATGTTTGGGGTGATAATTGAATGTGTCTATTGGAATGTTGTATTTTATTGGCTGCTTTAAAAAGCTTTTCTGTACCTTATGTTTTTTTAATGCTGAATACTGCTGCAGAAAAATCCAATAAACAAAGTTTAAAAAAAAAAAAACATACCTGAGAGAAACTGCACCTTAGCTGGCCATTGGCGTCAGCAGTGTCCAGTCATCATGTATGTATTCCCCAGGGCAGAGACCCAGGCCCTGCAAAGAGAGCTGGCCGGCCTCTCGGAGCGATATTCTCAGAAGTGCCTGGAGCTGAACAGGGCTGAGCAGAACAATGCTGAGAGGGAGAGAGAGATCTGTCGAAAGGAGAGAGACATAGAACAGCTGAGGAAGGAAAACCAGGTGAGTTTTCTGTATATTTGTACAGGAGTGTCTCAGAAAAAAAGGAGTAGCTATTGTTCACCCTAGGCTATGGTTAAGTCTAAATAAGCACTTAAGTACATACATAGCATCTGATGTAACAGTCTCATATAGCGAAAGTGACAGTTGCATCATATCCTGTGTAGGGAGAAGCGTTTTCAGTGCTTATCCTAAATCATTACCGATAAGTATGAGCACCATGCCAGAAAGAAAATTGCTTATGCAAATTATCATCCTGTTTGATTAATTTCAACTTGATTTTAATGTACGGATTTGTGAGTTGTTTGTTACTGATTGCTAAAGCAGGCTACCATAAATCTTTCAATTAGAAAGGTGCGCTCCTCAGATCTCCACCAGGCCACATGTTGGCTACCCAGGGCCCGCAGAGTTTAGAAGTTAATCGTAGCCAATCGGAATGGAATATGAAAAATCTTACTGATACATCTTGATCACATGACTTTTAAACGCAAAATTAGGGACAAAATATAGCAGTCCTTTGGTGGCGCAGTAACAGATTGATTCACATTTTGGCCTATCACTATTGAACCGTAGGTTGTAGAGTCAAGCTGTATTTTTTCCCCCTGGATTCATTGGATTATGATTTTGCGTCACTACACTGGTCATGTGATGTGACGTGATAACCAGGGGGAGTTATAGGACAAAACGTGAAGCACCACCATCGGGCTGATTTGAAAAATGTGGGACAGGGGTAAGAACATAATCTCTGTCCTTTTTTAAAATAACTTATTGGTCTCTGAGAAATAGCAAATGAATGCCAATGAAGGACACTATAATTCTATGGAAAGCAGCTGTGTTTTATAAAGTTTGTATAATTTATTGCCAAAACAATAGATATTAATAATCGCTATTACATGTTTCCCTCCCTCAGGACCTACAGACCCGTTTAAAGGAGGAGATCAGGCGCATGCGCGCTGTCATCTCAGGTCAAGGGTCAGAGGGAGTCTCCAATGATAACAGAGACCGGACGTCCTGTGAACTGGAGGTAGGTCACGGGAGGGAGGGGAGATGGTCTAACAACATTCTCCCACCAGATATAGAACTATACAACTTCAGTCTTGAACTGAGCCATATGGGAGAATTTTAAACCATTACGTGCATTAGTGCGCCCTCTAGTGGGCATCCCCTTTTGCTAAGATAGGTGCCTTGAGGATACTTGCCTTTTAATGAGTATCCATTAATCATGAGCAATGGTTGTCATGGCTTACAAAGGGCCACCTGGGTAGACCAGTGCCTGAAAACATAACAAGCAAGCCTGTCTTCTCTCACACAGTTGGAATTCATGCTTCACACACAAAGCAAACTTACAAAAATAAAATCATCCTGTCATCCTGCCCGGGTGCTAAGAAGACATAGTATTATTGAAGACTAAACTCATACAGTACATGTAGCAACACTTACAGTAAAACCACTAATTTACCATTTTCATACATTTTCAATTGAACAGGATTGATTCTAAGTGTAGCTTCATGCATTGTTCTAGTAAATGAACAAAGTGAATGTCATAAATCCAATTTACTGCTTGCTAAACTGGATTTGGCTTGAGAACATCCAGGGGCTGTAAAGTGGCTACATTCCCAAGTTATATGTGCACTGAAAGCCTCCTGTAAATCCTCTTGAAACCTGGGATGGGCTGTGGATATTTTTAAAGCAATACATCACTCTCTGCACTTCACATCTTGGGTGGGTTAAAGGTTAATTTTGTCCAGTCGCCTTGGTGACTTGTATGTTAATTATATAGATTTGGGTTAAAGGTAGGGTAAGTGATTTGCTTTGGTTAAAATAAGTGTTAAATAGCTCTATATTCTGATAGTACTCATTGCTATAGAGTATTTGTTCAGTATTAGGAGTCTCCTTGTCTCTCCACCTCTTTATTAAACAGAAAATGCATTTTCGTTTCAGTTTCAGTTTCATTTCCAATTTTATCCAACCAGGACAGAGAACTCAATCAGGATACAGATTAAACAAGTGAAATTGGAAGTGATGACACTAAGAAATGAGCAGACAAAATTGGAACTGGAACACTATACAAATTAAGCTTAAAAATGGGTACTTTCTCCTGATTGGCTGAGATTTTGACACCTACCGAAAAATGTATTTTCTGTTTATTAAAGAGCTGGAGAGACCGGGAGACTCCTGTTACTGAAAAAACACTCTATAGCAATGATTACTATCAGAATACAGTATTTTAACCTTTTAACAAAATACTTTTTGTTTTAACCAAAAAATATCACTTACCCTACCTTTAATTATATGGATGCTTAAATAGGTGTTGTGTTGCCTTTGGCAGCATATGATGAACACTCTGTTGCTCCTTCCAGGTTCTTCTCAGAGTGAAAGAAAATGAGGTGGAGTACTTACACAAGGAGATCAGCTGTCTGCGGAATGAGCTGCAGTTTCTCAACACGGTAAACCTGTGTGTGTGTGTGTGTGTGTGTGTGTTGCTTTCTTTTGAAAGCAAGCCTCTGCCTAGACACCTTAAAAGGTGTCCAATCTTTAAACCGTTTGAAATCCCTATCACTGCTAGACTCGTTGTTTTTTGCTATTTGGAAATGACACTTCTTTCTTGTTTTTTTTGTGGAACTGTTCTATACTGGTTTGTCAGAACATTACGTCACGCAAAGCTTGGCCAATCAAATCCGGATGTCACGTTTTTGACATTTGTTGGGCAATCAAATCTGGATGTTAGGTTTGTGAAGCCCGGCCACCCTCCCACTGTCCACCTATAAGCCAATTTTAATATATAAGATTAGATGTAAGTAGCGTAATGCATTGCTTGTTTTATTGCAGCTTTTGAAATAGTGAAAATTAAATGTATGAGCCTGTGGAATAGGACTCAAGCCTTGAAAAACAGATATTAGCAATACACCAATGCGTTGGGGGTAGTGGACATGTTTGTGAGTCTCATTGCCATGGGGATGACACTGTTCCCGTGGCGTGATGAAGTGCTCTTGATAGACCAACACCTTTGCTGGGAGTAGCTATTAGAAGAGGTGGTGACTGAGGTGGGAGGAAACAAATCTGTGTAGATCCTGGAGAAATGGCAGGTTGACGCACCCTCTAGGCTGATTGAATGATCCGCTGAAGTCTGTACCTGTCCATGTCAGTGGAGGCAGCAAACCAGATGGTGATGGGTGCAGTGAGGATGATGGCCATGTAGAAATTAACCATCATTTCCCGGAGCAGGATAAACTGCCACAGAAAGAACATCCTCTGCTGTGCCCTCTTGGTGATGGAGGTGATGTTCTCCTCCTACTTGAGATCCTGTGAGCTTATTGTACAGAGGAACTTGCAGACTGCAGTGTTAACCGGGGAGTAACACAGAACAAGCAGGGGTGTTATTGTAGGGCCCTTCCTGAAGTCCACCACCATCTCTACTGTCTTTAGAAGAGCATCAAGCTCCAAGTTGTTCTGATTGCACTAGGAAGCCAGATGGTCAACCTACTATCTGTAGGAAGACAGATCCCCATTGGAGATTAGACCAATGAGGTCTGTGTCGTCCATGTACTTCAGGATCTTAACTGAGCAAAAAGAAAATCAGTCATCTAAAATATAATGGCAACTGTCAGGTTTCAATTTCAGCCCCTCAAATTAAAAGAGCAAAGGCTTATTTCTAGACTAGGAGTGTCATATTAGGTCATGGGCCGGATGTGGGCTGTGTCCGTGTGGTAGTATTGTTACATAAAATAAAACATAATGATGGGTAGCATTCTTAGGCTACTGATTTCAGGTATAGGACTAAATGGGAATGTTGTATATATTTTAATTGCAATTACATGCATTATCTGGTTTGTACAGATGCTTTCTGCCTGCAGTGTCCAAGCATCCAACCATACAGTGCGCATAGCTTCCCAATTTGCATTCCTACTCACCAGTGGAAGTACTTCATTATAAACTTCAATAGAGAAGGCAATAAATTACTTCACTTTTTTCTTTTAGTTGACTAATCTCCTGCAATATCCCACAATGCCTCGTCGTCTTCAGTGCAATACTGGCTCTCATGGGAGGTGCTTAAACACAGCGGGTGGTTACCTGCTGCCTCCATTGTTAAATGTTTGGCAGCTTTGGCTGCCAGTGTGTCAAACTGTGTGAATATTTTGTTTGCATAGTTATTGATTTTCTTTTTCATTTACCCTTATCTTATCTTTACCCTTGTTCTAGACTCACCATTATGCACCTATGTTCAACAATCATAAAGGGAGATACCAATTTTTACACCCACTGTAGACTCTGCAGTGCATGCAACACAGCCACAAGATGTTGTTGTTGTTGAGTAATAATGAATGAATGGCATTTGATGGCTTGATAGTATTCTTTGAATCTTGTATAAATGATCATTCCTGCTAGAAACTGCACGTCTGTCTACATTATTCCTTCTCGAACTGCACATCTGTCTTCATTATTCCTTCTCGAACTGCACATCTGTCTTCATTATTCCTTCTCGAACTGCACAGCTGTCTTAGGCAAAGTTAAACTCTATGAGGATGCTGCGGCATCTGTACAACCTTTGCCTCTGTCCTCATAACAAGCCAATTCCACTAAATATCCCCTCACTGCAGGAGAAGCGTCTGGCCTGCGATCGGTATAAGGAGATGCACGAGGAGCTCAGTGGAATGAAGGGCCGAAGCGAGAGGGAGATCCAGAATCTGAAGGAGAACCTGAGGCTGGCCATGGCTGCTTTGCAGGAGGGTCAGATGTTGGGCAACAGCCTGGACCACTGACACTCAGCCACTGGGACTAATGGACACAAAGACGGGTATGGACAGGCTGAGCTGGATTTATAGATGGACCTTACCGTAACCCTTTTCATTTTTAATTATTATATGAAAAGCTGACATGTTGGCATGGATCCCTAAAATTGTATTACCGTTTTGTTATAATTTTGCACTGGAGGCAGGATACCATTGAACAATGAACTTTATTACAAACAGTTGATGCTGGGCAACGAGTCCTCACCTCAATATGACATCGAAATTGTATTTTAACCAATCTGTATGGTACAGTAGGATTCAGTTTGAATTTAATTACATATTATTTTTCTTTTCCAGTTGTGTCCGCACTATGGTGACTGAAGCAAAAGAAAATACAGTAAAGCAGAAGAGACCATTGGTGGACTTGTATTACTGGACAATGCTGGTTATTCGGGGACCATGCTAGTGCCTTAGCTTTCAATCATTCTGCCAATCAGCACCATAGACTTATCAGCTGATCGGTTAAATTACTGTACACTGGGTCGCGCATGATATATGAATCTGCACTTTTTATTTTATTTTTTATCTGGTGTGAGTGTGAGAGAGATTGTGTGGGTGATTGAACATTTTGGTCTGAAAACTGGAATATTTGAACGACAACTTTTGTATTATCACGTCTTGCGGATAAACACAGGACATGAGTTTTAACTGTCTGCACCATCCTTGGTTTTTTTCTTTAGCTTGTAGAAACTGTTAATGTTTGCTTCTGTGTCTGCTACCTGAGTGAGACGGACAGAATGAATGCACCAGCAGAACTACCGTCATCTCATTTTTAAATTTTGTACAGCTTTGTCTCATGTTTACCATATAAAATGGCCTCACAATTTTATTTTATTTTTCCAGAAATGGGAGCATATTTCAATTGCTGTAATTATTATTATAATTTTTTAAAATCCTGAAACATTTGTGGTGTCTTCTTGTGGACATTAATTATTACTGTATTGAGACTTTATTTGGGATTGATTCAGGAAGAGACTGTGAAAGATTCTGATTCCTGGAGAGCCAAATTGGAACTGTATATCCATTATCCATGACTATGTATAAACATGTTTGGGATCGTCTTTTGGTGGAGAAGCTCCTAAATTTTGTTGATGAATGTTTGTTGTCTGAGATTTTGTTTTCTTTTAACCATGACAGAGAAAAGTAGATCTTAACTGAGATCAAGTCCCCAGTCTCCAACTCCTAACATTATTTGGCAATTGTGTGCCACCACTATCACATCAAATGTCAAGTATTGCGTCAATGAGCCAATGTTTTTATATTGTGTATTGTGATTAACATGATAAACTTAGCTACCTGTCTTTTGACAATGTTTTCATATTTAATGTACTGTAGAGCATTGACAAATTTGTAAATTATCCACATTTTGCAATCAATAAAATACAGGTTATTAGAAAAAAATGTGTTTGTTTTTGTACCCATGATGCATCTACACAAGTTGAAGTTGCACAATAATACATGTACAATATGGCGTACTATATGTCACAACTAGTGAAATATTACTGAACCACATGAACCCGTGCCTATTCTGACTGCGGTGAACATTCAGTGAAAATATCAGCTCTGTTTGGCAAAGATTTGGTGTAAACAAATAAATAATACAGGATTAGTATCATAGAGCCCTAAGGGCCTCTGGATACCCATATGGGGTTTAAGTGGCTAAACATCCTCGACTGTAGGTGGCAGCAGCACGGTCTCTGTACATTATAAAATGTCATAAATAATGAACTTCCATTGAAGAAGACTAGAGCAAACGGCAACTGTCATGGCGTCCAGCGCGGCGACCCGAACAGCAGCAGGAGCTGCAAAAGTGGTTAAACCTATCTTTTCCCGAGACCTGGATGAAGCGAAACGCAGAGTTCGGGAACTGTACCGGGCCTGGTACCGTGAAGTGCCAAATTCAGGTATATTGCCCTCTAAATTCGTGCGTAACAGGCATATATAGAGCTGTGTGGAGCCGTCAAGGTCGTATCTGTACTGTTAGCCTCACTGGCAGTGCCCCGCTAATCAATCTACATTACTCGTTTTAAACATGGTAATTGCCCACGCATTTAGTAAAAGATAAGGAACAAAATGGGATTTGTGGATTAACTGAAGTGTATCACTATCAACGCAAAGATGTCGGCGTCCTCGGGTATTGTCAGCTGCGACAATTCTACCTTGGCAAACTCTTAAAATTGACAGCAATTTAGCAGCTGCATGGATAGGAATGAGCAAAATATTATATTATGATGATACGGAGGTTACTCGGTCCAATCTGAAAATAATTAACAAAGTAATAGGACACAATAATAATCTCTTAGAGATCATTCAACTGTTCCTTGCTCACAGTTCAGATGGAATCATTTCGTAGGTATAGTCTTTAAGATCAGATACATACAAACATAAACATTATATATCCTGGTGTGGGTTCATACTGTAGGTGCATACAATGCTTTCCATAATTATGCAGGCTGTAAATAATCCACTTAGTTGTTTGTGCATATGCACATACTATTTTCATTTATTGTGTTATGGTTGTTACTGCTGAATCTATTGGTTGATGGCCTACTGGTTGTGCACTTGTGTTTGATTTCTTTGCTGTGGTATGGTAATCCTGATATGTTTAAAGTAACAGAGCGTTACAGAATTTGTGCTGACAAGGTGGATGCCATCTAGATCCGCCTCAACCCCATATATTGTACATTTCAAGCATTCATTTAATTTTGTTATTGTGGAGGAGTCTAGGTTGTTTATGGATAATGCACATTATAATACTGCACCATCTGTCCATCCATAGTGGCATTGTTCCAGTTGGATATAACGGCACGTCAGGGAAGAGACAAAGTAAGAGAGATGTTCAACAAAAACAAGCATGTCACCGACCCACGTGTGATTGACCTGCTGGTCATCAAGGTAAACCTCATCAACTTGGCTCCTGGCTCATCTATTCCTGTTCAGTTTTCACATCAACCTCTCTACTTTTGTCATTCACCATGATACTTGCATTAAAATGTAATAAAAACACATTATTCACTTTGACAAATGTTGCTGTTAGAATATTTTGAAAATGTGTTCTAGTTTCCATTTAGAATTAGACAAGTTTTACTTACTTTGCTCGGCCTAATGGATAAAATATGAATTGGCCTAATACTGCATGTTAATGTATACTGTTTTTTTGTGTCCTTATTTATTCTACCAGGGCAAGATGGAACTCCAGGAGACCATCAACGTTTGGAAGCAGAAGACTCACGTTATGCGGTATTTCCATGAGTCCGAGGCACCTCGCCCTACAGACTTCCTGGGCAAATTCTATCATGGTCACGACCCATGAACTCTTGATATATATATTATGTTCTGTGACCTCTGGCTCTTCCCTGCTTGTGTTCCTCTTTATTCAACTGTAAATACATACACATTACACACAAATGTCTAAATCTGTGCCTTGTGATCTTTCATTGATTTTTTTTATTACCATTAGGGCTAATCTCGAATGGTATGTGTTCCTTGAAGAAAGAATGGTTTGGTGTTGTGTACTTGCAGACAGGGGAAGTGGCATGTAGGCCTACCATAGGTATATGCTGGATTTAAGTACAGGAAGTTCTGGTTATGTGGTATACACACAGACTGGTTGAACAGTCCAATAAACCCATTAAGACCTGAGGACGTTTCTACAAATGCCTTATAAAACAGTAGTTATTTCAAGATTTTTCAATAATATTCAAAAATAGCAGATGTACAAGCTAGCGTGGCACAAAGTGACGCGCTGTGAGCTTGCATATCTGCTATTTTTGAATAGCCAATGCTAAAATCTACAGATGCTTTCCTGGTTTTAATCAGTTACGGCAGACTAAATCTCACAAGTCTATACTCCTGTCTTCACCTTTCCCCACACCTCTAATGATCTTATGCAAAGTAGTGATTAATAGTTATATTGGGTTGGTATCTTGTCACATGGACCTTTACAGATTTGTTAAGATACTATTTTATCTTGTGGAAATCCATTCCTTGGTTGGAGAATTAACATTTTAAAATGATGCATACTGTAGATAATGAGATGTTTGTTTCACCACACATAGTGTATGCAATTTGTATGCGTGTGTGTATATAGACACAGTCAGTATACTTCATTTGTCTTAATGCCATGTCGTGAAGTGGGTAAATGTCAATGTGTCATTGAAAGTTAGTTGTGTATACAAAGAACACGGAACGGTATGCATCAACCAACAGACCTGTGATCCTGTTCCATTGCAACCTTTGCACATGAATCAGTCATACTATATACTTGAATACAAAGGTGCCACGAACCTATCAACTTGATACCAAAGTGCTGAATTTTACAATTGTGATAATTAACCTTTTTATTAAGACAAACACAGAACACATTCTGTGTTTGCATGCAAACACAGAATGCGATCACCAGACTGGGACACTTTCTTTCCCATTGCTTATATAGTGGGATCAACAACAGTTAACAGCTTTATAGCCAAGGCAGTAGAGAGAAAAACGTGATAATCTCCCATTCAATGCATTGATAGCATTCGAAGCCGGTGACTCCAGGAAGATCCTTTGTCTATACGGAAGCTCACAGATCTATCCCAGGGTGGTGGTCGTTGTTTATTTTTACATAAAGCAGGGTGATCTGGGGAGGAAGAAAATATTGCAGGGTGGTGAAGTACACTGAATTATCACTTGGCTAGTTGCAACAAGTAAAATGTATCTCCAGAAATAGATTAGCAAACTGAGAGAAAACTAGACAACTTGTTTACAGACTATAAGTCTAAAAACATTTTTTTTACAGACATGCAAACAATAGGTTTAATTGAGCCACACAATCCATGCCAGTCATAGCCAGATTACCAGAAAGCACACAGATTCTTCAGTCATCATCGTCGTCATCCTCGGGGACAAAGATGTCATGCTCCTCCAGCAGTGCAGCAAAGTTCTTGCTGATCTGGGTCCCCACGTACAAGAACGGCACCACTACCATAGTGATCCGTATGAGGCCGAAGGAGGTCTGCTCTCCAGAGTCAAACATCCCATCACAGAAACAACTTTTAGTTCAGCTAAAGAAAGCTACCATTGGTTATGTTCTGTGAGAGAAAAAGGGCTGTGGTAGAGCTATAATGTAAGATTATAAAACTATACCTTTTTAATCTGTTAAATTACAATTTTTATTTGATCAGATATTCTGTTTCAATTATTCAGACCTTTTTCACAGCAGCCATACTGACATGCATAGTAGGGTAATATTACATCCCCATACAGGTAGTACCCTACCAGGCACCAGGGATACTAATTACGGCTCTCAGGGTGCTGTTATTGTGCATGATGGTTCACTAGAAATGGAACGTAAACTTAAATAGTATCATTTGATTTGTATTTATTTCATTGCTTACAATTGTCATACAGGTTAAAACAACACAGCAAAGTCATAGACGAGACGTATTTCCACTGTGGTCCCCAATACACAACATTGATAAACAGACATACATAATAAAACAGAATTGTTTTGGTACTAGTAGTGCACAGGATGTATTATGAAACATAAGTAACCCTAGTAGTATTTATGTGAATAGATGTTGTGTTTACAGATTTTGGTACATGCTATCATCTCCTTATCCAATCACATCATGCCTGCCCTGCTGCCAGCTACCATAAAAGCCTGACTTAACCGTACGATGGTGCCGCGTGTCGAATATAGCCGATCTACAAGCTCACAAAGGGTCATGAATGCCTCTCAATGTGAGCTTATAGATCGGCTGTTTTCGGTGCACGACACACGGTCGTACGACGGATCATAACCAGACGATTACCTGAACACACATGACACGTACACTTGTTTACCATTCAATTTCAACACTCACCTTCTTGGGCTTTGGCAGAATGGCGCCTGATAACTTAAATACGGCTGTCCGACACGGTGTCAGCGCCGTTCCCGACCAACTTGAAGTGGAAAACTTTCGAAACGCCGACAGCCCGGCCAAGCGACCGTAGGCCGACGCCATGTTTCCAGGTTGATGTAGCAGCAACAGCAATGCGGAACCCGAAATTTAACTTGGCCACTTGTTGTGATGAGCGCCGCCCTTTATAATGTGCTGCAGTTAGTAGGTACACCGTGCACTACATTTATCTAATAGACACTGACAGTGCATTATTATATTTATATATATATATATATATAGGTATATATATATATATATATATATATATATATATATATATACACACACACACACACACACACACACACACACACACACACACACTCACAGTATACAAGTATATATACAGATTTATGAAGAGAGAATGAAATGAAGAGGTCCCAAAGCGGTAACAATTTCCATTCTTTCATTTTCCACAAATATTTACAGTTAACAGTACAGTCGCAAATAATTTACATTTACATTTCAATGCCACAACCATGTCAGCAATCAAGTGTTCAGATTTGAATTTATATTATCAACAAAATATTTCCAAGCCTTAAAGCGAACCAATAAATATTGTACAGCCATAAAATATGTACAGATTTGCTATACATAACCTGGCATTGAGCAAAAAACGCACTATTAGTGGTTTAGGAAGTGCAAGTGACCTGCATCTATAGTAGTGAATTGGTCTTGTAGATTTATTTCAATCTTAAATATTGTGGAATATGGAAACACAATATTAGCCTACACTTTCTCTCGTTGGCCTCATCATGGTTTGCCTTAAGCAGTATTGTACCTTAACTTATTTTGTTACCATCAAACTCAAAACAAGTATAAAAATTCAAGTAAATATTTAAAAACTCTAATTCCATTACTAAATAACTTAAACACATTCACTGTATGTATATCATATTTTTAAAAAGTAGAACCAAATACTCAAGCAACAAATAATTTACATAAAAGAATCAAGTGATATAGATGACTGTAAATTCATACTTTGTGAACATATGTAAACAGCTTGTCATTAGTTTCCAGTGTCCTTGTGCGTTCTTCTTTGTGATGGGTCCCATTCATCACACCTCTTGGATTGAGTGTCGTTATACAGGATAGGGTAGAGTTGGTGGCTCCTCACTAAACAAAACAAATAAAATAAAAATTATAGCAATCTTATTTGTCACCTAATAATAATTTCAAATGTAGTAGCCAGATAACAAATGGATTACAGCACTTATAATAAGTAAAATATTATATGGGCAGAAGGTAAAGCCAGCAAACTAAGGTGGATTTAGGTGAATTTGATTCTAACATTTTGAAATGTAAGTTTTATGTCCTATCCCAATTCCCAACGGAGAGAGGTAATTGCAAGGATGTCCGTACTATATTAAACATGGTGGTGCATCTAGTGTTCCAAATGATGCGCCATTTGCTTCAAATTACTTAAGTGACATTGTCAGGGTCAATATATCTCAATGAAAGAGTAAAGAAGATCACTTGCAACCACTGAAGATGTGCTAGTAATCGCATTAACATACTCTACCATACAAATAGCTTAAAATAATGCTTTATTAATTAAAAGAAGTCCCGGATTGTAGCTTAAAGACCAAATTAATGAAAAGTTGATGATGCATCCTGGCCCTGGGTGTATACTCAGTTTGCGTCCAATTAAATAATTAATAATAATCTATTCATGGCAGTCTCAATGAAATGTAACAGCCTTTTCACATGTCAATATGAATCAGTATTAGGGCAATAGTGCATACACAAATACAAGTTACATCTATATAGCAGACTAAGTCTGAATTAAGTGTTACACAAAAATACAAAGGTATTTAAATTATTTTGCATTACAAAGTATTGTAAAAAGCAGAGTTATGGGGCCTTTGTTCAACACCTGTTACGTGTCAATTTATTATCACAAAACAAAATCATGTAATTTTGAAGTTACAGCAACTTGTGTGATGTCTCCTGTAGGTTTAACCTCGTGATAAAGCAAAGATTAGTGTAGCCTGCCGGGTAGTTAGAGCCAGGGAAAGTAGGGTTGCCCCAGCGTGCAGGAAATTCTGTTCTGTATTTTGTTGTTGGTTGAATATAGGACTGTGTTATGGGATTATGTTGTTGGCATCTTCAGTATGTGTAGTATTATATCATGGTGTTCATTTGGTCATTTATGCAACACCATGACTGTGATGTGTCTTTGATTTGACCACACCCTTTCCAACGTGCTGAAACCCTTGTGTGCTGTTGCTGTAAATGAAGAATCGATATCCGTTGCCATGGTTTGTTCTTTGGATAAGCATAAGTTTGGGTCATTACATTTGGTCATTATAAAAATGTTTTAGCTTCTGTTTTTGTTAACAAGACAATCCAAATGCAAATGATAAGACCCTGCCTATGGGTGAAACACCTGCTTTTGGAGTATCATTTGACACAGTAAGGCTTAAAGCCATTCAATATCTGCCTTATCTTATTACTTTTACAGGAAACACGTGATATGTAGAATCAGATATCATGATTTATAGCGTGTAATGGTGTTTTTAAGCTCTGAAATAATTAAGCTGTGAAACGAGAAATCAATCGTTGTTTTGTTTTTTTGCATTCAAATGTATACCTGATTAGTTTACATACAGAAATATACAGTAACCTCTATAACATATATATAAAAAACATGAATATATTCCATGGTGATGATAAATTACCTGCTGTTTGAAGGAGAGCTGCCTGAAGAACTTGTTCACTTCAAACATCCCAGGTTTGATGGCTCCACTGGCCTTGCTGTTGTCACCCAGTCTCACCACTTGTCCTTTTGCGATGGCAGCCCTCAGGCTCAGGCTCTTGATTATCTGAGCGAATGGTTCAGAGTCAAGCGTTGGCCTTGATAGCACAGAGATGTAGGAGGCATCCTTCTGCTGCTCCTGGTAGCTCACTGTGTGGGAGGACATGTATGATATGACCCAATGAGAGATAGAATAGATGGGTAAAGGGTGGCCCAATTTGTTAGCAGCAATTCAGTTGTGCTGAAATATGAATTAACTATTGAATTGTGTGAAGCCAAAGGTCACTTTCTTTTAACCAATTATGGTAAATTAACACATTATAAGCAGCAATTCAACTGAAAAGATTTCATATATTACCCTGATGGCTATTATTGAAAATGGTGAAAAGGTGACTTCTGGCATCACAGTATTCTATATATTACTGTCCCTAGTCATCATCACCTGCAGCAGTGACAGCAGTGTCTATGGTGCTGGTGAGTTGCAGAAGGATTGTCGGATACGATGGATGCAGCAGGAACAGGTTTCTGATGTGGGACTCTTCTGCAGCCACACCTGGTGCCAACTGTTGTCAACATAGAGTTTAATGTTTTTTTTTTATCAATGTCTACGCTTCCAAGGACATACAGTACATCACTTATATGGATTTTTCATCAAAGATTACCCACAGTTGTCTTAGTCATGTTCTTCTGTGCTCTGATGGGCTCACCGACCCAGAATAGGAATACTGATAGGCCACTAGTGGTGGCAATTGACGTAGCCTCCACTACAAGATGAGGACACAAAAACTCTGCTGCCCAGAGGACATGTCCACTAGCCCCATCTATCACCTGCACCTGGAGACAGGAGAGACAAACAGGTAGAAGAGCTGTCATTTTTTTAAAATATTGATTCTCCCACATAAGAATAGGCACTTCAAGATGCAAGAATCTTGAATGAAAATAGTCTGTGACAATACAGTAACTAGAGGTTCAGGCCGCTATGTGGCCCTCACACCTACATTGCACAGTAGATCCAACCAATATGCTCATAGATAGAGATCTCTGTATGTCAGTCCTTGTCCCTTTTATGCCCATATATGGAGATTGCTGATGTCATCAGTATATGCCCATATATGGGCATGCACCCTTTTGTGCCCATATATGAAGCCGACTGATTTGTTTGCCGCTGATGCCATGACAACACATTGAGGTTAGCGACAACACACTCCATATTTGGGCGTAGCTGCATTGGGAACACCTTATATGGTTATGGCTGAGTCATAGTGATGCCCACCCGCCGGCCGGTCCTCTCTTAAGCCAATTGTAATATAAGAAAGAAAAGAAAAAAACGCAGTGCCAAATCTAAATCTAATCAAAATTATATAGAATACCTAGAAATATATACTGGAGGGTGTACGTGGCCTGGACAAAAATGTATATGCATGAATAAAATGTCTTACCTTTCGGGTTCCATTTGCAGAATGCTGAACGAGGAGATCTGGTATCCTGTCATAATTGAAGTGGCCTGGGGTAGGCTGACTATGATGGAACAAGACAAAGACAAGACATACCTCAAGTCAGTTTTATCTGAGGTCTTCATTTTCTAATTTCTTTAAGTAATTTGCAACTATTTTTTTTTCTGTTATCTCTAATGGGGTGGAACTAAATTACTGGCAGGGGAGGGGCAAATATGAGAACCAATTAAAATATATGCTCAGTGGTTAAGCAAATATTTAAAAATAATGGATGGCCTGGCTAGACCTAGAGGTACAGGTCACTGACACTGTACTACACAGTCAGCATTAACCAGACTTAAAGAATAGTAGTACTAGAAGAGGAAACTAGTGGCTATCACCATACTGTACCTGTGAATGGGAGCTAAGATATTGGTCCACTGTTTATGTGCGTCCCTCTCTCTCAGAACGGACAGTTTATTGGAACCATAGACCAGTGCCCAGTCACTCCTGGTGGAGTTGAGGTTGGCAATAGTATCCAGACTGTTGTGGTTGTTGCAAAAACCAGACACAAGAGGGAGTAGGAAGTCCACAGCATCTTTTCCACTAGAGAGACAATAAAAGGTGGAGCTGAATGAATCTAGACTCTAACTGGCTAGTCTAAAAATAGTGTAAACAAAAGCAGCTGTGACTGACACCTCATTAAGTGTGAATGCCAGAGATATGTAACACTCACACAACCCAAACGTGTTTCCACAGTCACAAAAATGTGTCATAAATTTGTTTCATTGTCAAACCATTTCAGAGAGATTTGAAAAATTACTTAAATATCCACATTTAATCATGTTCAACAAGTTTAATACATTTTATTTTACCTCAGTGGAAAAGAAGAAAAAACCTCCACCATGCATATTTAAAAGGTTCACTTCTACTATTACATTCTGCAATCTGCATGCATTTCTCCATTACACCAACAGATCGAGCAGATTAAAGGTTTCACCATTTAACTGACAGAGGGGGTTTTGTGATGTGTAACCAAATAAGGTTACCAGCCACTTAAGTCTACCTGTAGATGTGTATGAGGGAGGAAGAGTTTGTTTTCTTGAGTTTCTCCCAGGTAGCGTCCTTATGTCTGAGTGCCTGCATGAGGGGCATTTTGCCAGTGGCACGCATGTAGATATCACACAGGGAGACAGCCTCTACAGTGCCTGAGAAGGGAATTAAACAAACATTATTCTAAGATTAGGGGGAGCAGTTGTCAGAATGCAAAGTAAAGAAGAAGCAATTGTTTCCTATCCAAATAATGCACATTCATCCATAGATATTTATGTGGTATGTTTAATTTCTCATTCACAGTGTCTAAAGTTTCAGTTGAATCTACAGCAATACAACATTTATATTGAGAACATAGTGTAGAATCAATAATTCAGATGTTTTCACTTTTCATTATGAAAACTAACTATATTGAGGGGTGCTATGGATTTAGATTATGGATTGACGCTTTTAGAGTACCTAGTCCTAACAGGATGTAGTATGCCCCTGGCTGTGTCTCATGAAGCAGAGGACCAATCAGCTTCCCCTGTGTAGTGAGGTTGAAGGGCACAGGACGTCCAAGCTTTGCCCCTGTCAGCCCAGAGAGCAAGATCAGTGCGAGGTCAGACGACTAGGAATTTATATGAGAGAGAGAGAGAGAGAAAGAAAGAGAGAGAGAGAGAGAGAGATATTAACACTGAATCTGAGACGCTGAAAATAAGAAATAAGAAAATAATTTTGAATCAAGCAAGTTATTATTGATAAAACAAATGAATAGAAGGAACGAAAAGCCTAAATCAGTGAGTTTTTTCCTCAGACTAATTTGTCTGATTGATTTTAGTGTGTCATCTCCAAAGAGGAGATAATTCGACAAGAGATTAGGCGTCTGACAACAATACCCCATCTGCTGGTAGTGTAGCAATCAGCAGGTCTGGGACTGTGTCTCCCTGAAGGTCTGGAAGTGATACGGCCTGGGACTCAATGTTCTCAATGGGAACTGACCACAACTTCTTCCCTGCGAGAGACAAAACAAAGGCATCTATTATTAAATCTTTTGGCCTCATTCTGTGTTTGGGGTGGTAACCTGACTGACAGAGAAGACATCTCAAGCCTGGTTTACTGGACACAAATTGAATCTATACTTACCTTCAATATTCCATCCTGGTACAATGCCCTCACCACCAAACACAACTAACTAATCAGACCAGCAAAAATTATTGGTTCACCCCAAACCCCCCCATCTCAACTCAACTGTACACCCTAATCAGGAAAGCCACTCTGACCCCTCTCGCCCCCTCCACGAGTTCTTCCAGTTACTGCCATCAGGTCGACACTACAAAGTCCCACTGGCCCATAAATCATCTAAGGAAATCCTTTATGACCTCTGCTATCATCACTCAAATTACAATAGGCATTCAAATATGCTAATATTCTGACCTGTTCAACAACTTTCAGTGGTACTTTTGTGTTTTTAAATGTGTTTTAAAATTGCTGAGCCTGTTCAAAGGAAAAAATCTTGAATCTTGTTTAAAATGATTTACTCCCTTGCTCGTGGAAGATACGGCCTATGAGAGAACTGAGGTTTCGAGGTTTCAGTGTATTTTTAGCAAATGTACATTTCCTGTGGATAATCAAATTAATGAGTGAAGAAGTTGGTTGACTAAATGTGGAACAGGTCTACACTGTTGCAACATTAATGTGTCTCATTAGCATCTTCACTAGCAATGATACAACAGCTTGTAAGAAAGCCGCCTAACTACCACCTAATAACCTAATTACTGTTACCTTTCAGGAAATGGGAAAAAAGAGCCTGTTCAAAGAACACAATGTAGTTATTATATAGTCACAAGCTCTTGTTAATACTTTTCATTGGTTTTCACAGACTAAACCACTTTCACTTTAAATGTCAATAGCCAAACTACAAGCTGACAATGTGTTGCATCGCAACATGTTGTGACCTTGAAGATTGGCTATTTCCACTTCTTTTGCAACACTGTTGTACAACAATGTAGGGCATTAATTTAAGTTCAAATATGGAAATACGTCGTAAGATATGTGAACACTATTGTAACATTAGTGTATTTTGTGCCTAGAATGGCGAGCCTCCTAACCTGTGGTTCCGTTGACAGCTGTTAGGACTGATTTTCCTATGAGGAGACACACAGGCCCACTAGCCCTCTCCCTCTGGCCTGTCAGCAGAGGAGCTGTCTCGGGGTATGCTCTGAGGGCAGCTCCACCAGCCGGCAGTGGGACAGGGTGACCCTCGTATTGTAGACCACACTGGATGTAACTGACAGTCTCCCGCATGACTACCCTCCACAGCACCTGGCCACTGACAGCAGACAATGCCACTGCACTGTAAACTGCCACAAGGAAAGAGAAAGAGAATTTTAAAAAGGAGCATAAAGCTTCAGCAAAGACCATTGTTACAAAAACATACGAATGCCAATCTGTCTGCCAATAAATTATTATATAGAACAAAAAATCGGAATTGTTTGGAGACTAGCCCCCCCTGCCCCATTGACCCTGAGTCAAGCCACAGTGTCCTTGCTGTTGAATCCAGCACCCCCCCCCCACACACACACACACACACACACACACACACACACACACAATGAACAGCGAGAGGGAAGAGATTGAGGGTGAAACAGGGGCAAAACAAAGGCAGACAGGTGTGAATGTGGATTCAGGGTTCATAACGTGTTTTAAATCAATCATCTGCTCAACATTTTTAGTGGCACTTGCAGCATTCCTAGCATTCACCATGCAGTAGCTACTTATGAGGCAGACACCGCGAGGCAAATATAAGGAGGAGGCCTGACACTCAGAAAAAGTAGAGGTGACCGTGGCTGTATCTTTGTATACTAGTGTGATTCCTTAAAAAACATTCTACTCTGTTTTTTTCTCCCTTATCTGCCATAATTATCTGAAAAAATCAAAGGCTGAATAAAATGGAATGAAGAATTAAATGAACCATACTTCAATCTCAATGAATTGATTCCATACCTTTGTTGTTTCCCATGGAGGGTTGGGTGTCATTGGTTCGTTCTGTAACGCCCAGCAGCACATCTTCCACAGAATCTCCATCAACATCCCACAAAGCCAATGCTGGTGGAGTGACACCTAAATGGAGAGTGGAAATGTAACACCAGGAAATGGGCCTCGAAAGTTTAGAATTTATGTCAGGGCTTCTGTAGTCATTTTTACCCTGGCTACAACGGCAAGATTTTGTGTTACTGTCAGCCCCACGTAATTATAGCTATCTTAAGAGTGTCTAGCCACAGAGACTCGACTTTAAGTCTATTTAAGTCAGCACCATCAGCGACGCCCCTCTCAGTTCTTCTGTACACAACAACAATGGACTGTTGTGTAAACTGGTTTTCACACAGGGCCACCCAAACATCTGCCATCGCACTTTTCCATTAGGGTTTCATTTTACATTTTTCCAAGTGGAACCAAGGGCCTGTAACATAGGAATGCTTGACTTAAAGACGGCCTTACTTATTGGGACAGTCTCTCACCTCCTGCATCTCCCAATTCTCTCTCCCACTGCGGCCGTTTATCCAGCTCCCCCTTTTGGCAAGGGATCAAAAAAGCACACAGCAGCACCAGCAGCATGGCTGAGACCAGAGGCACCAGGAAGAACGCGGCTCTGATGGCGCCCCTCACCCTTGCCCTCTTCCCATCGGAATCAGCTCCGACGGCGCCCACCCCAGTGCCCCCCGTTGCACCGGGACCCCGTCCATCCTCTCCTCCTCTGTCCCTTCCTGTGTCCCTCTGACTCCAGTACTGTGTGCCTTTCATATCGTCTCTCTCTTGCCTGGATTTGCTGGGCAGACGCTCTCTCCACTCATCCTCCTCTTCCTCCGCCTCATCCTCACCCCCCACAAGTCTCCCAGACCTGCTGCCCCGCAGGTCTGAAGACCCGGTGCCGAGGCAGTTTCCCCTACCGAGACCGTTGCGAGGGTAGTTGAGCACCAGGTCATCTTCCTCACTGTCATCTTCACTGTCAGCCTGGGTAAGAGGATCATACTCACCCAGCTCTGATCCCTTTTTACCTGTAGAGACCCAGAGACGGTGAATAAGTAATTTGAATACAGTGATTTCAGTTGTCTTGTTTGTTAAGGGGGAAAAAGCCTGCTCTTGGAAGTTTTTGACTGTACTGGGAACCTTTCATGCTTTTGTGGGGAAAAAACTGGAGCAATACGGTTGTCAAAACTATATATTTCCGACGATTGTGTGCCTTTTACTGTATTGCTATGAAACTACTTCTTAGTTTTCTTCCTTAAAAGCCATTTATTTCAAATATTGTAATACTGTTATAATGATTAATTTAGAAGGGGGATGCCTCCAATGTCTTACTAAGTACTTTGCTTAACTAAAATCATGTACTATATCACACTGCTAATGGGCCCACTTTCCATTACTGACAATAGTCTATCTATATGCACATAATATGTGTGTGTATGTGTGTCTGTCTTGCGCATAACTCGAGCACCGCAGACCGAGGTTGTCGAGAACCGAAAATCCCCAAATCTGTGTCTGTCTGTGTGTCTGTGTCCCATTTAATGCCCATATATGTAGATCTCTGTATCGGTCTGTCTGTATCCCTTTCAAGATTCGAGAGTTAGTTCTCGGGGGGAGTCGAGTCTGTCTAAACAGAATTGTTTATTTTTATTATCGTCTGCACATACACATGTAAAGGTGTCATGTGTGCATATATGGAATGGCAAGTGGTTGAACAGGAGACATTCATTCACTCAATGGAGTGCATTACTGTACCTCCGCCAGACCGGTGACAGGTCCCCAGTCTAAAATGTCATCTATGACGTATGACTTCATATTTGGTCATGGTCTGATCTGACTGCCATTGACTTACATTATAAAATGAATATTAAACATTTAAAATATATATATAAAACATGGAACAGGTACTAACAAAATGTGTGCAGGTACTTCCTTGGCCTACTACTAGCAGCGTGCCCAAGAAATGTGGCACTGATCGATCGAGCGGTGTGCTCAATCCGGGAATCAGATCAATCTGGGAACCCATTCGGTTATAAAAGAAGGGGGAAAATATGTAATTTTTCCACCTTTGTTTTTGCCTCTGGGGGCACCAACTCCTTTTTTTGTATAGAAACAGGAACTTGGTTTGGCTCCTCCCCTTTCTTAGTCTACTTCCTACCGGGTGCTTCTGTGTTTTGTTTATTTCTACTAACAACACCACTACATGTTTAGGGCAGTGGTGCTGATAGATTGAGATTAGCCCCGGATAGACAAGACCGGGTGAAAACATAGGCTACTGCCAAAGACAGATCAATTATATTTTGCTGCCACTTTTGTCAGCTTGTGGGCCTGTTCTGTTAAGTGACATTTGTGTTTTTTACGCCATGTAGCAAATACATAAAAATACAATATTTTGGGGGGATAAAGTGATCATACCAGTTAATTCCAATTGGACAGTCAAAGCCATGAACAACTCAAGAATGAGAGGTAAGTAAGTCTTGCCTGAGGCCCATAGGGCAGGAGCTATCTCCTGTTTCCTTAGCGTGAGGCAGCTTGATGTATTACACCCCCTGGACATGACGCTAGTATGTCACAGGGACTTACCCCAATCCAACCTTTGATGGATTCTGAGTCTTTGGTATAACCTGACCGGGGATCGACCCGATCTCTCAGCCTCAGGGCGGACACTCTAACCACAAGGCCACTGAGCTGGTCAGAAATAATAGGTGGAAAGTGGAAATGATTCATTCAATTCAGATGCATGAGAAGCAATTGAAATATGTTATTTCCCCAATATGTATACGTACAGTAAGTCTGTGGTACTTAGCCATGGCTTTTTGTTAGAATCAAATATGCCCTCCTCACAAAATGAGTGAGGGGGGCCTCACTCACCAATATAGCCTACATCTCTCTCTCTCTCTCTCTCTCTCTCTCTCTCTATATATATATATATATATATATTGTAGCCACTGGTCGGAATGAATAAACAATATTCTGACAACTCCACTTTGACTGGATTCTCCTCCTTAAGCCTCCTCCAGGAAAACTTGTGTCCCAGCTCTTACACTATGGAAAATATACATCACTATAAACATATGAACACTGAATAAAAACGGTAATCTATCTGCAAAGTAGCCTACTTAATAAAACAATTAAACCGTTGCAAAGCAAGCAAAACAAACAAACAAACAAACAATATAATAAACTATGTATAGTGTCACAGCTTGTCACAGCTTGCTTATATGTTATATCCTTCACGCACATGTCAGGGTGATAGATGACAGTCAGTCCTTATTATTGTAGTTTGAATCAGAGGAAAAAACTCTGATCAAAGAGAGGGGGCTCTATCCATGACGTCACACCTTATTAACGCCTTGTTATAAGTACCTGGCAGGCTTTCATTTCATACACAATCTATTTACAGTAATGCCACTTTTATGCAAATGACAAATCCGTAGGAAAAATCAATAAATAGCTCAATTAACCAATCAAACGATGATTTTAATCAGAACTGAATTTCTACTGTGTGTGTGTGTGTGTGTGTGTGTGTGTGTGTGTGTGTGTGTGTGTGTGTGTGTGTGTGTGTGTGTATTGATCTAGCTATCTATCTATCTCTCTCTCTCTCTCTCAATATATATATATATATATGGCGCGGCACCATCTAAACAACGAGTGCAAACTGAGCTTCTCCTACTAGATCCACTAATCTAAAAACAATCTACGCTCAAAAACACTCTTTAAACGCGGACACCTTCCACAAATTATCCCCAATACATTTAACGTATTGTGTCGCAAGTCATACTGTATTCGGCAATACAAACTGTAAACGAATAGCCTACCATATAGCTCAAGATGACCGCATCAAAACAGCCAACACGGCCGATAGTCGACTTAATAGCGATTCTGTTAAACCCCACAACACATTTAGGTACAATCTATCTTACTTATTTAGACATAAAACAATTGTAGTTAACTGTAGCGCATCTTACCAGGTAATTTTAGAGCACGGGACAGGGCAGCAGCCATGACTATTTCTAACGGTTCACTGATAAAGAAGCTGCAGCTAGGCAGCAGATGTGATGAGCAGTGTTGCCAGGTTTTCCGAGAGAAACAAGCAACCAGGTATATGAACACAAGCCCAAAAGAAGCGAGCCCTTGGCCAAGCAGAACGTCGATTATAATAAGCGGATATGGCAACACTGTTGATGAGCTGCAGGTACCTGCATCAAGTCGGATTAACTTCCGGTCAGTGGACATCAAAGTAAGACTGATAAAACAATAATGACTAACGGCATTGATTTTATTTTGAAAGTAAAATTGCTCAATTTCCGGTGGGATGTGTGCTTAACACGGCGTGTATGTACCAGGTATGTACGTAATAATGTACAGCTGCATGTAGGATAAGTGGGTGGAGAAATGCACGATGGACTTTGAAGTTTACTATCATGTTAATCTCTCAAGAACAGAAGCAGAGGTCGCTGTTTTTCATTTTCTGTGGGGTCTGGCTACGCGAGACTACTATCATGTTAACTGCATGCGTTTGCTATGCAAACTTTTCGCTGTTAATCATAATAATGTATAAATAATAGCCTGCGTATTTCATCTTGATATCTACACATACATGTTTTAATCCATTGTATATAGGATTATGAAGTGGGGGGAGCCGGAGAGATCTAATTAGTATTAACCTTACTAATTAGATTTTTGATCAAAGTTTGATCCCATGGGGGCACTTCAGTTTAATCTGAACCCAGCTGGTGGTCATGGCATTTAGGGGTTAGCTGTCTTGCTCAGCCTCAGAAACACAGAACTGAGAGGAGAGGATTTGACTTGTTAACAATGTTGCAAGGAATACATGTGCGTGGTATTTGTATGTGTGTGATTGTGACTGTTTAATTAATTGGTTGGTTGGTTGGTTGGTTGGTTGATTGATTCATCCATTTATTCATTGGTTGATTGATTAATTGCACAAATTAAAGAGGAAAAGAAAATCTTGCCATAGACATCAGTCTTCAAGGTTTGTATTGTCACATGCACTTACTGCAGATGCAGCCAGCAAAGCATGCGTAGAGCTTGGATCAAGACTATATCATATTATATTATAAATAGCCTATATAGTTTTATATAGACTATGTATATTTAGACTTCTAATCCCTTGGATTAGTGCAACCAATTTACATTTAAGTACACCACCATGCGTGGATAACTGATCATGTTTTAGCATTGCAGATCATTTAATGTTTCTTATTTTATACAGGTTAGGTCGGGGCAGATCCTGGTTCTACAAGGCATCTCACGAAGTAAGTGAGTCACCTCAGCAGACGGACCTGTACCCACTCAAAAATTAATCTCGAATTGTAACGAGGACACGGGCGTCACCCCGCGTCGTTATTTTCCTTACTCATCAGTTTAAGGCATACCTGGCCACTCTGCGAACATAGGGACAGTCACTATGGTCTGACGTTCTCCGTCAAGGTGTGGAGCCTAGGACTACACAGACATTGTATGTTTTTAGTTTTACCCAGTGGTGGTGGAACTGGAAGAAGTACTCAGATATTTTACTTAAGTAAAAGTAGCAATACCACAATGTAACAAGTAAAATGCCTTTTTTCAAAATGTTACTTGAGTAAAAGTACAAAAGTATTGGCATCAAAGTATACTTGCAGTAGCAAAAGTAAAAGTAGGCCTACTACAATGTTTGAACATAGCAGATCTGCAAGCTCACAAAGCCTGTCACGTGTTGTGAACTTGTATTGGCTGTTTTCAAATAGCCTATAGGCCTACGTATAAAATAGGGCTAAAGTGGTTAATGTATGTTTTATAATATAATAATTTATATCTGCGAAGTAACTAGTAACTAAAGTTTTCAAATAATTGTAGTGGAGTAAAAGTATGATATTTGCCTCTGAGATGTAGTGGAGTAGAAGTAAAAGTACTGGAAATTGGAAATACTCCAGTAAAGTAAAAATATCTCAAAATTGTACTTAAGTACAGTACTTGAGTAAATGTAGTTACTTACTTTACACCACTAGGTTTTGCATACATATAAATGAATATGAATACAGTTGAGTTAAGCACAGAGCCGATTCACAAGCCTGTGAAAGGCTATCCATCTCATCCATCCAACATATAATAATAATATAATATAGTCCATTAATATTGCATAGACTATTTTATATAGACTGCTTAATTATATTACCGGTGTGTATATTTAAATGTTTAACCCCTTGGATTAGTGCAACTATTTTACACTTATAACTACCATTGTATAAATGCATTAATAATCATATTTACTCAGCTAGTATGATATTTTAGATTATACAGTTTAGGTCGGGGCAGATCCTGGTTCTACAAGGCATCTCACGAAGTAAGTGAGTCACCTTAGCAGACGGACCTGTACCCACTCAAAAATTAATCTCGAATTGTAACGAGGACACGGGCGTCACCCCGCGTCGTTATTTTCCTTACTCATCAGTTTAAGGCATACCTGGCCACTCTGCGAACATAGGGACAGTCACTATGGTCTGACGTTCTCCGTCAAGGTGTGGAGCCTAGGACTACACAGACATTGTATGTTTTTAGTTTTACCCAGTGGTGGTGGAACTGGAAGAAGTACTCAGATATTTTACTTAAGTAAAAGTAGCAATACCACAATGTAACAAGTAAAATGCCTTTTTTCAAAATGTTACTTGAGTAAAAGTACAAAAGTATTGGCATCAAAGTATACTTGCAGTAGCAAAGGTAAAAGTAGGCCTACTACAATGTTTGAACATAGCAGATCTGCAAGCTCACAAAGCCTGTCACGTGTTGTGAACTTGTATTGGCTGTTTTCAAATAGCCTATAGGCCTACGTATAAAATAGGGCTAAAGTGGTTAATGTATGTTTTATAATATAATAATTTATATCTGCGAAGTAACTAGTAACTAAAGTTTTCAAATAATTGTAGTGGAGTAAAAGTATGATATTTGCCTCTGAGATGTAGTGGAGTAGAAGTAAAAGTACTGGAAATTGGAAATACTCCAGTAAAGTAAAAATATCTCAAAATTGTACTTAAGTACAGTACTTGAGTAAATGTAGTTACTTACTTTACACCACTAGGTTTTGCATACATATAAATGAATATGAATACAGTTGAGTTAAGCACAGAGCCGATTCACAAGCCTGTGAAAGGCTATCCATCTCATCCATCCAACATATAATAATAATATAATATAGTCCATTAATATTGCATAGACTATTTTATATAGACTGCTTAATTATATTACCGGTGTGTATATTTAAATGTTTAACCCCTTGGATTAGTGCAACTATTTTACACTTATAACTACCATTGTATAAATGCATCAATAATCATATTTACTCAGCTAGTATGATATTTTAGATTATACAGTTTAGGTCGGGGCAGATCCTGGTTCTACAAGGCATCTCACGAAGTAAGTGAGTCACCTTAGCAGACGGACCTGTACCCACTCAAAAATTAATCTCGAATTGTAACGAGGACACGGGCGTCACCCCGCGTCGTTATTTTCCTTACTCATCAGTTTAAGGCATACCTGCTAACCGTGCGAGCGTATAGATAGTCACTATGGTCTGACGTTCTCCGTCACGGTGTGGGCTACACATACATTATGCGTATGTTTTTGCATAATTATAAATAAATATTGCCATTACATGGCGGTTAAATTACAGGATATGGTGTTTGTCAACACGTTTTCAATGAGAAATTAGTCCAATTTTAGTAAATCTTTATTACGTTTCAGCGCAAAGGCTCATGGGAAACCAGTGACGCAGATCTGTTTTGCATCCGCGGACTAGGGCTAATAATCGAAAACAGATACGATGGATAACAATTTGTTTGCCGTGACATTATTTGCATATAGTTTGCTCAATGGCAGAGTATAGAATAATAACGTAGAACATCCCCATATACAAATACGACTGTAACTATAGTCAATGTACACTATCAACAACGTTATCAAATCTCGATTTTCCGTACAATTTGGCCCTATCTACGAGCCGTAGTCACGTCTGGGTTGTGTCCGATTTGTACTCCGTCGTACGACGGTGTCGACGCCCACACAAAAAAAGCAGATGTACAATCCCATAACTCGTTGCGGGTGCAAAGCGCTGTGGGTTTGTAGATCGGCTATTTTCGGCGCGCGACGCCGTCGTACGTCGTAATATAATTGAGTTTAACTAATCAACGCAGGCGCAAGACAAAACAAGGAATGAAAATGGCAGACATTTCCTTGGATGAAGTGATCCGACGGCGCGGCATTAACAACACCAAAGCACCCGTTAAAAGGTACGAGAGCTTTTAGCGTGCCGACGCGAGTTTCATTATTCAACAATGTTTTTTGACTAGCAGTAGTAATATTTTTCGTCGAAGTTATCGAAAACATACCACGCCATTGGTTGTGAGGCATCTGTTTGCGTTTAAATCTAGATAGCCAAGCTAAAGTTAGCTGTTAGCTAGCCAGCCCTTTGGGCATAGGCCTGTCCGTCTTTTCTAGACAATTAACGAGTCTATTATTCATCTGTTTACTTCCTCTCTTCCTCTCCTAAAATCCTTCTCTGAATATATATATATATATATATAGGAACCATATATAAAGCTATAAGAAACATGTAATCCATCCTGGCAACCACTATAGTCCATAACAAGGCAACGTCGTAAACCACTGAGCAGCAAATGACCAACTCACTCACTCACATTACTGTTGCTCTTCTTTTATTTTTTTATTTTTTGGGTGGGTCGTCTGAATTTAAATCTCTGGAAGAGTAAAATACTATTTGACCATAATGAACGAGGTTGCAGTCAAGAATATACTAGTGCTAACGTGAAGGCCAAAAATGTTCATTGATTTCTCGAAAGGCCGGTTAGTCTCAGTTGAGCAAATCACGACTTAATTATTTATTTCTCACTTACTTACTTATCCCCATTACGCCTTAAGTTTTAGGAGTCCTAATACTTAATTATTTGATATACTGTATTGATGTTGAAGTTAATATAGTGCCTTTTTAAAACTACTGGCTTAGGGTTTTTTGTTTTATATCTTAAAAATGTCCTGCTTGCTTCCTATAAAACCACTGTAGTTTCCTAGCATACTGAGCCACATGCCTTGACACACCATTATGCCTTCAAGGTTCTATTATTCCCTGAAATTATGCACCATTAAATTTGAACAGCACAATTCCCTAAGTTTACTACACTTAACAAGTATAATAATGTTTACATCAGAACTCAGAAGAAACCACAATTCTCATTGGTATTAACATTAACAGTGCCTCTTTGTACACTTTTTGTCTCTCTCTCAGGACCATGTTTGGCAGGGGTGCAGGTGGGGCTGGGAGGGGATTTGATGCTCGGCAGAGGATCGGACCCAGTGATGTCAGACAGAGACTTGGAGGTGGAACAGGTATGAATCAGTAACATTGCCACAAGAGCTCTGATTGATGTTCAGAAAACTGCAATACCATGTTATGTACCGAGAATACCGAGTCGTCCAGAAAAGCCTGTCGATTTGTAGGAATGGTTTGGTTGAGAGAAACAATGTTGTTGTTGGTTGGTTGAGGTATTTGCCAAGTACATTTTAGATATACCTGGAATTAGTCCTCTTCATTTACCCATTCTACAGTGATGCTCATAGCCCTGCGTCTCTGCATATTTTGAAGAAAGGACAACAAACAAACCATTGCGGCGTCCACCGGACGCATACTAATTTATCCTGCTACATATGAACAAATTCAGCACTTATAATGCGGGACATTCCCGCTGGCTATGTGTATTTCATCGAACAGCAGTGTTGCGCACCGAAAACACTGAGGTGTCGCGACATGTTGTAAATTGTTCTTTTCGGTGCGACACAAGCAGCCAAATGTAAATAAATAATTTGAAGGGAATCCCGCTTTGTTAAAAAACTCCAGAGCAATAAATACTACTTCTCCAACAATTAACAAATAGCTCTGTTCCGTCTCTATTATCCTTCCCCCTTTAACATAGCGTTTTTGTTCCCATCTATCTGTTTCTGTAAGTGTAAATGATCTTTTTCCTATTATTATTAATATGAACTTAGTTTCTTTGTCACTTATGTATTCTGAGTTTCAGACTTTCCAGGGAGTAGTGAATACAATGTACAGTAGGACATACATGTGTACTGTAGGCACAGAAATGCATCGAATATACATCATACCTATCCTAATTCTATTTATCTGAAATCAATATTAAAACTGTACGTTACTACAGTTTCTGTCCAGTGGACGCGTGCAATTTTACCTAGACTTAACAAAAAACTATTATTATTGTAATAATTATTTATTTATTGATGTATTTATTTTTGTGCTGCTAAGAAAAATAAGGAGAGCATTTTGGGAAAACCTTTACCCCCCAAAATGATTCGGCTTTAGTTTTTTACTGTTTGTTTTTCAGATACATTATCAGAATATAATCATAATTATAGCCATATAATATCAAACAGATTTAACAATGCAATTTCTCAAAAACAACATTTTATTAGGATTTCTCTTTCAGGACTCATTAAAATGACCACCAGTGAGTCCCGGGGGACTCACTAAATTGAAAACCTAGAAACGTCACTGCTTCCTAACTGTTGGGAGCAAGGCACTATAGTTTGGTCAATCAACGGTTTGTCCAGTCTGATACGAGCTTAAACCGATTTGATTTATGTGGACAGACTGAACAGGGATGCGTATTTTGCTGGCAAATTACGAAAAATAGCCTACAGCATTTTGTTTACTGGTCGATGGTGCTAAATCCATGTTGTATTAATAAGTAATATGGCAACGTTAACTTACTAACATGTTTGTTTACAAACTGAGGCATGCACCAGACTTTGGAATCAACTTTATTAAGCAACTCATCTCATGCATGTGCGTGCTGTTTTTAGTACATTTATTACAGCAGAATGTGGCTTGTTCGAGCTACACACTGAACACGAACGACTATGCAAAATTCGCGATCAAAAGAGAAGAGAGTGAATCCTCTAAGCTGCCGGTAACAAAGAGATTGAATTTCACTGACATACGTGTTTACAATGCGTGAGCTACAGTATCAAAACATTTGACCCCAGCAACTGCTGTTTTAATCGTCATGGTTAATCTGACACACTCTAGGTCGTCCTCAGACGAGCCCTCCATTGTCCAAGTAGTGGTTGTGGATCTTGACTTACTCAAGGCCACTTTGACTGTAAGCCTGGAGGTGGAATCGAACTTATTCGCAGAGGCCTGCTCCGCGTCCTGAGCCAAATGCTGCCAGAGCTTTAAAAAAAAAGCGTAGCTTATTATGGAGGATAAATATATTCATGATATTTTCCATCTGCTACACACAGGTTTTCAAGTGAAGGATGCCAGAGAGAAGTTGGTTCAGAAAGATGCTCGCTTCAAAATCCGTGGCAGAGGAGGCGCACAGGGAGGAGGGATGCAGGATGCTCGACAGATGATCAACTCACGCAAACAGGTCCAGAATCAGTTTGGGGTCCCCTCACAGACTATTCAACACCCAGCCATGACACACCACCTACTGAGCCAGGCGCATGTGCCACCCATGCAGATGCAGACCAGCAACAACCTTGCTAATGTGAACAACAGGCAGTTTACACCCAATACACAAGGAATGAATGTAAGAGCACCGCTGCTGGGTGCTGCCCCAAAGAGGATGATGGATGCTCGTGACAGACTGAGCCTCAAAAGAAGTGTTGGAGGGACACAGACGCAGGCAGCTGCTGCTGCTGCTGCAGCAGCAGCAGCAGCACCCTTTAAAATCACCAAGACCATCCAGGTAATGAACATGACTGATAAATGATTGGCCATGTGCTGCTGCGGAGAAATAAATCTGGCTTAATGCTCGCTCATTGATGTGTTAAATTATGTTGATTGTCTTCTCTCACAGCCTTTGTGTAATTTACCATAATGGAGAATGTTGTCAGGATGATTTCAATATGTACATTGTAATATTGAGTTAAACATTTCCAGTGAATTCGTTTTTTCAAAGCCCATCAAGTTCTGATTTATCAATATCTTTCTACAGCAACGGCCAGTAGGGATGTCTAGTGGGATACGTTTGGGCACACAGGTAAAGGTCTTTTTAATCTTGTTTGACTGCTGTGTCATTTAGTAAAACATTTTACATTGCAATGCAAAGTCTGTGTCCAATGCAATGAGCCCCAGTTGATTCAATTCTAAATGTACCGTTCTGTCTCCTCCAGTCTGTCTCAGATGAGGCTGATGGCATCCCTAATAAACAAATGAAGATCACAACCAGTAACAGTATGCTGCAGTCATCATGGGTAAGGCTATGGCACACAGGTCTGACTGACACACACTTTGGCTATCATTTTGGCAAGCATTCAGGGTTACGCAGCCCTTCAGCAATTGATCTTGATGTTTTTCAGCGTGCACAATAAGCACCTGTGATCATTTTGACATGGTGTGCTGCACAAACAAGTGGGGTGCATAGCCATACACGTAAAAGGTTGATATTTATTTGCATGGTTATAACTTTTGCCTGCAATCACAATGGTCACTATTGTCTTATACATACGTTCTATGCCTACACTGCTTACATGTGCAATATGCTTTGAACATGAGATTCTCATTGGCAGAAACTTATATTTATTATTTGTCGCTCAATAAAGCTGCAGAAGAACAAAGGAAGTTGTACTTTTGCGGTCCACAGCCAGATGCAATTGAAACTGCCTGTACTTGTTCAGCCGCCCAGTGATGTCAGAATACTTTGTACATCCTTTAGTGTTGATGACGTGTATTGTTATGTACATTTGTTTTGCTATGTTGATTTATTGAAGTTCCCAGGACTTTCTTGCGTTATCCTTTTAGCCTTAATGTCTTATTGTACCACAAGCTGTTCACATATCTGATTAATCAAGTATTCAAGTAATCAAATACATCACAGGGTAGTGGTAGTATTGTGGTAAAAAAAACGCTGGTAATATTCGGCATAATGGCTGGAACGTCCACTGTTGTGATGTCCTAAACATTTTACGTGCTTCTCACAAATGAAAAAACATTTTTCTCCCCATCTGTCTTCGTCAGCCTGGTAGCATGGGCTCACCATTCTCCATGTCAGTGCCCATCACCAAGGTGGTTAAAAACGATGCATACACAGCTCCCCGTCCCCCTGTCCCCGTCGCCCCCACCAGGCCCAACACTAGTGCGGCAGTTTACCGGCCCCCTGATGCGCCCTTGCGCCTCCCTGCTGCGCCCTTGCAGCCCATCTCCAGGACCCTCCAACAGACCCCAGCGGTGACCAGCGTGCCACCACCCACTCCACCACAGGTTAGCATAACTTATGGTCTTCATGGTTCCATGCCTCACTCCATTCCTCCCTTCATTGCCACATCCTTATAGCCAAGTACCTCAATAGCAATATTATTTGCGATCAGTGTGGATGGAGCCATTGCCGCATAATTGTTTTCAGCAACTTGCAAAAATACAAATCCTCCAATGGGCAAATTATAAGCTCTATTATGCTATTAAGTGAATAAAATGTTTGTTTGTCCAATCTGTATGCTAGAGTATGTTAATACAATATATTAATTATACAATTGGGGTGGTATTATTTGATCTCCCTGCTCGTCTATTGGCAATTTGAGACATTCAGATTCTCTGTCTGGTTTGGCTCTATTAGGCAGTCTCTGTTGGCTCGTTGGGGGAAAAAAACAGCAAAGTTAAAGCTTGAAGTTGTGGGCCATCACAATATCAGAAGAAAACCTACTTTACATTAATGACACAATGTAGCCTGCAGTTTTGGATTAATTGTGCAGCCCTGCTCCAGGTGCAGAACTACAGTCATATTTGCAGTTATTCTAAAACATTTACAATAAAAGCTGTGTTGTAGAGAGGGTAATTCTTCCTATTGACTATTAAGCAGTCAGAGAAAACTTTACCCCAGACCCTTGATGGTTCCTGGTTACGCCTTCCCCAAGTTATACTACATAAAGTCAGTGCCAGAGGAATGGGTTGGCAGCAGAGCCCAAAGAGCCACAAGTTGGAGGCAATCTATTTTCTGATGATGGCAGCCATGGCAGGACTGGAATAGCTGGCATGTGCAAGACGGGAAATGTTTTCAAGGAAAGCAAACTGTTCATCGGGCAAGTGTTTTTCTCCACCTCCATAACCATGTTTTGTGGATCCTTTTGTAGTCTGCTTCCAGTCCTTTGGAGGGAACGAAGATAACGGTCAACAACCTGCATCCTCGTGTCACTGAGGAAGACATAGTGGTGAGTAAAAAGGAAGCAATCCATATGTATGAACAGAAATGTATAATATTACCCTGTGCTTCACAATAAAAAAGATTTGAAACGACATAGTGGTGAGTATACTAGGCAAGGCAAGTTTATTTGTATAGTACATTTCAACAAGTCAATTCAATGCGCTTTACCTAAAACATTAAGCATTAAGACACAGAGCAAAATAAACACATTAGGAATGGACATTTGATTATAAAAATAAATAGTTAAAAGTAGAGTGCAGAAGGATAAAAGAAATCTCGATTAAAGGCAGCGGCAAACATAAACGTTTTTAGGTTTGCGTTTTCTGGGAGCTTGTTTCAAATATGTGGTGCATAAAAACAGAACGCTGCTTCTCCATGTTAAGTTCTGATTCTGGGAGAAGAAAACCCAGATGACCTGAGAGGTCTGGATGGTTCACGATCCAGCACAAGATCAGAAATGTAGTTTGGCCCTAAACCATTCATTGGCGCTTTTTATTTTATTTAATTTTTTACAGGATCTGCATTGTTCACATTTGTTTACCGTGCTTTAAAAAATACTTTATCAGACATGCAAAAGTGTCACTTTTCAGCTACAGTCACCTTTTTGAACCCAAATAGGGCAATTGTGTGACGCCTGACCCGAAAGAAAACAACATGTTGTCACCCTTTTCACCCTTTTGCATGCCTGTTTATACAGGACGGTGCATATTAATGATTAGTACATAATTATGTTATGAAAATACACAGGATTTAACAATGATGCCAATTTTCATTTGCAGTCCCCCAAAAAATATCTCTGTTTCTCAGAGATGAAATAAAATCCAAAATAAGTTGGCTCATGACTCGATGTGTTCTTTTTTTGTTTGTCCACAGGAATTGTTCTGTGTGTGTGGTGCCCTGAAACGAGCACGGTTAGTGAAGGTGGGGGTGGCCGAGGTAGTGTTTGTCCGTAAAGATGACGCAGTGAACGCCTACAGGAAATACAACAACCGTTGCCTGGATGGTAGGTGTTGGGGGCAATGGCACATATTACCTCACACTTGCAGACACTGGTTTCTGTGTGACTGGCAGTTGGATAACAGTGCTTATCAGTGTTAGGTGTGTTGAGAGGGGGATGTAAAAAAAATAAAAGAATATCAGTTGAAGCAAGATATTTGCATCATTTTACTATGTGTAATAATGTTAAAACAAGACAGAACATTTCAGAGCTTAGGTGTTTCTCCTGTGTGATTGAAACTTTCTTTTTCCACAACCAGGTCAGCCCATGAAGTGTAACCTTCACATTCAGGGAAATGTCATCACTTCGGATCAGCCTATACTGTTGTAAGTGAGCTATTAATCTACTTTTTAGTTAAAAATGTCGTCAATCAGTTTACAATGATAAAATATAGGCAAAATATAGTCTATAAAGGCAGACAGGTCAGTGCATTATGGCCACTTGGGGCATCATGTGACGCATTAGATGGCCATCTGTGTATCAGAAGGTCACAGCCTTGCTCCCTGGCCTGCCCAGTCGATGTTGAAGTGTCCTGAAGCAAGACATTTAACCACTTGAACCTTAGCATCCCTTTTCTGGGTTAACATTCACAGTAAATAACAATAGCACATTTACAATGACAGATCACAACGCATCGCAACTATTTTTGGCAAAGAGACTTGGTGTACTGGGGTCAACCAAGTATTAGTTTACCACTTAGTAAACACCTAACTGCTCTCCAGGTGGTGCCATATTAATAGCAGTCAGTGCTCCTAATATTTAAGATGGGTAAATGCAAATTCCACGTTTGTGGAGACATATTTTACATTTTGTGGGCTTGTGAAAAAATCTTCTCATTTCTTCCTGATCCCCTATTGCAGGAGGCTCAGTGACACTCCAGGCTCAAGCAGTGGTACAAAGAAAAATGGTCTGCCACCTTCCTTGTCTCGCCCTCCTGGTCAGCGAGCTTCCTCTCAGCCCACCCCAGAAGTGGACCCTCAGACCATCCTTAAAGCTTTGTTCAAATCCACTGCCCAGTCCACTGCAACCACTGAGCCCTCAAGCTCCCAGGCCACTGCCTTTCGCATCAAGATATAACTGTGTTATGAGGAGACACACACACACACACACACACACACACACACACACACACACACACACACACACACACACACACACACACACACACACACACACACACACACACAGACAAAGGCAACACATTCATGCACACACAGTATTTGCCATGTCTTCTAAGTACTATTCACAGTGGTAGGGAAATTACACACACGCATTGAGGGAGTGCTTGCTACGGACAGTTAGTGAAACCTAAATGGTAGCCGCTTACTCTGATGCAAACAAGTTTTTTTTGGGCATTTTTATGCTTTCTTACAGATGGGTTAGTGTAGAGCAGGGGTGTCAAACTGGTGGCCTGTGGGCCAGATGCTGCCTGCCAAGCTGTCCAATATACAGTAAGATGATTTGGGGAAGAAGAAAAAAAGTTATTCACATCATTATTATGGTGTCTGTATGACAGCTGATCTCAGGCCTTTTGCTCACTGCCGTCTTTCACTACTGTAGTCTAGCATGCAGCTTGTTGTTGTACTGTTGAGTACTTAAGAAAACAATTGACAGTAGTTGATGTCACTCCACTCAGCCCCCAGAGTGACCCAGTTCATTTCTCTTTTTTGCAGTCTGTGTGTATCACAGATTCTCATGGGAATAATTACAACTGTTATGGGTATAATGGCTAAAAAGTGAGTTTCGCAATCGTTTCTTATTTCATAGTGAAATTCGTAGAAGCCATCATCAGCATCACGCTGACACACACTCACAGAAGTGAAATGCGTTAGTTTCTTGACTTTCCTTCCGCTGAGTGCTGGTGGCCTCTTTTAACCTAGTTTGAAGTATTTGGAGCTGTGTGCTTCTACTCTATCTTCATTAAAAGTAGGCGCAATTATGTAGCCTACATTTGTGTCAGATATTGTTCGATTTCAAATGGCATATTAAATTCATACTGTGTAACTATCTAAACGGAACCTACCGCTCATAGAGGAATGCTACAGGGTTCTAATGCCCCAGTATATTTTGGAATGTAACAACTTGCCAGAAACTATTTAACACAAAAATACTTTAATACATTTAATGTGCCTGCATCATTTTGGCGCGAGAGTCAGGGACACACTCGTGAATAAAAAGTGTTTAATGGCGAATATAAGTGTCTAGAGAAGTTGTCAAGAACACATTTGTGAAATGGTTGACAAGAATATGCCGGTGAAAGATTTACAAAATAACTTGTTTAACTGAAAACGTTACGCAGTATGACTTTTAATGTAAAGGATGAGAATACTAAAATATTCAATTGTATTTTAATCTCTCATCACAACTGTCTTGTAGCCTATGACTGATTTATAAGAGCAGGTTGAAAAACTCTAGAGCAGGCGGCAATAGAACAAATGCAACGCGCACATGCTGGTGGTTATATCAAATTTTGCCCAGTCAGACCTGTGTTTGACACCCCTGGTGTAGAGAAAGAGGAAACTAAGAAGAATAGAGGCATGCAGGATAAGAGGGTTGATTTCACAAGGAGCATATGGTCTGTTCACTAATGGGCTACGCCAGCAGGCACCCTCATGCAAACTATTTGGATGCCTTCTGCCACGAAGACTGCCTTGCCATCAAAACAATTAGATTGTCTGCGTTGGAGTGTTCGGCTACCGTGTTTGAACTAAGTACACACTCAATGTGCACATAAAAAATCTGGTTTAACTTTCAACATTGAAATGAACATACTTGCCATTATAAATTATTTCCCCTTTAGAGTTTGTTTTCGTGGCATTCCAATGCCATTTCATACATCTCTTGACATGGACCAACAGGAAGGAGACTGATTCGTGTATATGTAGGTATTTTAATTGAATGTGATCATGGAAGGCAAAATCGGATTCGAGTTTATATGGGGATTTGTCTTCATTTTTTTTGTATATGCTGCTCACTTTTTTGTTCAGCTAGTTCACATTGAACACCACCCTGTTTTTTTAATTGTGATATGTTTCTTTTGACCACCCCTCCATGATTTGAGTTGATTGAATTGCCACCACCAGTGGTAATATTCATGCCTTCAATTACAGGTGAACGTTCTAATTATCCAGAAGTAGGCTACCGGAAGGTAACAGTCACAGTTGGCGCAAACTGCATCCTACATAGTCATATTCCATTGCTGTGGTTTTGCCATTCTCATGGCATTCAAATTGTTCTGTGCTTCTTTTTTTGTGGGACTTATTTTACTTGGTTATATAGTTTTGAAGCAGTGTACATTATATCAAAGCCATGCTAGTTTACTACTCACTCTTTGTGTTTTAAGAACTGTAAATGACCCTTTCTACTTAAGAATATGGTAGTAAGGTGAAATCTTGTGAAGTCTTGTGAAATTCTGCCATTAAATATTTTGCTTTGTACCTTTTGTTTTGACATTCATTTTTTTTAATGTCAGACACTGCATGTTTGATCTTACATTGCTTTGAAAGGAAATGGCAATATATGCAGGGCAATTGGACTGAACATGCACAGAAAATGAGCTGCATATATTTTTGATGCAAAGATATATGCATCGACGCTGCTTAAGCACCTATTCATACGTGAATAAATCACAATCGGTTACAGCACTTTGGTGTATATTTACTAATTAAGGAGATATGGATCCAGGGCTGAACAGAAGCAAACTTTTCCGTTTTTACAGGGGACTATTGTCAGATCACACTGGGAGCTCTTTTCTCATGTGTAGGCTGTGTAGGCATTCTGGTGGTATAACCATAGAGGATATAACCGACGTTTTGGTTTATTACCTTCAAATGTTTTACTTAGGTAAAAGTAGCAATACTGCAATGTAATGTGATGTTGCATCGCGATGCGTTGTGGGCTTGTACCAAGTTTAAATAGGGTAATAAGTGGTTAATGTATGTTTTGTAATGAAAATCTACAAAGTAATTAGTAAATAAAGTTTTCAAATAATTGTAGTGGAGTAAAAGTACAATATTTGCCTCTGAGATGTAGTGGATTAGAAGTAAAAATACGGAAAATTAGAAATACTCAAGTAAAAATACCCCAACATTTTACTTAACTACAGTACATGTACTTAGTTCAATTATTCTGTAAAGTTTATAGGGATTTTGTACTGTGAGTGAGGTTGCAACGTCACGGTTACGTTAGTCTTCAGAAAGGACTACAAAAAAGCCCCAAAATACATATTGACTACAACTACCAGTCGAAAGCGCGGTGGCATCGACTTCCTGTGTAATAGGTTATACCAAACAAACATGGCGCCCTCCAAGAAGAAGAAACATGGCAGTAGTCAAGCTTGTATCATTCCTGGGGGATATGCAGGTAATATATCCTTTACATTCATATACATATTTTATATGTTGCCAATATTAACATATTGACAACTCATTGTCAGAAATAAGTGTTCACTCTTGTGATCTTTAACGTATCGTATCCGTATAAAGCGCCTCCTGCAATCCTGTGTCGGCAACGCGCCATGTCGGCCTATTATAAGCGACTTTGGGCTTCTTTTTCGATTTTTTTCGAAAGTGTACTTATTTAGACTTGCTTCACAATGTTTTAATTATTATTTAAACCAGTGGTTTTCAACTATTTTAATGAAACAGGTTTGTGCCCAGGGAGCATTTGTGGTGTTAGAATGTTTCAAAACATTTTTTTCACCCAAATATTCCACATTTTATTTCAAGAGTTTTTGAAAATGTACAAGTGAATCGGCTATCCGATGCATATATAGGTTTAAAGTGTTCATGTAGCCTAAGTTGCTTCTTTTGGGCTTGTTTTCCTAGACCTAGGTTGCTTAGTTCTCGCAAACGATGGCAACACTGTCGACATGTGCGTGCTGCAGTAATGTGTACGTTTAGTGAATTTCTCTACTGAATGTATGTACGTATGTTGACCTTTCTGTCTGGTCTGTCTTCTCCGGCAGTGTTGTCCTTACAGTTCACCCCAAACAGTGTTGCACAGCACAAGTTGTACGTGAAAGAGCACAGAGTTCGAGCAGAGAAAACGACTTACAGACCCCTAGACAGAACATTGTTTGTCCTAAACATTCCTCCGTATTGCTCACAGGTAGGTTGTTTTTCCAAATTAAACACCTTTCCATATGGACACATAGACGAATGTGATTGGCATGCAGTGGTACAAAGTACATTTTCTCTAGTACTCTACTTAAGTACAAATCTGAGGTGTTTTGAATTTACTGGAGTATTTCCAGTTTTCAGTACTTCTACTCCACTCATTTATTTTGTACTCCACTACAATTATTTGAAAACTTTACTCTGTAGATTTTGATTATTATTACAAAACATACATTAACCATTCCAGACCTATATACATTTTGGCCATTTGAAAATAGCCGCTCTACAAGCTCACAATTCATCATGGCATTGTGAGCTTGTAGATTTGCTATTTTCAAAAGATCATTTATACATTTTATACAATTGAAAACATGTGAAATGGGACATTCTGCATAATGAGTACTTAATACTTTTGATACCATATTTTGAATTCCAGACTTTAAATTAACGTAAAAAAGTAATTCTACATTGCAGTATTGATACTTTTTACTAAGTTAAAAACGTGAATACTTTTTCCACCACTGTTGGCATACAAAACGTCTCATTTGTATACATTGTTGCAGGCGGTGGTTAAGGAACTTTTCTCTCAGTTTGGCACTGTTAAGTCAGTATCGTTGAGGGACCAGCCTGGTTCCTCTGAACCTGAACCCAATTTGAGTAACGTCTTCCAACCAGCTAAAAAACAGGTGTGTCTTCATGTTGTTTCTCTTGCTTTTTCTCACAGTGTCATTACAACCCCCTTTTTCAGGTAATTTACTGTATCCGTATTTGCCCCTTGTATCAATGTCTGTTGGTTACAGGGTTTCAAAGTGGGCTACGTTGTGTTTGAGAATGCCTCCAGTATTTCAGCAGCTAAGTCTCACCCCCATGATGTGCCATTGGTGGTCTGTACAGAGCAGCAGGCAGTGAAGACCGGTGTACAAAGTAAGTTAGATTAGATCATTCCTTATTGTCTGTTGGTGCAGAAATGTTTGTGTTAGAACACAAAATACTACATTAAATGACAATGTAATAAAAGATGCACCTTTATTGAAGCCCGGGAGAAAATTCTAATGTTATAGCAGTAACAGCAGTAAACGGATTAGGGTTAGTAAACCACATGATTTACAGGTAAGAGTAAAGGTCCTTACACACTGGAAAATGCATCAGTGAATATTTCTCATCAAACTTAATTTGGTGATGCCTCATGCATACAGTTTGATACTTGTATTTAAGATGAAATGTCAACCTACCCAACCACGGGATCTAAATGTCTCGGTAGACCTCCTCTAACCTCTAATACTTAACCAATATGTCTCGATTGAGAGGAAAACGTACAAAACTCAGTGTGATAGTGTGTAGGATGACACAAAATAAATCAATGATGAGGTTGACTTTTTACCACCATGCATTTTGAAAGAACAAAGATTAAGAGAGGTTGGATTCGACTTGCCTGGCTTAACAAGTACGAATGTTTAATTTTTTAAAGCCCTGCCACCCAAAATCAGTGTCATCCGCCCCCGCTTCCTTCCCTCCTAACCAATGTTGTCTATTTTGGATATTCTTTCAGTGAAAGCCACTTCTTTATGTGACAGAACTGTTTCTACACAAAGCCATACCGTAGTTTACTATGCACATTTTAGTTGGAGGTTGCTAAAAAGACTTATTATGTGAAGCCATGTAGACGTTCAAATCCCTTCAACTGATGGAGTTTCTTTCATTTCTTTATTTTTCCAGAATGGATTGAGCAGTACAGACAGTCGTTCATTCCTCCAGATACACTGCAAGTAAAGGTTGACACATTCATGGAAGTCTACGACAGGAGGAAAGAAAAGGTGAGGATTATGTACATTAGTCATTTAGCAGACGCTTTTATCCAAAGCGACTTACAATAAGTGCATTCAACATAGGTATGGACTTTCATAAACCGATGAGACAAAATAGGAAAATCAAATGAGCAAGAGCTAAAACAAATACGTGTATGGAATACACAAGATCCAATAAAACAAGAGTTTGTACAACTAGTAATGTAGCCTTACCTCCAACATCCACACATTTTCCCGGAGATTCTAGCTCGTAAGACAGGGGTGGGCAACTTTGATGATGGAGGGGGCCACTATATTTCCACACTCACTCCAGAGGGCCACATTGCATATACTGTACAGAAACCTCTTATAGCTGTATTTTACACTTTTTTTCGTAAATGAATGCCGTACTTCACCATTCTATATGTCCCACAAAAGTAGCAAAAATAGCCGTAGATCTGCTATTTTTCAATTGGAATCCTGAAAAGTAACATTTTTATTTAATTTCAAATGCATTTAGTTATATTTGTTAACTTTTTGAACTTAGATACAAATACATTGGACATTAAAAAGACAATAGAATTTTAACACTAGTCATTAAGCTACTAATATAGACTGAAGTAATTAAAGCAGGTCATGTTTGGAATTGTAACAGCTGAAATCAATAATATATCAGTATACCGATTATTAACCTGCGTGCCGCATTAAGTGAAGGTGGGGGCCGCACGTGGCCCCCGGGCCGCCAGTTGCCCATGTATGTCCTAAGACTTCCATCTTTGTTGCAGGAAGAGGAGCTACAGAAGGAGGAGGCTGAGAAGCAACAGGAAGATGAAGAGGGATGGGTTAAAGTCACAAAAGGAAACAAAGGTGCCAAGGCCCGCCCCCATAGTGAGGCAGCCAACAAGAGGACTCTAAAGAAGGAGATCAGGAAGAAGAAGAGGAAGGAGCTCCTGAACTTTTACACCTGGCAGCACAGAAATACACAGAAAGAACGTAAGTTCATTATACATTTTATGCAAACATTGGGAGTACTGAGCCTGTGAAGGAGCTCGCAAGATTATATTTTTTTGTTGTTAAGGCATTTCTGCTCCAGTAGATGGCACATAAGACAGTAAATAATCGGTGGCATGGGTCTTGAGTCAGATTCAGTCCCTTTTCTAGAGCGAACATTGAGTGAAAGTAGCAGATCAACAAGCTCACAACACATTGCGAGCATGTAGATTGGCTATTTTAGGCAAAGATAGTGTAGAGGGACCAAGTATAGACCCCTGGGGGATCCCAGTCAAAGTAGGGTTTAAGTGGTTAAAATGTGATGCACGTTGAGAGCATGTAAGATGGACTGCAGATCTCCACTTACTAAATACTGTGGTTGGGTATGGGAATATACATGGAACAGCTTTAGAAACCCGTCAGTGCTTTGTAGAGCTTGGTGGTTGTTGTTGCTATAGCTGAACTTGTTTTCTAACTGTAACTACCATGTCTTTCAGATATTGCTGAACTAAGGAAAAAGTTTGAGGAGGACAAACAGAGAATAGCTGTGCTGAGAGCACAGCGGAAGTTCCGACCTTACTAAACCAACAGCTACCCTAAATAAATTCATCATCATTACCCTGAGGACATCTCCTTTCCATTGTTTTCTCTTATATATGAACACACAAAAATAAACTACTCCTTTTGTGAATATATCACTAGTTCTGCACATAGTGTTCTTTCCAGTCTGAGGTGTGTTCATTTTGGGTTTCTAGAGTACGGAAAGCCTTCATATTTAATGATGTTGGGTACTGATGCTGTTGTGCATTCTAAATCACACAAGATTGCTTTGCTTTATTAACCCATTTAGACCGGGAACCCCTCTACGTAACTATACCTTTCAATACGGAAAACCCTTTTGGGGTTGTTGTTATGTACAGTATAGCAACATACATTTCTTGTAACTTTTGAATAAATATTTGAAGTTCAGAAAACTTAGGTCAGGATTTAGAAGGCGTTTTTAGAATCGGCCTCGGGTCTAAATGGGTTAAAACCCAAGTGCATCTCAGGACTCTAGAATGAATTTTACACACTGAAATATCATTTGAGCTGAAATGCTTTATTGACATGGATCAATGCTTGGTGGTGTATAACAAGCTGTTAGTGAGTGTTTCCTCATCCTTGACAAGACGATAAATAACAGGAACAGCATTAGAGCGGAACTCACAGCAGAGAGAGCATACATTGTAGTCTGAAACACTGAGGAAGGGAGAAATGGAGGTTTGTAATTACAATCTGATGCAAATTGTAACTTCACAAATGTTCTAACAGATTTGGAATAAATAAAATTCGAATTTAGTTCTGTCAATTATTGAACTCTGCTGTTTATTAATGGTGTTAATCTGAATTTATAATAGATTGCTGCCGGTCAGAAACCTCATCCATTTAATCTTTTTTCATAAATGAATGTCCTATTTCACTTCGTATGACAGTGTTGGATGAAAATAGCATATGTAGTTTTGTTTTGTATTGCCTATAATATCTCCTATGCCCAATATAGGGACACCAGATTGAAAGTGGTTGAATCTGTGGATTTTATAAATATTCAACCAATTATTAAGAGCTTGTGACTAAATAATAGCTACAGTATATTGGATCCATTTGGAACACGGGTTCCTTTTCCCTCATTTCCTGAAAAGTAATGGTTTTGGACTTTCAAGGTTTCCCCCACAACAGCGACAAATAAATAATAAAGTAACGTAGGGCCTACCTATACCCTGTTCAACACATGGATTCTCCTCTGGTCCAGTGCATTTCTGACTCATCAACAGAGGTCCCAAAGAGACAAACTGGGCCTGCTTGGACCCAGATGAAGCTTCTCTCCTCTGCCTCTCATTCTCAGATGCTGTAGAAGGAAAGTCACAAGAGCAACGGAACCGTTTGAAGAAAGTCATGCCTTTTCTTTCAAACTTAACGGCATAACATAAAAATATTGTAGACCTATTCAATAAATATAACCAAAATTGATTGACTGAATCAGATTAAACATCCTGATTATATAAAGACAATAGGTTTACGTGTGATGAAAACACTGCCATTTATCCAGAGATGCTGCATAAATTGAAATCTGCATGTCTCAAAACTCACAGGTAATCATGCAGGGCTGTGCACACTCCACATCCTCTGTGCAGATTTCCACCCAGCAGTAGAAGTATATCTGAAATAGTTTAAAGTAATTGATAATGTAAGCTATCATTGTTGGCACAATTCTAGTCCATTTCCCCTATTTATTAAGTGGAGCTCTATGCAAAGAGTATATTGTTCTATTCCAATTTCCCCCTACTAATGAAGATTACATTATATTTATATATAATTATTTAGCAAGGAGGTCTATGAAATTAATTCAAGGACCCCAACGGAAACAAGTCCGCAAGGACTTTTTTGGCCGGACCTTTTAGACAAAAGTACTATAAATATAACTGTGTTGTTTTACATTCTTATGCCTAATAAAAATTTCAATCAATCAAAAAAAAAGTAATGTTTACATCCCCACCACCAAAAAAAAAACTATATACAGTATATATATATATTTTTATCATTTATGCCACATTTACAGTGCATTTAAGTAATAGTAGCAGGTGTTCATAAAATGTTATAGTCTATTATCACAGCAATAGGCTGATGTGAAGACTTTACCTCCTCCACACTTGGATGGCCAGTATGAGGGTCCACAAAGGCAAAAGTCTTGACATCAAATCGCCTGACCTGGGAGTGGGATGTTGTCTTCCCATGGCTGTCCTTGTGAATGGAACTTCTCATGTTATCCACAGCGTTAGGACACCTGTCCACAGTGTTGGGGGTAATGTGTTAGATAAGTAAAGCATTATAATAACATTAATGAGTAACAAAGAAATAAAACATTACTTTTAAAAATTGGGTATTAATTCAGGTGATACATTCTCAAGCAATTACACCGGGCTTTGGCTATCAGTGAACAAAAAAATGCTCACCCGGATGCCACACTCGTATGTAATGTATGTACAGGTAACTTGAATCGGACAGACCTCAAAAAAGGTCTTTCCTAAATTTTACCAGCTAAGCAGGTCATTTGCACCCGTGGTGACCCATATTCTTGATAACTATTAATCCCCATTCCGAGATGATAATAAAGCTCTGCGCCGCCTAACGTTTGGAAGCTCTGACCACTGCTCCATCCAACAGCTACCGGCCTACAAGCAGAGGCTAAAAAGTGCGCCTGTCGTTGAGAGGGAGGTTTGAATCTGGTCGGAACATGCAGACTATGCCACAATCCTGTTTTCGAGTCAAGGCATCAGTGCCCATGTTCCTGTCTAACTACTTCAAAAGAGTGAGTAACGCCCACGGGCACAACACCAGAGGGGGCTCCACTTATCTCATTCCCCCATATTTGGCACAAACATTGGGATGAATACATTCTACTATTATGCCACCAAAATGCGGAATGCCCTACAAACAGTGACTCCCTACCCTCCTTCAAAACCGCCATAAAAGAGCACCTGTCTGCAAATTGACAAGTATTAGTGAGTATTTTTCTGTAAATATACTTTTACAGCTCCTAGTCTTTATATGTCTAGTCTTTTTTGAGTTATCCTTTTAGCATTATTGTATAACTGCACCTCTGTACTTTTTGCAAACTGTTAATAAAGTATTCAATCATTCAAAACCAGACTGACTGGAGGGTGTTTAAGGACGCCTCTGGGAATGATGTCAATGAGCTCTCAGACTCAGTCACTGGTTTATCAGTAAGTGCAATGATGCATTGTTCCAAAAAAGACTGTTCGGATCTACCCCTACCAGAAACCGTGGATCAACAACAAGGTACGGGTCACACTCACATCACACGCATCAATGTGATGGTGCTTTCAGATACGGCAATGTAGGGCCTACTCACAGCACTCTCAACAGCGGCATCAGAAGATAAGACGGAATTCAGAGTAAAAAAAAACTTCTAAATGTCCACCATTGTGCCCATCATCAAGAAATCCAAGGTAACATGCCTGAATGATTGGAGACCTGTCGCCGTCACCCCAATAGTCAGCAAATGCTTTGAGAGGCTGATGAGAGACTACATCTGCTCCACACTACCTGACTCGCTAGGTCAGTGGCAATTTGTATATCGTCAAAACAGATCCACTGATGATACAATGGCCATGGCTCTTCACATCGTCCTCTTGCACATGGATGACAGGAAGCTCAAGGACAAGTATGTACGCATGTTGTTCGTGGACTTCAGCTCGGCTTTCAACACCATAGTCCCAGCAAGGCTTGACATAAAGCTCAGAGACCTCGGGCTGCACCCAAGCATGTGCAACTGGATACTAGACTACCTGACGAAATGCTGCCAGGTAGTTAGAATGGGCAACATCACATCTGACCCCCTGGCCCTGACCCTCAGCAAAGGAGCCCCCCAGGGATGCGTGCTGAGCCCTCTCCTTTACTCCCAGTACACTCATGACTGCATAGCCACGCACAGCTCCAATGTCATCATCATGTACGCTGATGACATGACAGTGATAGATAGGCCATATTGTCAACAATGATGAGTATGCCTACAGGGATGAGGTCAGATTACTGGCACTCTGGTGCAAGGAGAACAACCTCGCCCTCAATGTCAACAAGACCAAGGAGCTGATCATGGACTTAAGTAAGATGAGGGGAGAGCACGCACCAATCTTCGATGCAGGGTCAGCACGTTCAAGTTCCTTGGAAGTTGGGGAAGTAGCTCAAGTGGGACACACACACCACACATGTGAGGAAAAAAGCTTAGCAGCGACTTTACAGGTTTCATCGCCTGAAGAAGTTTGGATGTGAGGCAGCTTCCGATGGATGAAAAAAGTTTCAGTCCAAGCACAGCAGGTTTGTTACTTCCGTTATTTTTCTTTACATACGCTTATTTGATTCGTCTGAGGGCAAATGTGACTTTCTAATTAACTGAGCAAGCCAAACAGCATTTTTCCAGAACTTCAGTGATCTGTGTGGGCAAGGGCAATGTTATGACTCACCCATCATAGAGGAGTGTCCACACAGATTGTCTGGAGGCTGGATAAGCGAAACAGTCTCGTACACGCAGGGAGATTGTGCGGTCTAGAGTGGGTGGAGCGATGGAAATCTCCACATATATGACTTCACGGAGGGGGAAGGCGACAGGCAGCTGGTCTTCAGGGAAGAAGGAGGTGAATGATACATCTGTAATAAAAGACAAAGGACAATGGTTGATGTTTTGTGAAGATTATTACATTGTAAATTGCTGAGTGTTAATACTGACACTTAAAAAAATTAATAGGCTGCCACAATCGCAGTTGCAATGTACGGTAACTTGAGTTTCTTTCCAGCGGAAGACCTGTTGCACAACAACCCCTCTCCCTACCCTCTACTGTCTCCCTCCACTGAAGTCTCCAATAAAGCAAAAAGGCTGTATAAAAACAATGAATTGAAATCTAGCTTTTGCATTGTAATTATTCTACATGAAATTAAATTGCATTCACAGTGAATTGCTCATACTCCCTGTTCTTAAAATCATAAAATCAAATCTAATTTCACTCCTGTACCTGTTGCAATTCTCATTTGAACTCCGAAGGTCCCCAAGGCAGTCACAGGAGGTGGATTGGTGGCAAAGTATAACGACTGTGCTTTTGCTGCACGCTTGAGTTGTGGTGCCTCATACTCACACTGGACCTGTAGCCTGTAAAACCCATATTGAATAAGGTGCACAAAAAACATGCTTATCTCCACCCATGTGCAGTCAGTAACACAAGATGTCTGTGGATCTCTTCCTCTGATACAAGATACAAAATGGACACAGCCCCACAATATGCTTGGCTGCTTCAGGGACTGAATATTTTTTAAGATATTTTGGGTCTAATTAATAATAATCAGAGACCACAGCCAGGTGCCCACTTGATGTCTCAACAGACATAATTGTTCTTATCCACCCCTCTTTCATCTAACGTCCATGCCAGGTTTTGATAAATTGTTCAACTTAAATAATAAAAAGGGATGGTTTCATCTTGTGTTCATCCTGTGAATTTTAGGAAATGTAGGCAGATGTAACATGGCACCTGAATGGTGGATGTTGGCTCACACTTTTGGTCTGCCCCACTGCCTCCACTTCCACCTCATACCTCACCACATCTCCAACTACCTACAACAAAAACGAGACAGACGGGAGAGAAGCCTGATTAATTATGAACAACTTCTCACACACACACACACGTATGCACGCACGCATGTACGAGTGTGCGTGTCTAAGTGCGTGTAAAGACTAAAAAGCCAATGTGATGACGTGATGGAGGAGCCACATTATTGTATGTAGAATTACCTTCATCTTCGCACCACAGTCCATGACACCAATCTTGAAAACAGCAGTGTCTGCAGTGGTGACTGCAGGGGAGCAGTGAGTGTGTGGCTGATTCTTAACTACAAGACTACTGGGACCAAATGGGAACTCACTGACTGCAGTCTTCACAGTGAACACAAAGTGACCGTCCAAGGAACAGGCTGAAAATAACAAATTGAAAGATTTTATTTTGGTTTTGTCTTTAGCAGAGTCGTTGTTTGGCAGGGTGGCCCCCATTGTTAGAATGACTATGTCATGACTGAAAGGTAATGTTCCATCCTAGCTATGGAATAGCTGACATATCACACAGATGTGTCACTGTGAACACAAAAAAGTACTCATGTCACATTACCATTGAGTTTGTAGTAGCAGGTCGAATCTTGAACATCATAGCAGCATCCCAGTTTTTGGCAGATATCAATGGAGACATTTTGGCGACCACAATCCACTCGTAGATCTCTCCGGGTATCACAATTTCTAGGCAGTACTGAAGGAACAACATATAGTACTTGTGGTAAATAGTTCATTGCATCAAACAATCGTCTTACATTTAGCATTTTCTCTAATTTCTCACTTTTTTCTTTTAACAGAAAACGACAGATAGATCCACATTACAAACCTTGGAACCATCTCAGATGGCTGAAAATGTAGTCAAATATGCATGGAAAGTAATAGGCAATACAACGGTTTGTTTTGAATGTCTATATTTTCTTTAACATTCTAACATACTAAAGTCTGGTGAAAAGTAAATAGTTTTTCATTGTTTTCAGATATGAAGGATAAAGATGTGTATCACACGTGTACTCACGTGTGGTGGTGATGTAGGGCCTTGGACAGCTGATTTTGACCTCGAACCACCGATCATCTCCGGTCAGCTGCACTAGTAGTGGTATGACCACCTTGCTACCCTGTTGATAAACAAGAATCGAAAGATGGATGTTAGGAAACTATAAAAATATAATGGACATTTTTAAATAGTCACACACCCCAACCTCAATGCAAAAATATTTATTAAGGACTTGCCATGGCTGTTTAGCAATAGCCTTAATAAATATTTTTGCATCAAGGCTGTAACATGTGACTTTTATGTTTTGCTTCAGTTTATTGGCCAAATCAACCATGGTCAGCATCTCACCAACACAGGTTTGTGCCTTTGTGGTAGTCTACATGTCATTTTTAGGAAACCCTCACATACACTGGGCCTTCAGATTATGGTTATTAATAAAATGGATAGTGCGATTGTTTGGCCCAGAGTTCCAGACACAGTGAGGCTACTTTACCTCCATGTCCACAAGAGTATAGCAGCTGTCATATTTGCTGAAAAAAATGAGGGTGTTGTTCTTATCTCTCTTCCACACCCCACAGTGTTCATCATTACGCACAGGAACATCTCCTGCACTGTCTGGAGATGTTAGAAAGGTCACTTTGTTGATCATATATTATAGTCTATCTTAAATTAATCCAATAATACAGTACAGGAATTAAACATTGTTTATGTTATCAACTCGATAGCCCACTTGAGTATGACTATCCAGCAGTGGTGGAAAAAGTACTCACAAGTAAAATCAATCCTGCAATGTAGAAATGCTATTAGCCTACAAGTAAAAATCCGGAATTCAAGATTTACTTTTTTAAAAGTAAAAAACATATTGGTATCAAAATGTACTTAATTAAAGTACCAAAAGTATAAAGTACTCATTAAGCAGAATGTCCCGTTTCACAAGTTTTCAAATGTATAAAAATCTTTTGAAAATAGCAGATTACTTTCCACCACTGCTATCCAGTTAAAGCTGTAGCCCAACGTTGACTGTTAATAATTACAAAGAATATCTTGGCCTATCTTACCTTCTACGCGTAGATTACTGTGGACCAGTCGACCAAATACAGCACGTATTCTATGACTGGAACAGGTAACTTTGGGCAGGACATCCCTCTCCCCAAGTGTTTGTTCTTTCTTGTGCGACAGACACATTATGTATTGAGCCATGAGGGCAGCAGTTACCCAAATCAAAGAGAGATTTGATGAACAATTCATTTTTGTTGCAGTGTAGATGTATGTTTGTGTATCACTATGAACGAGTTAAATTTCAATTCACTTTAAACAGTGTTTGGTTGGATGTGTTTTTGTGGGTCACGGCAGAAATCACGTGACTTATATTAATTATACTAATCAGTGCGAGACTTGCATTTGTATCGGTGAAGTTATGTAGCTATTATGTATTTGTTTTAATAAAACTTAAAAAATAGAATAATAATAATCTATTTTTTACGTTCTAATAAAAATGAGGACACATTCATTTGAAAGTCAGCGTTTAAAATGACAGCACAGCCTCTCCTCATGGAAGCATCATCGCCCTCTCTCATTATATTATCCCCGTGGAAATGCTAATGCACCTATAACCACTTAGTCACTTCATTGCCAGCTGTATCTTTCTTGTTAAATGTCACGTTAAAAAGACCTGTGATGATTCATGCAGTGAGTCAGAACCATAGAGTTAAAAATAAGGTCAGAACACTGGCCATTTGGTTTGTCCCTTAGAAACACACAATGGTGTAAAGTAACTACATGTAGCCTACTAAAGTACAATTTTGAGGTATTTTACTTTACTGGAGTATTTCCGATTTTCAATACTTTTACTTCTACTCCACGATATCTCAGAGGCAAATATTGAACTTTTACTCCACTGCAATTATTTGAAAACTTTAGTTACTACTAGTTATTTTGTAGATTTTGATTATTATTATAAAACAATACAAATATGCATTAACCACTTCAACTTATACTTTGGCTATTTGAAAATAGCCGATCTGCAAGCTCAGACGCTTTGCTTTGTGTCACCTTCTGAGCTTGTAGATCTGCCATTTTCAAAAGATTTTTATACATTTTGAACATTTGTGAAATAGGACATTCTGCATAGTGAGTACTTTTACTTTTGGTACTCTAAGTACATTTTGATGCCAATACTTTTGTACTTAATTTACTCAAGTACATTTTTAACACCGGGACCAAGTTTAACATGGCATCAAGATATTACAAGACCAATTCAAGTATAGGCCATCTTTCATTTCAATTTGAAATTTACACGACAAATATTCTGGCCAACTGCCAATGTTGTATTGAAGGTCTAATCGCGGATGCAATGCTTGAGATCTAATTGGAAGACAAGTATTACAGGATTACTGAAGAGAAGACATTCATGTATAACAGTAATGTAATGACATGCTTCTTCGTCGCTTGTTTACTGTAGATCACAAGAGTACCAGCTGACGTCGTGACGTCACATGTTGACATTTACTGGCTGTTACTGGGGCATCTCGACTGGGGTCCATTTACTTGGCAGGTTGCAGGTCCGGTCTGGAACGGATAGGAAATTGGTTTGTGTGCGTGCATGCGTCCTACGTGTATGTACAAATTACAGGATACAGTGGGCTCTAGACCAGATCCAAGTGCTGAGCAGTAAATAGAAAAACAGGCTTTCCACCGGTTCTACGGAAAGCCTGGTGACGCAAGGTTAGCAGTGTTGCCATATCCGCTTATTATAAGCGAGTTTGTGCTTGTGTGTCTGTAAAGTTGCTTGTAAATATTGTTGCGGGTTGCGATTTTTGGGCGTGTTTCTAGTGTTGTTTAAACCAGTGTTTCTCAAACATTTTCAAGTGAAGGACCCCTACATTAATATTTATTTGTCTGCGGACCCCCATCTGAAAATATGTTATGCTAGGGGAGTGGGATAGATTTGTCTTGTTAAAATTTTCCAAATTTTTCAAATTTTCTTTCTTTCTTTAAAGATTGTTTGTTGTTGAAAATATCTCATCTACAAGCTCACAACGTTGTGAGTTTGTAGATCTGCCATTTTCAAATGGACAATGTTTAAAAGAGCGAAGGACTCGCTTCTTTTGGGCTTGTTTTCATATACATGGTGGCTTGTTTCTCTCTCAAAACCTGGCAACACTGGTTAGGGGCATCCAGTTGACGCTGAGAGCTGACCACCAAACACCAGTAAACATGGCTCTGAATCGAAATCATTCTCAAAACGGTGGTCTTTTGATAAACAACGGAGAGAGGTATATTGAAATGTTAATAATACATTTGTGTGGCTACCGTGGCTTAACTCAATTTCCGTGTATCTAGCAAACGGTCATTGCGTTTGTTTTGCGTTAACGTGTGGTGAACGCTGGCTAAGTTAAGGTAGCCTTAACGCTAGCTTGGAATATGTCTGCGCCATCATGAATGAAAACACGTCGTTTATCCGACGACAAAGTTCATATTGTTTTCAACCAGTTAGCATTGCTGCTGTGTTGTCGTGGTTGTCAGAAGCTAGTACTTTCTCACTGCTCTTTAGCATTAGGTTGACTATCGGCACTAAGCTAGGCTAATGCTAGCTGGCAACAAAAACAGGAGCTAGGGAGGCTGCTGCTGTATGTTGTCACTTTGGAAAGTTACATCATCATTACACCCAGACGTTATGTCAAACCTGTGTTATGTTGACATGGGAGAGTCTCTTTCTTTGGTGTTTGGCCCAGGCGGACAAACATCATTTCTGTGAGGTTAGGTTAAGGCATAGTTTTAGTGAAGTTAAATGTTAGGGTTTAGGCTCAATGCGAAACACCAAAGAAAGAGGCAGTCCCATGTTGACATACTGTACGTCTCCTCTTTTTCAAAGCGTCCTGAGGGAGAGTAAGCATGTGGAACTGTCCTTCAGCGATGTCTCCTGCAAGACAGATCTCCTTAAAGGGACCAAAAAAGGAACAATTTACCTTACACCATACAGGGTACAGTGCACCCGACAATTATTTGTCAAAAAATGGATTCGTTATGTGTGATGTGGTGTTTGCTTGGCAGTTGCTAGTAGTTTTTCTCTCGTGTTGCATCTCACACTCATACCCCATCCTCTCTCTCCATATCTCTCTGTTTCTCGTTCTGTGGGTTAGTTGGTGTTTATTAACAGTAATGCCAAGGACTGCCTGGGGTCGGCCATGTTTCCTTACTATCTGATGAAGGGTTGTAGCATTGAGCAACCGGTCTTCGCAGCCAACTACATTAAAGGGACAGTGTCAGCTGAAGCTGGTGGTAAGAGATTGTTGGTTTTCTTCTCCTCGCTACAGTTCAGCTTGGTCAGTGTCTGCCTCTTGTGGCTTCAATTTGTTTCCAATGCATACATTTTGGTCGTTCCAATGGTGCCACTGGTGTGTTAACATAGCATTTTCCCCATGTCAGGTGGCTTTGAGGGTCAGGCTAACTTCAAGATGTCGTTCAACAGTGGGGGAGCTATAGAGCTGGGACAGCATCTCTTCAAACTGGCTACAAATGGTAAGATTCCACCCCTACCCATATGTTGTTCTTTTTAACTATTTATTTCCCCAAACGTGTATAGTACATTACAGTACATTTTTAGGACAATTTCTTATTTTTTCTTAGAGTCTAAGACATTGCATGAAATTGTCCAAATAATGTCTTAAGACTTAAACGGGCTACACACTAAACTTTGTTGTCCAGACTACTACAGACTAAGTCGATTGAAGTCAGGAGATCAGTCGGCTGAAAGGTGTAAAAAAAAATTACTGAAATACACCTCTCTTTGACACTTGGCTACTACGGTGCTAAAATTATGGCTTGACGTTCACTTTTCAACAACAAACATATTAACACGTGCATGCTTAACTGGGGGGCTTACAGTATTCATACTGTACATTTACATGAATTCAAATCATTTGAGAAATCATAGCAATAAAGGTGACCACTGCACAGCAGCGGGATTACAGGACATATACACAAGGCTATGCTTTAAGTCGTTATTTAGACTATTTTGGTTTGTATTTATCATATCGATTTAATGTTAAAGCAATACAGTCTATGCGATATGCAGACAAAAACAGACATTATATTTACAGCGAGTAGCTACCACCTCCATTGCATTTGCAAAAGGCCCCTTGCAAGGCTAAACGGCCAACCAGAGAGCTCTACCCTCTTCTCCGCCACCCGCTGCTTTCGACAGGCAACAACCGACTGAGCTTTCTCGGTCAGCGAGCGACGCCTCACTACAACTGACGACCCGTCACGACCATGTGCACACCATCTCTACTACAACAGATTTTCGCCCACAGAGCTTTGTAACACTATCACTTTCTAACAATGCCGACGTCGGTCTGGTGTGTTGCTGCCTTTAGACTCACAAGTCAAACTCTAAACGCTTCGCTTAACTTGAGACTGAGGACAATCTCTTAACTTTATATTGCTGAACCTGGGTGGAAAATGCGAGAGTTTAAAAGACCTGCATTGCAGGGGAGCCAATGGCCTAATGGTTAAGGCGCGCACCATATATAGGCTCTGATGACAGCGAGTCCTGTGTTTGATTCCTGAGCCTAATGGACCATTGCTGCGTGTCATTCCCTGACTATTTCCCTGTTTGCTGTCAGTACTCCGCAATAAAGGCAGTAAAGCCCCAAAAACAATATAAAATATAGCTGCAAGCAGCGATAATACAGGGCCAGTGAATATAGAGAGAGAGAGAGACATGGAAACGGAATAGATTGAAGAGAGAGAGAGTGACATGGAAACAATAGATTGATGAGAGAGAGAGATGGAAACATAATGGTTTGATTGGACATCTCAACCTACTGCCATTAACAGGATTCGAACTCTCAACCTTCAGACTAATAGGCTGCAACACTACAGTGCTATAGCTTTGTCCAGGCTGATATTGTCTGTTGAAGATCATAAACTCTTGCCTTCTTTCATGAACCAAGCCCCTGTTTCACTAACACTAAGATCACTCGTTCACAAACCATTTACCAATGAAGAAATTGTACATCTCCTCAGAACCAAAACTAGTGAAAGTAGCCGATCTATAAGCTCACAAACCATGAAAAGTTGTGAGATTGTAGATCAGCTAATTTCAGATAAAGTATGTCATACGTTGAAAAAACGTACTCTCAAATAAGCATTTCAGGTTATCTTTACCATTTGCACATGTATTCATTGATACAGTCATGTTGTTTGCAATTCAACTTAAATTAAGTCTGCATCAAGTGAGGCTTGAACTGGCGACCTTGAGATTGTGAGGCATTCATTTAAGGGAGACGCCATTGGCCCAACAGACAAGTAACTGTGAAAAAGGAGGTCACACAGATGATACAGTTTCACGCAAATAGCTGAAAAATCCTGGGTTTAAGTGTTTTTCAAACTGCTCAAAATTGCGGACAATCTAAGGGCGGAGCTTAATGGTCAAATCGATACGTGTGTTCCTCATGAGTCAAGGCACATGTGTAAGCAAGTTTCACGACTTTCGGCCAAACGAGGCATGACTTATGCCTGTTTAAAGTATGCCTTTTCAAAAAATTGCTATAGCGCCCCCTTTTGGCCAATTGGAGTGAGATTGGTTTCAGTGATATTTGGAATGACCCTGTACATATCTGCAAAGTTTCAAAGAAATGTGAGTCTGCATGTATGTTTTAGGCACAGATGAATAATTTTCATAAAACTGTAATAGTTAAAATCTATTTCCTCCTGGGATTTTTGAGTAATCTGCACGAAACATTTTACACATGAACTTAGGACCTTTGCCGACAAAACAAAAGCGGCGGATTTTCCATAAGTGAAAAAATGCAGAAGTTATGAGCCAATGGCTGTTTTTCATATAATTCAAAATGGTGGGCGATCTAAAGGTCAGAGGTCAAAAGTCAGACCACGAAAGTTGTCGGGCATGAAGAGACGCATGTGTGTATCAAAGTTTCATGGTTGTAGGTCAGACAGGGCATGAGTTGTACCTGTTCAAAGTTGGCACTTTCAATTGAGTGCTATAGCGCCACCCTTTGACGAATGAGTGTGAGAATTATTTCTTGATAGTTTTTCATGAGCATCTACCATATGGCCGAGTTTCGTAAAAAGCGTATGCACGGTTAAGCCAGAATTGCCAAAAACAAGTATTTTTCAAACTGCTCAAAATTGCGGACAATCTAAGGGCGGAGCTTACTGGTCAAAGCGATACATGTGTTCCTCATGAGTCAAGGCACAAGTGTAAGCAAGTTTCACGACTTTCGGCCAAACGAGGCATGACTTATGCCTGTTTAAAGTTTGCATTTTCAAAAAATTGCTATAGCGCCCCCCTTTGGCCAATTGGAGTAAGATTGGTTTCAGTGATATTTGGAATGACCCTCTACATTTCTGCAAAGTTTCAAAGAAATGTGAGTCTGCATGTATGTTTTAGGCGCAGATGAATAATTTTCATAAAACTGTAATAGTTCAAATCTATCTCCTCCTGGGATTTTTGAGCAATCTGCACGAAACGTTTAACACTTGAACTTTGGACCTCTGCCTACAAAAATTTCCAACGGATTTTCCATAAGTGAAAAAATGCAGAAGTTAGGAGCCAATGACTGTTTTTCATATTATTCAAAATGGTGGGAGATCTAAAGGTCAGAGGTCAAAAGTCAGAGGGTGAAAGTTGTTCAGCATGAGGAGACGCATATGTGTATCCAAGTTTCATGGCTGTAGGTCAAATAGGGCATGAGTTGTACCTGCAAAGTTGGCATTTTCAATTGAGTGCTATAGCACCACCTTTGGACGAAAGATTGTGAGAATAATTTTTTGATCGTTTTTCATGACCATCTACCATATGGCCGAGTTTCGTAAAAAGCGACAGCGCGGTTCAGCCAGAACTGCGAAAAGTGGCAGAAGAAGAAGAAGTGACAGAATACTGCCAATAACAAAACAGGTCCAGAGCTGAGCTCTGGCCCCGTAAAAATAGAACCAATCCAAAGTCTTAAGGGCAGCCTTTCACATTGGGACGGTGACGGTTTCCAAAGCAGTACTAGGCATAGGTGTGTTAGCGTTCGTTCTTGCCCAGTTCTAGCAACTTCCTTGCGTTTAGAAGTAGGTAGTTAGAGATTGGTAGGTGGAGATCTCCGATCACCTGGGAAAGTGAGATTAAAAATGTCTTTCTTGGATTCAGAATCCAAAATATGCTTTTGAGCAATTACTCCCTCCCTTTTATTAATGTATACATTTTGTATTACTACTTTGGTTAAAACTAAAATCGAAATCCACCTATGGTTGATTCATCCTTCGTAAACATAGGTTCAGAAAAGTATTTAAAAAAGCTTTATTATACAGCTTTGGACAAAATCCAGGGTTACATTTGTTATGATGGGAGGAAGCCAATGTCTCAATGTCTTTCAGCTTCCCGTGCTGCTCCGGCTCAGAATGGCGCTGCCTCGTATGGTTACCCTTCACCTGGAATAATGAACGGATATGGTCCTCCACCAGCTACTCAGAACTACCCCTATGCACCCCCTCCACCACAGAATGGGTTTTACCAAGGCCCACCCCCTCCCATGGCCAACACGGGTTACCCTTATCCGACAGCTCCGGCAGGTATGGAGTGTATTTAGTTATTTTTTGTATGTTTCATGTTGTATACAAGACTCAGAGGTTTTGGAAACCAAGAATTACATAAGATTAATTTCTAGAGGGCACTGCTTTGAAAGCTGACTGGAGATCAGTGGAAAAATATTTCTTTCAGTTTGAAGTATTGTTAGTGCAAAACATATTAAGGTACATAGAAATGTACCTTAATATGAAGCTGATCCTAGCATTTCTCTTTCTTTATGTCTCTGTCTCTCTCTCTCTCTCTTTCTCTCTCTCTCTCTCCCCCGTTTTGGGAATGTTAGTACAAAACTAATTGCTCACTGAGGGTCAAAGAGTGTTACGTTTTCTTCCTTTCTCTTGTCCATTGCAGGAGCATACCCATCAGCCCCAGCATACATGGCCCCACCTCCACCATACCCCGGGCCACCCCAAAACTGGGCTGCACCTCAGCAGACCTGGGCTGCACCAGCACCTCCAGGTCTGCCCACATATACCTGTATAATGTGTTTGTATGAATGTGAATATGTGTATATGTGGTTCTGTCTGTCTGTCTGTCTGTCTGTCTGTCTGTCTGTCTGTCTGTCTGTGTGTGCTTGTGTTTTTCTCCTGCTCTTTGTATGTATGTGTCACTGCACCTGACAGATCTGATCTTTTTGTGAATCACATTGAAGCGCTCCAGTAAAAGAAAGAGGGTGCAGATGTCTCATTCACTACATCAAGATTAGGAAGTATAAACACCCCCCTGGGATATTTTGTCTTAAGGATTTTCTGGCACTACGTGTGTTTTGTTATGCTTTACATGCCATATTGAGCTACTAGGGGAATATTGAATATGATCCATCAATCTGAATACTTATATATTAAAAAAATATTGACTCAAACCGCTATCAACATCATGTATTGCTTGCAGCATTGAGCATTGTAGATAGCGGCTTCTAGGCGTGGTGTGTCTAATGACAAAATAGAATGCTACAGTATAACAGTGTTGACAAAGTCTATCATTGCTAAGCAAAAGGCATTTTATATTAATGACCAAAGTCACCTCGCATATTCCATCTGATATGGAACCATTCAGTGATAAAAAAAACAACAGTTTGTTGCTTGTTTTTGAACTGATACAAATGTAACAGAAGGCACAAGATATCGTCTCATATTGGTCCTAAGCTCCTGAATTGAATCAATTTCTTATTGCCTCATTATGTGGGCTTTTCCACTATTGTTGTATAGCCTAATGACTAATGAGGCCACGTTGCACTGTTCTGATCTGTGACGGAGTTGTGTGAACCGCTATTTCTGTTTCCATTATTACTGGACCTGGCATCTGGAGTAGGAAGTTCCTTAAAAATCTATATAATGATGACATCAAAGGACTAATGACATTAGGGCTACACAAGTTAACAATACAGTTAACTGTTATAAAACTGAAAAGTAGTGGCTTGTTGGGTGATTTACACAGCTATATCTGAAAGGTGGCAGACCATGCCAACTGTTATTATTTTAAACATGGGTTTTTGGAATACCCAAAGAAGTCACAAAAATAGACCTGTGTCAATCACTATAAATGTTTAATTGTCACATGTTTGCTATACAGCTGTGTTGCCTCATTGCAGACAGTGAAATATATCGGAGCAGTGGTACGTTTGTGACCACGGTCCACCCACCCTCTAGGCAATTTTAATGTAGGATAAGAGATCTTTTTTCAGTCATCTTTCTAAGGCTAACGTTTCTAAAGGTTGAAAAACCCCTGTCTCTCCCCTGCCATTCCATCCCTTCATGTTTAGGCAACTCCAAGGCAGCTGAAGCAGCAGGAAGCGCCTATTACAACCCTAACAATCCACACAGTGTCTACATGCCCATGGTGAGTGACCTTACATTTTTGTTTTTTGTCTCCGCCAGTATGGTGGAGAGTATGTTTTCGTCTCCGTCCTTCCGTGTGTCCGTCCGTCTCAGCCAAGCTAACATTGGTCAAGCTTCACGTGACACGTACCGTGATTGGCTGACTCTTTGCTTTGATTGGCTAGCGAGACGCATGATGAAATAAAAATCTATAAATAGGTGACACACTTCAAAAAATAATTTATATTTTTGGAAGTGAGCTTCCATCAGCCAAGCTAACATTGGTCAAGTGACACGTGACAATATGTAATATAAATAGGTAAGACAGGATTAATCAGGAACAGTACTGGCGGAGACCTGTGCTCCGAGGAGCACATTTTCTAGTTTTATATTGTTGCTGTCAGGCAGAAACCTCACATGTTCTTTCGTAATTTAATTTAATTCCCTACTTTGTCATACTACAATGTCACACAAAAGTAGCAAAAATAGCCGATCTACAAGTGCGACACGTTATGAGCTTGTACATCGGCTATTTTAGCTATTGTTCTTCTTTAATCGGTAGTGAAGGTGCTTGTGTCTGGGTTTTATAGATATTGAACCAATGAAAAATAGGCTATTAACAAGCGCTTGTAACTAAATAATACATTTGATCCATTGGAGGACAGTTTTGGACATTTCTGCCCGACAGCGATGATATGCACCATGTCTGGCGTGACTACTCTTTTCAGTGCTTCTACAAAATGTTTCTCTTCGTGTCCTTGTAGGAGCAGCCACCTCCTTATGCTCCTTATCCAGAAGAAAAGAAAAACAACTGAGGCTGTAGCAGCATCACTTAAAAAACACCCTGTTCACTCCTCTCTGTATTAAATATGTGTATTATTATGAGTATTATCATATAACTTTTATATAATTATAAACTTAAGTAAAGGAAATGGGTAGTTGTGACTCATGACGAGTGTGAGGATGTCAGTGACCAATTATAATTTGCTGATATTTTAAATACTGGAATGTCTGATAAAATCACATATTATAGTCATTAAACAAAAACCTGAGTGAAAATTGTAATTATGCTCTGTTGCATAGGTTGAGCTATTTTGGCACTTTGCTAATTTGTGATTTCTTTTAGACAGTTCTAAACTTTCCCATTATTATGGTGGGCTTTGGTTTTCTTTGGTCTGAATTTATGGTTGCTTAACATTTAGAAAAGGGCTTATCTGTATCCCTTGGAGTTTAAATGAAAATTGCAGTATGTGGAATGTATTTTTAAAAAGAGAGATTTATTACCAGAATATTTTGTAGCAATTTATTGATTGCAATTCTTACACTTATTGACAATAGCATTTTCTATTGTAACTGGCATTGTGAAGGTTTATTTTATTTTTTATTTTTTACAGTCACAGTAACAGTGCTTTATGCATTTGTGAAATGTGTCTCTTATTGGTTCAAGATCTAGAGAGTATGAAGGATGGTTCATATACCGTACAATACCAGAACTGGCCTGAACAGTTAATTTGGTGAAGTTGATCATTGCAGGTACATTAATTGACTTAATCAAGTATGTCTGTGGAAACACCTAGCCAGGTCTCGTTTTTCCCCTGGAACCAGCATGGTTCTGTGTCTGTATTATACCACAGATGTTTGATACAGCTCAGCTAAATAATTGGAACTGTAATATACCCTGGTCTTACAATTTCCAGCATGTCCTGTCCACAAGTCATAGCCGTTAGTTGATACCAGGATGTTCATAATGTTTGAGATTGGAGGTCAGATGCAGATTTCATACATTATGTTAAGTCTATGTGCAATACTCCAAGCTTGTTGTTCTTTATAGCAGTGGTTATCTAACAAACCCTCTGCCCCAAGCTCAATTTATACTCTGTTGCATGATGGTGCTGCTTGCCGAAAAGTTTGAAGATCAGTTCTTGTCGGCTAACACCGCCATGCGACAGAGTATCAATTAAGCATTAGTCGTAGCTGTTATTGTATTCATGTATACTAAGCCGAGCTGAAACCAGAGCGCTACTCTCTGTGTAATTACACTAGTGTGAAGTTACAATGCCGTGGCAGTTATATCATGGCTCATCAGTGTTTTGCCTGCAGTTACCTGTGAATGCGTCTCTTTTATTCCTGATTACATGGTGTTAAAGCAACCAACCAACCATATAATTGCATTTGTCTGTGTGTGCATCAGCATTTTTGCACTAGTTTAAGTGGATAGGGGATTGTTTATCAGTTTGCTTGAATTAATCAGACTGTATATGTATTAATAACTTAACTGTTTTAGAAAATCTTATTCCTTATTTTGACTTCCTTCTATCAGTTTGCAGATTATAATAAATGCCTATGAAAAATGCATCCCCAGCTGCTTTTTATTATCAACATTGTTGATGTTACCACATTAACCAGATGAACCGTAATATCCCTATTCTGGGCACGTCAAATAGTAAATCTACAAGCTCACTACACGTTGTAGATCGGCTATATATTTTGTGTTGAGGGGGAAAAGGAAGGGAAAGAGACACAGACCCTTGGGGGATCCTGTGCAACAAAGTAAATATAATTAAAACATTTAAAATTAAATTCCACAAGCAAAGAAGTACTTGAGACAGACAACATATTTATTATTATAATATGCAACACTGTTGAATCTGAACCATATGTCCCCTCTGTATTCTCACAGAAAATCACATACCATAGAGGTATTTTACCACGTCTCAAGAATCAATAAACACTAATGAAATCTTAAGCCTCAGAACACCACAGGTATTGACTACACACAAGCGCTTTCTGGAACATCGACCATGTAGAAAAGAAAATAACAGAGAGATAGCCAAGTAATATCCAATTTAAACCTGTCCACCTATTGGCTCCTAAATCAAGAGAAAACATGAACTAATTCTACTTCTATGGCTTAAGTCCTATTTTCTTTTCCAGTGCCCTTTGAGGAAAAAAAATGATTGTGCTTTTTGTCATACACAATATACACGTAAGTATATATATGAGATGTATTTGTCCACAGAAATACAGCTTTTTAACACTGAAATTAACAATTGTTGGAAGAAAAATAGTCTGGATATATAACCGTATTACCAACCCACTGATCATTACCTAGGAGGAAATAGGTCTGTGTCACACCAACCTTAAGTATAATAAGAGCTCTACGAGGAGTCTATCAAGTCATGAGGATAAGCGTTACGTAATTTGAAGTAGAATGAATAATGCACTATATACAGAGATGGATGTCAGGTTCCTTACCTTGCATCACCCACTGTTATCACTAGGATCAACAAAGGCATCCAAGGTTGCTGGGCTAGGCTATACCTTGAGCTAACGACTAAAAACCATTAGTCACGGGCAAACTCTGTACATGTAATATTAAGTTACCACACATCCCCTTTCCAGCAGGTGCAATATAATGCCTGTCTGGCCTTCCATCTTAGACTGAACAGTATAACTTTATAATCTCAATTGTAGTTTCTTCGACATTTCTTTTCCATTATTGTTTATCTTGCGTCTGAAAGGTTTGCTGAGTCAGCCCTCGCGGTGTCGTTTTTTAAAGTGGGAAAATCCAAATTTTCAAAATGCAGACCATTTATGCTCAAAACTCTTGCAAGGTGCCATGTTGCTTAAGCCAGTCCAGTTGTGTTAGACGTACAAGACTACCAGGTGAGTAGGGGTAATTGAGGTTCAGTGAGGAATTCAGCATGACATTGGATTCTGATCTGAATACTGTAATTGATGTCTATGGCTCTTCTTGTAGAAACCACACCTCATTGCGGCGACCGTATGGTTTGAATGGTGGGTCATAGGTACAGCAGAAGTACTGCTTGCGCTGAAAGGGGGCACCCTCCCCCAGGGTGCGTGTCAGACGCAAGGCCTCCGCTCTATAGTCGGCCTCAGCTGCAAAGCCAGGAAACTGCCTGTGAACAGGGAGTAAGAGAGATACCAGGTTACTATTTTATCAATCTAGGAACCTATTTGGTAAAAAAAGGGGAAAAAAATATTTTTCCCGCTTTCTTTTAGCCTTTTGGGGCAACAGCTCCTTTTTTGTGTAGAAACAGGAACTCTGTTTGGCTCCTCCCCTTTCTTAGTCCACTTCCTCCCGGGTGCTTTTGTGTTTATTCCTACTAACAACAACACTACATGTTTAGGGCAGTGGTGCAAGTGGTGTCTTGAGAGTTTAGTATTTTACAGTAGCAAACCGTGAACATGTTTTTGTTCCCATGTATTCACTAAAGAAAACGGTGAGAAGAAAGGGCATTTGTCTGCCTCTAATTTGTGGTTGAATTTATTCTGAGGGTGGGTAAGCCAATCAGAGGCGGAGTAGAAGTGACATCTCACATTGTGTCTTATTTATTTATTCCACAGTATAAACCTGCGTGAATGTTTAAAATGTGTCAATTTGAGAATAAAATGACATAACATATGTACATGTTTCATGAATTTAAAATACAGAAAATACAAGATCTGAAAGTATCTTGATACAAATTACATCTCATTTTTTCAATCCTAGCCAAATACAAATGACAAAATACAAAAAAGTATTTAAAATACGTATTTCAAATGCATGTATTTAAAATACTGCCCATCTCTGGGTGTATGATTGGGGAGCCATTTAATAGGGTAGGTAGTCGACTTATACAGTATATAGTAAGTGCTGTTGCTTTGAATGCCTTGAGTCTATTCCCTGAGGGAGGGGTATTAGGACCAGGAAGGGCCTGGAATGGCGTGCATAGTTTTGCACTGCAAGTAGCATCCCAACCTCTACTTGACATTTTTACCATCTCATGAATGTGTTCGATGTTACTTTATATGCATTGCACTCCAGACTAGAATGCATCCATTATTTATAACAAAAGGGTTCCTATACTCAAAAGGTAGACAAGGTGTACTCAGAGCAAAATCCTCAAGGTATACATTACGAGGTGATGCAGCTTTTGCAGTAATACCGGTGTGCAGACTTTATTTCCTCCTGTTGAACTGCTGTTTGTCCTGCACCTGGGCCACGTGGATGTGCGTGCCCTATCTCTACAATGTGTCCATGTCCCTTTGTGTATAATAATAAGTGTCACATATAATTAACAAGCAGGCATTTTTCTTTCAACCCAGAAACCCACCTTTGGGAAAGTGGACTACTGCACTCTCCTGTACATTGATTATCTAATTGATTATTATCTATATTTAGGGCCCCTTCCCCTGTGTAGACCCTCATACAAGGTGAGCTAATGGAGGCAGAGATGCATGCACTGGGGACTATCCTGGATGACAAGTTGAACTTGTTTTTCTCTTGGTCATGGTGACCATGGTGTGTATTTGTATTAAGTATTGCATATGTATTTACATATTTATTGTTATGTGTAACGTATTACATTGTTGTTGTGGCTGCTGTGTGTCTGTAAATCAAATTGCCTCTTTGGGACATTCAATATTTACGCAAAGTAAATATTGAATGTCCCAAAGGGACTCTACTAATGCTAATATATCACTGAATGAAATAAAATGAAATAAGTCAATTCAATTGAAAACACAAAAGCACACTCACAGCACGTAGACGGTCATGCCAGGCCGCTCTTCAATCTTGATGGCACCGTCAGTGGGAGTAGGAGGACATTTCTGGTAGGGGCCCGGGATCTTCATGCCAACAGCCATACGGCGAGTCAACACCCCGTCATCACGTGGGTACACTGTGATGATGATGGGAGGTGCCATACCCATTTGTTCACTTCCTGACATGGAGGTGTTGAAAGAAAAACAGGAGCAGACAGAGTAAAAAAGAAGGGTGCATATGAAGACGTACAACAACTACCTATAACTATGGTACATAATATTACAATACAAATCATGAGATTAAAGGACAAATTCTATTTTGTTTCCCCTGCGTCTCCCGACATCATTTTGTTACATTATTAATGCTGCTCCCGTGCATAGAGGTTTAATTAATGCAACGCCCATGACTAATTCAAAGTCTAAATACAACCCCTTTGCACCATGCACCTCACTTTGTCCTCAGGTAACTTGCCGTTTAGCTTCCACTATTGGAAGCTAAACGCTTTATAAATACTTCACCTATAAGAAGAAAATACTTCAAGAGAATGTTGCCACAATTACAAGAGTTCTCTTTTAAACGCTTTAGACCTGAGGCCGATTCTAAAAACACCTTCTAAATCCTGACCTAAGTTTTCTGAAAAACTCCAAATATTTATTCAATAATTACCAAACAAATAGGGGTTCCCGCCCTAAATGGGTTAATATACAAGACATTTCCTCGTGTCGACACTTAATGCTGTGTTTTTTTTATTTTAGTTCATATATTTTTTTATTGACAAAATATCAACATTACAATTTCAAAATAACAGGACAAACTGCAGTTGCTGTGTTTGTTTATGGCCGAAGGCTGGTTCTGTTTCGTGATGTCATGCACGTAGCAGCATGTGCTGTGATTGGTCTACTTTTGAGGGAACAGACATAGATACAGATATGGAAACCCTGTTATAAACGGCTTGGCCTTCAACCAAGCCATAAAAATGGTCTCTATTAATCATGAACAACAAAATGGTGCCAAGGCTCTTGTATCTAGTCATATTAACCACATTAACCCTGTTGTGCCTAATAGAAAGAGAATGTGACGTCACACCATTGAAAGTAATAGCTGAAAACCTCCCAAGATGGCGTTACCTGTCCATATGTTTTCAAAAGCAGGAAAAATAGCACACCTACAAGCTCACAACGCAGCAAAATACGATGAATTGTGAGCTTGTAGACTGGCTATTTTCGCTATTTGTCATAAGACAAACTATATATGACTTCAGTGGTTACCCCTGACTACCGACCCACTTCGCCTTGGCCAGCCTCGAAGGAAACAATCCCTCACTTGTAACTTCACTGTCAGACTTTCACATTTGCTAATATAGAAACAAAATGCTAAATTTATAAGAAACAGACTGGCTGTCACAGGGCAGCCTGTGCCCTAAACTATAGAAAAACAGGGACAATACACACACACACACGCACACACACACACGCGCACACGCACGCACACACACACACACACACACACACACACACACACACACACACACACACACACACACACACACACACACACACACACACACACACACACACACACACACACACACACACACACCTAACTACACAGCTGCTTCCAGTTGATTAACATCTTGGGAGTGACTGTGTGTTTGAAGTTTTTGCATGGTGTATTTCCCAATACATTTTAATGTTTGAAGCATTTCTGTTTATTGAATCTGGGGTAGCTAATTGTAATGGTGATCATCTCACCTGTCTCTCTGCAGTGCTGGCATTCCTTTGTTGATTGTGAAGAAGGTGCCAAGCACTGAGGAGGGGTGTTTGTTCATGTTTATTATGTTTTGTATTATACTGAATTATGCATCTTGTGAAGGAATTGGTGCCTGAAATGTGTCTGAACTAGTTTGTAAACATGGATGTAATTGTGTATGTATCTCATGGGCCATGGTTAGCCTGGGTTGAGTTAAATTGATGCCAATTACAAATGTTCTCTTGGTATGACTCACCTGGTATAAGAGGGAGGCTGGAGAGTGTTGTGTTAGTTTGGCTTAGGGTGAGCTAGTGACTATACACCCAGGGAAGAGCCGCCAGGGCCTTTGGTCAGAAAGGGCATAGCCTGTGTTTCAGGTTACCAAGTTCTTGGGTTATTTTTTCTTAGTTAGCTTTCAAGTATTTATTTATACTTTTTTATTTTCGTAAACCTTAGTTTTGCATGGACTGGTGAATAAAAACACCAAAACTGTATTCTTGGACATCGGCTAACCCTTACACTGGCCACTCTCATTTTAGGATAAAAAGCTACTACCGGTATTCTGATTGTAACTGAAAGATTGAACTTATTGTGGTCTGACTTCATGACCTTCATAGAAAAATGCTCCATTATCAGCATTAGAAAAAGATATACCTTTATTGATCACAGGGGTGAAATTCCGTTTGTTTCATCCAGCTGATGGCTGCTAAGATGGTGTTGAATGCTTAAACGTGGCTAAACAGCATAACAACAGCTCCATCGAGAACATCTTGTTCTCAACACCACCCTTCAGAGGGTGGTGCAGACTGCTGAGCACATTGTGGTGCTGAGCACATTGTGGGAGGTGAGCTTCGCTTCCTCCAGGAATTATATGAGAAGCGGTTCATGCACACTGTTCATGCCGCTTCTACCAACACAGCCATGCATCAAGAGCAGTACCACCAGATTTCTGAACAGTTTAGACCAGGGGTTCTAAAATATATTTTTGATATTTGTTTATTGGTCAAAAAATCTTATACCACAACCCCATATTATGAGGAAAATGTTTTGCCGGTTCTTTTCATATTTCATGCTGATTGGCTAAGATTGACTTCTACTCCCTGGCCTGGCGGAGACCTTCTAGTTAGTCCTAAATTCTTTACCATTTAAACATTCCATCCCTAATGATCATGTTGAGCACAAGGGGGGAGTATTTAGGGGTTAAATGTGTTGCTGAGGGACACTTCAACACTGGGGCTAGAGGGGGCAAACCTTCTGATTCGCAGACGGCCTCTCAGATTCTGATCATCTGTGTTGAACCTGTCATAGGGAGGAGTGACGCAACATGCTGCTAGAGACAGAATGCAATGGAGAGCCCTCATTGAAGCCTTAGTAAGTAAGTCTCAGATTCTGAAACCTCAACTACTGCTGCTTATTAGTATCAGAATATTCATTACGGGGAATCCGGCTGGCACAGGGGAACCGTTCCTCCTGTCCACCTCTGCGGAGACTAGGGGTTTGTGCCAGATGGTGCATCCGGCTTGGGCAGGCACTCCAATGAACTAAAGTGGCTGTGTTCAAGGGTGGGAAGCCGGCAGGGAAGGATGATCTCTGTCGCTGCACTAGCAACTCCTAGAGGTAAGGTGCCTGTTCTGCAGGGAGAATAACTAGGTTGATTTGCGTGTTCCTCCTCATGTATTACGCCTTCCTGGTGAAACTCCTCACTGTCAGGTGAACATAAGTGGCTGAGGACTTCATGTGATAATCGAAGGAGACGTGCTTGTCCACAATGTTGAGTGGACAAAGCTTATGAGCCAGATTAAAACCTGTGATTGAATGTAGTCATTGCTAATTACAGATTCCTATGTATTCTAGTACCTTGTTATTCTATATACTTGGTATTAAGGTTTTCATGACAGTGAGGAGTTTCACCAGGAGGACAACACATGCAGAGGTACATGGTATTCTTCCTAGTTCCACACTCCACAGAACAGGTGCCCTAGCAACCTATAGGAGTTGCTAGTGCAACGACACAGATCATCCTCCCTGCCCAGCTTTCCTTCCACGAATATGGCCAAGAGTTTTGTGAGCAGGTACTTTACCCCTGTACCACCCAAGCGCACTGTGATCACATGGTTTACAGATTTTATTGATGAGTAAATAAAGAAATGGTGTGTGTCTACTAGCCAAATTCTAACCTCACTCATTCCAACAGCCCAGAGAAACTTACTATCTACCAAAAATGTAACTATGTCCACTGTGAAATGATGTCATGAGGCTCCCTATAGCCCTTCAGTGTCTTAGTCAAGGACATGGTAAGAGGACACTTCTTCTTCTTCTTTCGTGTATCGTCGCCATATGTCCAGCTCAGTGTCTTAAAGCCACGCAAGATGACACTGGAGTGGGGACATACAATATTGGGATCTGCAGTTTCACCAGATATATGCATACAGTATATCTAAACTTCAATACTGTAGCTCCATTTGGAGCTACAGTACTCTAGCAATGATTAGGGTTATTTTAGAGGGTCAACTAAGGCAGTAGTTCAATACTCTGGTTGGCTCAACATGACACCTCTGTGAACGCAGAATGTGTGCGCAACCAAGAAGTCATTAAATTGTTATGTTATTTATCAGCTGACTATACTGTTTTGCTGATTAGTGATGAAAAATGAGAGCCCTGCTAGTTTTCATTTTCTATGTTTTAGTAGTACCATGTGACTGACTGGCTCTCTCTGGCAATGTCTTTATTGCATTATGTGTACAATTGATGCCTGCGGCAGGGGATGGATGGCGTGACCTTGCATTTGCAAGGTGCTCTCTCTTACCACAATCCACACCATCCTCCTTGGTCGTGTTGCTCCCGCCAACGTACGTCAGCAGCCTCCTGATCAACTCCCCCGTCACTTGGTCAAAGTTCCTCCCCTCGGAGTATATTGTGATGTATTTCGCAGCATCATACCGCCGCACCTCGTATTGAACACCGTCCTGTGGAGGAATCACAGTGAGCGGACGAAGACGTTCAGCAGGCAAACCATAACTACAACACACATACATGCCCATAGTTACACACACATGGAAGCAAGCAAGCAGGCAGGTACGCTTGAATGTTCAGCTGAGAGGTGGTTTGTGTGCTTACGCATGAGCATGCGCACACACGCACGCACACACACACACACACACACACACACACACACACACACACACACACACACACACACACACACACACACACACACACACACACACACACACACACACACACACACACACATACACACTTACTGTACGCACTAGTGATGAGCGGGCCGACCCGTAACCCGCGGGTCAACCCGCGGCACGGGTGGGTCGAGTCAGGATTTCAGAGGCAATTATGCGGGCTGCAGGTGAGCCGCTCTCACACGCAAAAAAAATAAATATCACATGCTCTTGTTTTGTCTTTATTCCTAACAAGAATAAGAATAATAACAATAAAACAGTTTGAATACACTTGGGGTGTATACTTGAAGATTATTTTCCTTCATGATTTTACGTTTTTTTCTTTTTTACCGCGGGTCGCGGGGCGGGTTGAGCCATAGATTTATATATGGTTCGCGGGGCGGGTTGAGGCGGGTTGGGTTCCGTGGCGGGGCGGGTCATGAAAAAACCCGACCCGCACATCACTAGTACGCACAGTATGAGCAAACATATACAGTCAAACCCTCAATCCTGTTGATTTATATATTTGTAACTCTTGAGTGTACAAATGTAACCAAATAGACCCTATGGTCGGGTCCATGGACCACTGTCCACATACTGAACAATCCTCTGTGTTCATGTATCTATTTGTAACTCTGAGAGTGTACAAATGTAACCAAATGGACCCTATGGGTCCATTCCAGTTAAATTAGCTTAACTTAATTTAGCTGTTCTCTTCCTGAGGATGAGCGTAGGAGGGAGGTGAAGCTGAAATGCGATTCATCTCTGATACATTCATGTTGAGTTGACAATCTGCTCAGAGGGACAGATGCTTGGCACTGGCCGGGTTTGTGTTCGGGGCTTAATTGTGTCAGTTTCCATTGTGTGTGTGTGTGTGTGTGTGTGTGTGTGTGTGTGTGTGTGTGTGTGTGTGTGTGTGTGTGTGTGTGTGTGTGTGTGTGTGTGTGTGTGTGTGTGTGTGTGTGTGTGTGTGTGTGTGTGTGTGTGTGTGTGTGTGTGTGTGTGCGCGCGCGCGCGTCCGTGTGTGTGTGTGTGTGTGTGTGCTTGAGAAGAACACAGGGTACAGACAAATGTCCATGCACTGGATGGAATTGCAGATCAAACATTTATGTTGATTTGAGTCCTCTGCTCACACAGCCCTGTAGGGTTCAATCAACCTAAAGAGAATAATGGGCCTGGGATGCATCTTACGTAACATTAACATTAACACACACACACACACACACACACACACACACACACACACACACACACACACACACACACACACACACACACACACACACACACACACACACACACACACACACACACACACACACACACACACACACACACACACACACACACACACACACACACACAGGGTTAATGTGATGGACCAGATTTGCATCACGTTATCTAGTGGGGTTAATGTGGAGTAGAGTCAGGACCTAACACACACATACACACACTAATGGGGTTAATGTGATGGACAAGAGTCGCATCACATTATCTAGTGAGGTTAATGTGGAGCAGAGTATCTCCTCTAGTACTACACAACGGCTACAATATGCTTAGAATCCCGTCCACTGAGAACAAATTTGCCTCTGAGAGTGTAAATGGCCCCACATTCTCAGAGGTAAATGGACGCTGAGGATGTTCCTTGGCATATGGATGCTTAGCATGTCTGTTTTAGATTCAGATGTCAGATTGCCTGTATTTGCACTTCATACATAAAAACAAAAACAAAACGTTCATCAAGGGCGTTTCCAACTAAAACGCCCCTGATCAATACAGTGCAAAAGTACATAAATGTACTAAACAAAATGGTTATAAAATGATCATTATAGTTAAAGGTAGGCCTACTGTGATATTGTTTGTTGAAATAAGTGCTACTAGCTCTATATTCTGATTATAATCATTGCTATTTGTATTGTATTGTATTTGTATTTGTATTGTATTTGTTCAGTAACCGGATTATACCGGTGTCAATTTATCTTATGTGGATTATGCAGTCGACACGCGCTGACTTATTTTTTGTGTTTTTCTCGCCCCTTAACTAACGTCCATAGTACTGTATATCACGTACACTATACATCTGCTGCTATAATCACGCACCTTTATATCTTTACCTCAGGCACTGTGTAAATATGTAGATAATTTGTTTGTTTCCTTGATTGAGCTCTCTTCCCCCTTGCCCTCCCCCTTCTTCTTCTTCTTGCCTTTCTTTTTTTTCTATGGAAATAACAAACGATAGAACTTGCACAAAAACGAATTTCACCCACTTTTTTAAACTTCTGTAAACCTGTGATGTGACAATAAAGCTGATTCTGATCCCGGTCTCTCCAGCTCTTTACAAAACTGAATATATGTTCAGGTCTATCTTCAACTAAGATATTTAATGTAGAGCAAAAACAGAAACGTAGTACTCCGGTCAACCACGTACAGAGTTTAAGTGGTTAATAGGTCCATATCTTCATGAACACAGTAGTAGGTAATTACATGTTATCCAGAGGTTTTAACATGTGACAGGTGGCCAGGCTCCTGCATAGTAATTATCAAGCGTTGCTCTTTACGGCATGTCACTGGGGCCACCATTAGCATTGCATAAAGGTGACATACAAAGACAACCAGTCTAAGTTCAGTAAAGAAAGGCAATTAGGATTGTCATTGTGTGTGCACATTTGTCTGTTGTTTGTTTGTGTCTTTGTTTGTTTGTGTGTTTGTGTGTTTGTGCGTGCTTGCGCATGACTGTGTGTGTGTGTGTGCATGGGTGCGTATGTGAGTTCATTCATGCGTGCGTGTGGGTGCTGCTACATATCTTACTGTATATAATGATTGCTCTGCTCTGATTTAGGTTGACAAGAGGCACAATCAAGCCGGAAACTTTGAAATTATCTTGTCATCGCACATCCTGATAAAAATAATCTCTCTCTCTATAATAAAACTCTCTGTAATGAATTAATTAATTTGTTTACTTTATTCAACATTGACATGACAAATCACACAAACCTCTGATTTTGTGTGTGTGTGTGTGTGTGTGTGTGTGTGTGTGTGTGTGTGTGTGTGTGTGTGTGTGTGTGTGTGTGTGTGTGTGTGTGTGTGTGTGTGTGTGTGTGTGTGTGTCATCTGTATTCTATGTCCCTTTTAATTAAGCCCCTAAGGTGTTGGAGTCAAGCTGGCTCGCCACCATGGATCAGGTGACATGCTCTGATTTCAATACCTGACACCAATCACGTCCAGAGATTTGACAATACTTAAAGCGTGGTCTTTCAAGTATGACTTGTGATTGTGGTTTCACTTTTCTCCTGTCACAGCTCTGTATAGTGACATAAATATGACATTGTCACTAGAAAGGTGCACTCCCCGGAGCGCAGATCTCCGCCAGGCCGGGTTGGCTACCCAGAGCCAGCAAACTTTGGAAGTCAATATAGGCAATTGGAATGGAATATGACAAATCTGACTGATACACCCTGATCACATGACTCCGGAGAGGTTTTGACTGGTCTCAGCATTCTTTTTTGCCTTTCTGTTTCAAACAGTAGTTATTTTATTTTGTGTCAGAACAGATTTCAGCTACTTCCATCTGGCAAGCGGTACCGCAGCCTAAGGGCCCGGACCAGCAGGCACTCAGACAGCTATTTCCACCAGGCAACCAGATTTATGAACAACAGACATTAAAGGCATGTTGCATAAATATATTTATTATAACTGAATTCAGCGGTGTGTTATTTCTGGGTAATGACCGCTGAGCTCAATAACAGATCTCTGTCTAAATCAAAGACTCAGAGCACCTGCTGCGCCGTTTGATTTTATGCTGTATCCACACGGCAGCCATGTAAACAAACGCACAATGTCAATCTTTTACAGATGTAAATGACATTGTGCGTTTGTTTACATGGCTGCCGTGTGGAAACATTTGAAGCGAGAAATAGATAATGCAGTAACTGATCAAGTCATTTGATCAACACTTCCTGTTGTTTTCCGCGGCGACCGTATTGGACGGACGGCCGCACATGGCATTAATGGAATACACTCATTACCATAATACCGTAAACAAGGAAATACTTAATTTTGTAGTTACTTTTGGGTCAATGTGTCAATTTATTTATTAAGTAGCCGTGTAATAATTCATCTAATGACCCTGTCAGGGTTTATTTCTCAGGCTTTTGGTTTATGTGCTCAGTATGGAGAGGAGCGCTCCTGTATTCATCCTATTTGCGTGTGGTGTGTGTGACAACCCCAGTCATTTACGACCCGGCATTGAAGCATGTCAACGTCTGTGCGAGTGCTATGGATTACCAAAGCGGCCTTCAGCCTATAAAAGGATGTCTGTGGACAGGGCCGCTAAATTGAAGTCCTTTTTAACTTTGTAGTGCTGCCTGTTCTGCCGTTCTCTGTGTGGCATTGTGTTTAGCCGCCAGCTGAAAGCGCGGCTCTGTATTCACTCTGACTCTGACCCGACAGATTTCCGACATGTATTCAACACTTTTATTGGCTGTCGTTTAAGCCAATGGGCGCTCTCGTCCTCCCAAGCTATGGGACTAGACACGCCTCTCTCAGTGGATTCGTCTGAGCGCTAGCCGAATTTGGCTAATAGTTAGCTTGTATGCTTGTATGATGTTACTAACTGTTTTTAGCCAAACGCGGTAATGTCCACTCTCCATTAGTTCTCGACGCAAGTAGGGATGGAGCTCAAAAACCGGGTACATTATATACCCGGGCATGAATTTATCGAGACCCGGGTATCGATAAGCTTTAGCCTTGTCGAGCCTGTTATCGAGTGCAGCGGCCCCTGACGTCATGTCTAAACTATCAAAACAAGAGGCGATCAAGAAATAAATCTAATCACTCACGCTGGCACAAACATGTTGGTCTAAAAGTGTATTGATAGATGCAAGTTGTGCCAAACAGCGCTGCCCGGGTTAACAAGGAAGAGGAATTTTATTGGCTCACTACATCACTATTTTAAGGGGGCTGTAAGCGTCCATTTGGTTCCATTTGTACACTCGGGTGGTTGCGTCGTTGTTGTGTTTACATGTGCGGTGCAGCGGTGAAACTGCACCGAACGAGTGAAACGCTCAAAAGTTTCACTCGTCCTCTTCTACCCAAGGTAGCAAGTCTCCGTTGACAATTTTAATTATCCAATTGATAATAATCCGTTTGGGATCTCCCTGTGAATGAATAACTAGTGTTGCTGAGCGTGTCCGTCCCTCAGTCTATCGTTGCCGAAAATGGCAGATCTACAAGCTCACAACGTGGTGCGAACAGACGCAGTGTGAGCTTGGAGATCGGCTATGTTTGGTGCGTGACACCGTCGTACGATGAAGTATAAATTGCGCTTTTAAAGTGACAGTACACAAATTAACCGTTTCTTCAATATTATTTTCCAAAAGTAAAAAGGTCACTTGCCTTCTGTCTGTTACTCTGTAAAGTACTGTATTTGAAGGCCCTAGTAAAATGTAGTGCGAGTGATATATTTTGGTTAAAACAAAGAAAAAATAAATATGCATTTTTTGTTATAAAGAGTTGAAGAGACATGGAGATTTTATAGTCATTATTACAGTACTATTCATAATATAAAGCCATTTAACACTTATTGCACATTATATGAATGGTTGTTTTAATGATAGGCAACAATATTTTTAACTTTTGTCATTTTAATTTCAGATAGTTGTCAGCCACAAACACACACACACACACACACACACACACACACACACACACACACACACACACACACACACACACACACACACACACACACACACACACACACACACACACACACATCCTTTATATTGGTAGCCAACCGATGAACCTCTCTGTTGAGTTATTTTGGTTGCATTGGAATGGCTGAGATTTCATTTTAAAGACCACTTTTACATTTTGTGCTGCAGATTGGGGCAAAAAAAGCCTGCCGCTGGCGGCTATATTATGACTTTAGTCATTTCTTGTTTTGTATACTGTTAGCCCCGAAGCTAAGGCCATCCAGCAGCTACTCAAAACCATGACAACAGATTCCATAGCCCGTGGCATGCGCAGGGACTCCAAATCTCTGGTGTTTACACAAAAAGAATAACAATAAACAACTAAATTTTGAAAAAGTGACAAATGGCGTGGTTCGTGACTGTCTTCATATGCTAATGGTCAATGGCCCAGTGCAAGGTCACTTGCGGGAGGGAGGGAGAAACATGCAGATCAGACAGACTGACAGACAGAGGTTCCTTAAATGTATAGTAGGACATACTATGTGTGTGTGTGTGTGTGTGTGTGTGTGTGTGTGTGTGTGTGTGTGTGTGTGTGTGTGTGTGTGTGTGTGTGTGTGTGTGTGTGTGTGTGTGTATGTATATATATATATATATATATATATATATATATATATATATACATACATACATACATACATACATACATACATACATACATACATACATACATACATACATACATACATACATACATACATACATATATATATATATATATATATATATATAGCACACTCTGGTCACGACAGAGTGTGCTATGATTATTGTATATTTACTGTAGTTTCTACCTTTTCTAGAACCTAGAGAACCTACCTTTTCTTTCTTAGCTAATCTTAAATATATTACTTTTATTGTTGCTACAATGTCAAGGAGCTGAAACCAAAACAGTTCTACCAGTATGTGATGTACTGAATAAAAATCTTCTCTTGAATCTCTCTCTCGGTGCATGGGTAAAGGTGTCTGATTGGGTCACTTGATTCCCTGAATGTGTGGTCAATTGAGCTGGCAGCTCTTTGTTTCCATCTGTCTAGCTTTGTCTCCTGTCAAAAGGTAGACATTAGCCAAGCTCTTGAAACCCAATATACAGAAGCATGTCAAACAAATCCGATTTCAAAGCTTGCATGTACCATGACTATATACGATTATACACACGGACGCAGTAGGTTTCGGGAGCATATAGGCATAATCTTGAAATGGCAATTAGGTACTGCTTCAGTTAACAGTACACATGGTTGGGCCCACTGGAATGCGCACATGCACAGACAAACACAGTTGCACTCATGGTGCACATACGCACGCACGCACACACGCACGCACGCAAGCACACACACACACACACACACACACACACACACACACACACACACACACACTCTCTCTCAAACATTCAGAAACACAGACACAAAGGGGGGGGGTAAACAAAATGGTAACAAAGAGGTAGGGGAGAGAGAGAGAGAGAGAGAGAGAGAGAGAGAGAGAGAGAGAGAGAGAGAGAGAGAGAGAGAGAGAGAGAGAGAGAGAGAGAGAGAGAGAGAGAGAATGACTGACAGACACAGAGGGCATGACCTTGTTCAATCTTGAGTGATCTCAGTGTCCTACTACGTCATTCCCCTAATTACCTAAATGGTTAGTGTGTCAGAATACATGACTTCACATTTGAGCTCAAGATTTATCTTTAAACACACAGGAGACAGACAGACGCATGCACACGTGCGTGCGTGCGCGCGCACACACACACACACACACACACACACACACACACACACACACACACACACACACACACACACACACACACACACACACACACACACACACACACACACCTGAATCTGTACATACTGTACATGTATGTATACAGGAAAAGACATATGCCTTATCAGTGAGATATGTGGCACAGCATCTCACACTAAAAGAATAGACGATGCATGATACAATAGCCTACATGACATGTCAAAATATTATTGTATAGAGGTTAATAGCCTGTTCTGTTAATTGTTTATGTATTTTCTTTTTGGTCCCAAGATAAATGTTTGCATAGTTTATATGCCAGTTGCCCTGATATATACACCCCACTTAGCTCTGGAGCTCATGGAGTTCTCCTTCTAATGGACCAGAGCTACACCCCACTGTGACAAAGCAGGAGCCTCATAGGTCACAAGCAATTAACTGGACAGACTGTCAATCATGGGTTATATGGGTGTGCTCGTTTAAGGAATTAAAGCTCCAAAAACTATTGAAAAAAACATTATTGTATGCTTTACATGTAGTAGGATAAAGGATATGCCCACATTTGTACATTTTCGTCTATGTAATGGGTTTTAGATTGACTTTTATTATGCTTTTTTAAAGGTTTGATGTTTTATGTTGCACTGCAAGTGGCTGAGGGGAAGTTGGGGAACGGTATTTCATATTCTTTATGTAAGTAATAGGAAATTGACAAATAATTATTCTAATTCTGACATTGACAGTTATCTTTCTGCCTCGGTCAGTGCATACTTGCAAAAGAGTCTCAATGTATTTACTGGTCATAAAGGCTATATAGGCTATCCAATCGCAAAGACATTAAGAAAACGACGCATTAAGTAAGCTACAAGTCAAATCTTATTACCAAAACTATAGCCTATGTGTAAGTTGGGAGGAAGGCTATGATGTGGTATCAGCACAAATGCCTACCTTTGTGTCATTGCTGAGCAATTTATATTCCGTCTCATCGATGTTTCCGAAGACGGAATTCTTTATCATCCCAAACATGTCTTCTTTAGACAGGTCACCTCTCCTCTCCGTGTACTGCCCCTTTACACCTGTTCTCTATGGTGGTCGTTGCACTTCTTCTAAAAACAACTTGTTCTTAACAGACAGTCCTCCTACTTTGTTGAAACCTTGGGACTATAATCCAGATGTTTAGCAAAGACCAATTTATCCTCCAAGGATATGTGCGCAGTTTGTTCCAGTTAATGCGTATACACTATGTTATTAATACCCCCTCTTTTTCATATAGCCTACAACAGTTTCGTTTCTAAGATAATTACGTTTAAACAACTGACTTTTCTGTTCTGTGTCAAACGTAAGCGTTTAAACAAATGACTTCTCTCTCCTCTATCAAACCAAACGGAGTAGTAGCAGCATCCAGTTTGACCAGCGGTGGCCCCGCCTTCCCCCTCTCCTCATTCGCTCTTAAATGTACCTCTTATCCACTTGACAACCACTTATATATTACCGCCTATCAATCATACTGTATAAACACTTTGCAATGTTATGCCAACGGAGACATTTTCCACGACTTAGTTTGTTTATTTACATGAATTGACCTATAGGTTCGGGTTGCACTAGCCTACATAAAAAATGTATGTTAAACTTGAATGGCTAATGAGGTGCAGGGACGTGTGACTGTAAACTCATGTCTTCCTATTTCCTATGTCCAAGAAAACGTCAAGTTGGCCAACATTAGGTGGCAATCAATAGGCTTAGCCTACATCCTTTGTTTCCCTCTTGCTTTATGTATGTCAGTATGCATGCACAAAACAGTGGGGTACAGATATGCGTGTGCATTTTCGGATTTTAATGCAATATAATTTGACACTAGCTGTTGGTTTGTCAGTATGCATTGGATTTGCATTCCAGAACTCAGCATGTGTGCGTTTTTGTGTTGGTCCTGCAGCTGCGCAAGTGCGCATGTGTGCCACCATGTGTCATGTGTATGCTGCTTAGCTTCAGGGATGATCTATTTAAATTCAGACTGAAAGCAACGTTAGTCACCATTGGAGAACAGGAGGAAACAGAAAAAGCACATGGGAAAAAAAGCTGTATTGTGCTGTGTGTGCACAGCAGAGCAAGATATATATATGAGAGGTTTATATGGGGAAGAGGAAACAGTTCCAGGGAATACAGAATGTAAGCACTCAATAAAAATAATAATTAAGTCGGGCAGCAAGAGGGGCATCGTCACAGACCTACTCAATAGCCTACCACATATTACAAACCCACTGGGCAGTGGGGATAGAAAACAGATGGTAGCTTTATGCTATGGAGTGGACTTCAATTTGATACCGTTTAAGGGCATGAAAATAGGTTTTGGATTCAATGTAATTATCATAAGTGTAGTCCTACATGAGAAACAGATTCAGGAGGTGGCTTTTAAATGTTAGAGGAGCTTGCTTGTGGCCTAAAGACTCCTGGTCAGATACCCCAGACTGTCAGGAAAAATCTGCGCAGGAAAGTGCAACACTCACCCACCCTGCTCCCAGGTGTGATTGTGAATGTATAACTAGTATGCAGGAAATTGCTGAAAAAGAGAATGCATGCTCAGTGAACCTATGTGGATAAATAAAGGTTAAAGTGCAAATGTATTCAAACTATGTTGGTAGACTACTCAAATCAGACCCCAAACTAGCTTCTCTACCTATGGTTCAAGAGTTATAGGCCAAAACATGAAGCACCATTATAGCGCCTCCATGAGGCAGAGTTGAAAATGTTGTGTGTAGGTTCTTCCTTGGCCTACTGGTAGTGTGCATGCAAAGTTCACACTGATCGGTCCTACAATGTCCCAAGATTACTTGCTCACAGTCTCATAGACAGACAGTCATGGAGTGAAAACATAATCCCCACCCCCAGAGCGGCTGGAGGTGGGGATTAGTGGCGTTTCCGTACAACAGTAGCGTTTGTGTCACTGTTGGTTGATTGCAGCATCACCTCTGGCTAAAACATGAAGCACATTTTTGTGAAAGGTCAAAAAAACTTTAATAGCTCACATGCATATTACATTTCTCAATTACACACAAATGCTTGATTTCTAGCTGTTGAATCATTTGTGTCGTCCTCAAAAATGCCTACTGCCTAATTGGCTAAATTAACCATTTACCTTATAACCTCTGACCAAATACAATCAGAATGCTGCCATTTTCTCAGATGTCATATAAGGAAATAAAGATAAATATAATATTATTATTATAAACTATTATTGTGTTATCACAACACATGGTCCCAACAAACAAAACAACCAAAAACAGATTCAATGAAACAGTCACACATACTTTAATGGGACAGAGGAGTCAAAATGGAAATGTATTTACATGATTTTACAGTCACTGCTGTGCAGCCAGAAGGAAACCGGACCAGTTTCACAATTAATGCCAGTCCTTGTCTTAATTAAAGTCGCCATGTCTTCTCTGCCAATCTCTCTCTGGGTATCGATGGCATGATCTCCAGTCTACAGCTACTGTACACCAGAACTAGATCCATTCCCTTCTATTAAATCAAGGGACAAACCTACTGTTTCTGTTGTGGCAGGAAAGATCAATCAATCTTGGAGAAGTAACTGAATCCATTTATACGGTGTAATTAGACCCAGTACAGCCACCTTCTTAACTTCTAACACCTTCTCATTTCTCCCAGCCTTTGCCCCCTGGTTGAGTGGGCAACCTGAGACCCACTAGGCCAGCCACTTCTTCACGGCTGCGCTCCCCCTTGGCGTGGTAGAGGTTATGCAAGGCCATGTGGTTCCTGGTTGAAGCCAACAGACAGAGATAGGTGTGTGAGGCATGAAGAGCCTCCTGCTGGGCACGGCAGTACCTCTGTCCTGTTACCTGTAAGGGGAGGGAGAAAAGATGGTCACGCCAAACAAAAGTAACCTAAATCTACAGAGCTCATGCATGTTGCAAATTAATCACGAAAGATCACTTGACATGAGTGGTGGTATTTAAGATGGTCAAGGAGACAGTGCCCTCAATACCCTCATACCTGTAGAACTCACTTTGGAGAAGTAGTTCTACTTCTCCAAAGTGAGTGACACCCACAGCCACTAGAGGGAGCAACCATGATCTGGTACCACCCAAATTTAGAACAAACATGGGAAAGTTCTCATTCTACTGCTCTGCCACCAAAATGTGGAATGCCCGGACACCATCCATTACAGGATAATACTGGTTTCTTTTTAAATTGGTCTGAAAAATCTTCTACCAGGAGACCACAAGGGGAGTGTTGGAGCCAAAATGCCTTTCTGTTTATTTTGTTTTTGTTTTCTTTAATTGAATGGTGTGGCCTTGGTAATGACTGACGTCATGTCAATCAGCCGGTGATTGACACGGGTGGTTACTATGGGAACCATGATATAGAAGTCAGGGGGTGATTGTAGGCAGGTGTGCAATGGGAAAAGCCACACAGTTTTCGACCGTGCTATGTCAAGACGTACCAGGACGGCGTTCGTGTCTGTGTATGAGTTTGTGTGTCATGCTATGGATAATTTGTGTTAATAAATGGATTGACATATCCAAAGATAAATGCACTCTCTGGACATTGAATGATTTGCACGCGTCAAACTAAACGTCAACCCAGTTGCCCCTCGCAGGAGTACCTAAAGGTAAAGGGCTCTACAGGGAGATTAATGTAATTATTATTTTGTATGCTATGTTGATGAATTCAATACATAGGACCACAATGGAAAGAAGTCCCCAGGACTTTTTTTGTGTTATCCTTTAAGCTTTAATGACTTACTTTTCAACCGGCTGTTTACATTTCTGACTAATAAAGTATTCTATCAATCAAAAAGTCACTGTCACAAAAAACGCAGGTTGTGCAATGAACGGTCTGAAACAACTTCGCGTGCGACATCTAGTGGCTATATGTCATACTGTTCTAATAACTCAAAACAATTGTGTTAGTTAATGACGTAACGTTAATCAATTAACAACTTCATCATGCGATTGGCTCCAAGTTCCTGCGAATTGAAACCTAACGTAATGAAGTCACAAGAATTCCGTAAGTTCCGTTAAAGATACAACAGTTAGTAGTCTAATATGTGTCAAATCAATGTTGTGCCATGTTGAGTCGGATTCGGTTCTAGTAACTTAGGGAAGCAACTTGTAAATGTTGCCAGCTTTCTGGTTGTCAAGACAGTTAGCTGAGTGTTTATTGACACTACGCCCTGAGCAAGTGAGAATGATGGTCACTCTAGACAGTCACCTTCAGGGTTGCCATGTCCGCTTATTATAAGCGACGTTGGGCTTGTTTTTCTGTAAAGTTGCTTGTGAATACTGGTGGTTGCGGTTTTTAGGGCTTGTTTCTAAAGTGTAGTTGCTTATTTGGGCTTGTTTCCTACTGTTGTTTAAACCAGTGGTTCTCAATCATTTTCATGTCAAAGACCCCCCCCCAATTGTATGTATTATTTGTCTGCGGACTGAGTCTGAGAATATTTTGTGCCAGGGATCTGTGCATCAGATTTGTGTTAGAATACTACACATTTTAATCCCCCCCCCCCCCCTGACTGTCATGGGCATACCATGACAGACGAGCGTCATGTGAACCATGGCTAAAACTGCTCATGTAGCCTAGTCGCTTACTCGCTTGACCCTATTGGAAAAATCTGGCAACACGGGTCACCTTGCCTGACTGTGTCGTTGAGCAGACGTAGTGTACTGTTGTTGTTAGTCAAATGTTATATACACAATTGCAGTTACGTGAGCTGTAACTACACGTTAAATTGCTCTCGAAAAACACAAATGGCCCAAGAGGGGGAACCACTTTACAGAAGCAAATAAAACTGTCAAGTGTGTACTACATGCTCTGTGCTGCTAGCTTTCTAGTACCTGCCTGGCTGGCTGTTGTTAGCTAACTGCTACCCTGTGCGTACAGTCATTATTCGTTGGAGACTCACCTCGTTTTTACGAAACTGATCCATAACATAGTTATAAGCCAGTGATTGTTTATAAGTTGGCCCCTGGATCGCCCGCAACTCCTTCAAGATTCCACGGCACGCTCTGAGAGGGGAGGACAGCGCCGCCATGGTTGTCTGTGTTGTTCAGAGTGACTATGCTTATGCTACTAGCCAGTGTTGCCAGATGTTGTGGTAGAAACAAGCAAAAAAGAAGCGAGCCTGTAGTACAGATAATCGGCTGGTTGTTTAGAACCGGACTCAAGAGCCGCTGTGAGGCTTCACTGGGTTGTAAATCCAGCTACTCGTCCTTGGGTCTGTGATCTGTGTTTAACTGGCTAGTAAGGTGATTAATCCGTCTGGTATTGATGCTGGTTACTCTGGAAGGGTTTAAGGCTGATTCGAGTGTGAGTGTCGGTGAAGAGTGAGCCTAACCATAGCCTCCAGGGTCTTTTATACTGTTGGCGGTGGCCCTTGATGTCAGGTAGTGTCAGGCATATCCATTTATGGGGCAGGCTATGTCAGTTATGCCCGAATCTGGGACTATGATGTCAGTCCTGGATGTTTTGGTATGGTTTTGGTTATCTCCATATATGGAGTAGTTCCCAGGACGTGCATTCTGATGTCAGAGTGTCGACTGTCTCCATTTAAATCTCCATAACGTTGGTATCGAATAGGCAAGGGTCGGAACTGAGTAGACCATTAATGCTCCTAGGTGAGTATGGGCAAGTATGCCCTGAATGTTCGTAACAGATCCCCTTGCCCTTTAAACACATTGTCTATTTTCAAATCTTGGAAGAAAATAATGAGGAATATTTTTGAAACATTTTAACAACACAAATCCCGTATGGGGGTCCCTGGCATAAAATACTTTCAGATGGGGGTCGGTCCGCAGCCAAATACATATTTGGGGGCCCTTGACTTCAAAATGTTTGAGAAACACGTGGTTTAAACAACATTAGGAAACAAGCCCAAATAAGCAACGACACTTTAGAAACAAACCCCCCCAAAAAACGCAACCCGTAACTACCAATTTTTACAAGCAACTTACCAGAAAAACATGCCCAAAGTCGCTTATAACAAGCGGACATGGCAACACTGCACTCAATCGAGTTCAGGACATCTCGTTCAAGTCTTGTTTAATGTTTACCTCATCGAACTCTCTCACTCTCAGGCGGAGGCCTGAGAGTGAAAAAACAACAGAGAAAAAAACAACAACTTTCAGATCACTTAAATGTCGTGACAATGCACCCTGTCATGATATTGAAAACGCAGTTTTGGGACAGTGCAGTGGAGATTGTAGATGTCAAGAGACTGAGATAAGTTAGATAAATTAATCTAATGCAATTTGCATGAATTTCTGCTACAGTAAACAGTGAAATGTCGCCCTCCTTAGGACCTTAGATGATATATATTAGTGCACATAAGAGCACAAAACTATCAAATGTAAATATCCCTATTTCTTTCTACAGTAGGCTATAGGTGTACTGGTGTAGTCTAATCTAAAAATAATAGTTCTCTACGGTGCATAAGTTAATGGTGAAAATGTATATTTTGTCTTCACATCGCAGTGGTTTCACCTACAGTATTTCGTTTCTCCTGTCTCTTCTATCTTCCACTCACATTCTCTCCAGGACCCTGTCTTTGGAGGGCCAGTACCTCCCTTCATTTTGACTGTTCAAATAAGTGGACAAGAAGGGACATCTTGCCAGACAAACAAAAGGAATGATGATGTCTACCCTTCCTAAACAAATATGGTCAAGGTGAGTAAGATACTTACAGGAGGTTATGTTCCTGTGAAACTGCTTAGTTGCCGGCAGAATCAAGGTTTATTTGTCACTACTCATAAAGGTACAAGCAGTGAGATGCGAATATGTTGGGTCCTCAAAAAATACTGTGCCACAACAACAATACAATAATAAAAAAAGTAAAAATTAAATATGAAGAAGCTGTCAGCAGTATAGCAACATCAGCGTAACACAATAAAGGGAGAGGGAAAAAAGTATATTTGAATAAGGCATAATCGTATAGCCTATGCAGAAAATGTGTAGCTTTTAATTCATATGCACGGACAAACACAGCACACGGAGTGCTGGCTATTGCTCTATTTAATGTGAGTCTTTGTGAGCCGTGCACCCGCAAACTGCACCATATACAGACTGAGAGTGCTCGTTTTTTTTAATTTTTATTATATACTATAGCAGCATTAGTAACATCAATAACGTGTAAGATACCTTACTAAAGCAGCAATAGCACACCTTGTATTTTCTACTATAGTATCAGTAGTAACATCAACAACGTTAAAGTAAGGCATGACCATGTGGACTGATACCTTGTATATACTGTATATGTACATTGTGTGTGCACTATCAAAAAGAAAGAGTGGAGTTTTGCCATCTAAACTGTCTGCTTTTATATATGTATTTCTTTCTTTTTTTGGTGGTGGGTTTACTATTATATTTCCTTGTGAACAATAATATCTATGTTTACTGTCACTGATAAGCAGGTACAACTGACTGGTTGAAGACCATGGTCTGGCATGGTTAGCCCATTTAGCCCACAACCATTTCCCAAAGCGCATTCCATACATTTCAGTACGGTTTCAAGGTTCAAGGTTGTATTAGTTGTTGCATCTTGCATCATCTATGTCTGGTTATCTAAAGATAACCAGACATAGTTGCAACACACCACACAACATGCAGTTTGCTATTTAACGTTCTTCATATAGCTAAGCAACCATCCTGAACCCTTTAGTGATAGAAACCATTTTTTAAATCTAGCACACTTATCCATGCTAGATAAGGATAAGGTAGACATGCAGTCCTTCTGTTGTGCTTGCTTACCACATCACTCCTTGGCTCCTTCACATAGGGGTTAACTTTCCTCTCTACAACTACAAGTGTGAGCTAGCGTCAGATGCTGTTTCTCCCTCTCTCTCTCTCTCTCTCTCTCTCTCTCTCTCTCTCTCTCTCTGCTCACAGACCTCCAGGCCACTGTAGCCTGTGATTGGGCCACTACTAGGCCGGTATTCAGATGATAGACAGGGTGCTACTCAAGGATTGGCCTTTTCAGATGAGAGACCAGCCAGTGGGCCAATTAGATTAGTTCTCTTTAGTTTGTGGGCCGCCCAGCCCTAAAAGTGGAACGAAACCGGTTACCGTAATTACCAGCGGCCGGTGCGGGTCGACAATTACTGTAATGATCCTAAGACGGGGCAATATTTCTTTTAAAATAACGTGTCGGCCACCGGCCCATATGCCCGCTGTGTCAAAAGGCCAGTCCACCACTGCACGTATGTCTACACCCTCCCCAAGACCAACCAGTAGGGTCAACAATGACTACATGGGGAAACTATAGGTATTGGAATAATTGGGAGGAAAAAAAAATATATATTAATCCTGATATTGCTGAAGGCTCTTTACATCGCATTCACTGTTGATAGTCTATACATACTGTATATTCATTCATATGCTCACTATTGATAGGTTTACCTATTCATCCATACATACCGATACTGTTGAGATAGATTTCACATGTATATTTATTGATAGACTACTTATGTTATATAAAGAAAAACATCACATGGATGCAACTGGGACGTATCATCAGTGTTGTAGCCTGGGGTCATCGGGTGTTTCGGGTCTTACAACATACACCCTCGCCCAGGTGACCCAGCCAGGGTTGATCAAGCCCCGACTTACGTCCCAGTAGCTACCCACGGTCAATCCTATAGGGAAAGACAGAGCCACTCAGTCCGCTTCTCCGGAAGTACTCTGCCGGGACTCGGGGAGGCTCTGGCACGTGGAGGTACTAGGCTCTGTGGGTTGTCTCCTGGCCGGGCTCCTCCTTCGTCTCACCAGGTCCAGGACCTGAGCGCTGCGCCAGATCCGGTGCACCGCCCCGATCCAAACATTTCCTTCTGGCGTGATGGTTCCTTGGGCCGTGGTGGTACTGCAGGCTCCACTTGCGGATTGCTTGAATGGCCCTCCTAAAGGTCTCACCGTGGGTTTGTTGGGCTTCTTCCTCACGGAAGACACAGCCTGGGGTGCTAACCCATACTGCTCCCGGGATGCCGTCTACATTCCAGCTGTCAACAGTCTCTCCTGTGGTCACCAAACTATTCCTGGTTGTCACATAGTCTATTCCTATGAGCCACTATAGATAAAATAACTAATAAAGAAAAACATCACATGGATGCAACTGGGACGTATCATCAGTGTTGTAGCCTGGAGTCATCGGGTGTTTCGGGTCTCGCAACATACAGTACAACATACAGTACAACATACACCCTCGCCCAGGTGACCCAGCCAGGGTTGATCAAGCCCCGACTTACGTCCCAGTAGCTACCCACGGTCAGTCCTATAGGGAAAGACAGGGCCACTCAGTCCGCTTAAAACATAATTAATTAATGAATACAGTCTTTCATCTTGTTTTATCCTAGTTTTATTCTTAACTATTTTGGATGGTTCTTGACTCTTACCTGTACAGTACATCTCCTGTCTTTCACTCTTACTGCTGTTGTTGTCCTGACACCTGAATTACCCCCCTGGATCAAAAAAGGTTTAATAGTGGTTGTATTTTAACAGACCAATAACTGCTTTGAGCTATGATGCTGTGACATAAAATACTTCTGCTGGCCACTAGCCTGGACTTGGCCACTTGGGAGCAGTATTGTGTCACCATAGCAACAGTGAGTTTGGCTCAGGACAAATCACAGAGGATCACGGATCTTAATTGCACCATAAACGGGCTAAAATTCCTTCTTTCTTTTGTAAAATGCATTTGGCATAGGATGTGTAGACGGAAGTAGATGGAAAATCAATACATGATTGATTATAAGAGAGGACATATAAATCATTGAAAGGAATAGAAAGACGTGAAAATCCACACCCTGTGTAAGGCAGGTGCTGAGCGAAAAATAACAGTAAACTAAGAAAATGAAATCCTCGCACACTGATGGGCTCTGTTTAAAGAAAAATCATTTATTGCACCCTTTACTAGTGCTGTGACGTTTCGGGATACATGGCAGACTCAGTATACCACACACCGACTAACAAGTGCCATTGAGACATGAGCCAGCAATATCTGACTCATGATTCAAAGGTCAATCACAAAGCTGATTCACTTTATCTGAACTGTAACTTATGGGGCACAATTTACAATTTACACCTCATCCCAGTACAGTGCTGGGAGCTTTGCCTGCGCTGGTGTATTGATTACGGTAACTGTAGGGGGAGCCAGTCACTTATCAGTTTCAACACACTGGTTTGGTTCCTAGACATTTGTTGGAAAGGCACTCCACACCTCCCTCCCCCTTCTCTCTCTCTCTCTCTCTCTCTCTCTCTCTCTCTCTCTCTCTCTCTCTCTCTCTCTCTCTCTCTCTCTCTCTCTCTCTCTCTCTCTCTCTCTCTCTCTCTCTCTCTCTGAATACTAATGCTGTGAGTGGGCCCACCTACCTTCCACCCAGCGTTCTCAGGAATGGGCGGGAGAGAGAGCGAGAGAGAGAGAGAGAGAGAGAGAGAGAGAGACATACAGAGACACACAGAGACACAGAGAGAGAGACAGAGAGAGAGAGAGAGAGAGAGAGAGAGAGCACCTCCAGCTCAGTATTCTCTCTCATGAGGCAGGCAGTTCTTGTCTAAGCAGCAGCCCCATGTCTCTTTTTCCCCCTACACTGAGCTATACTGATGGTGCCGTGCACTGCTGCAACAATGTCTAACCTGTGCGAGTGGCATGTGATGCCAGAACTGAGTTGAGAGAGAGAGGAGCGGACATCTGTTACCTGCTTTCGTTCTTTTCTTTCTTTTGTTCTTTCTTTCATTCATTTTTTGGTGCTCATCTGGATGGGAAGTCTTTTTTGGGAGGAGAAGAAGCCAGCAGAAGCCAGCCAGGGAGGGGGAACAACTGGCGACAGCCAACCCCCCCTTCCACAGATAGACAGGAGACAACGGAGGCCACTGGAGTATTTGCTTTTTTCTTTCGTTTTTTGTTCTTTTTCTTCCTCATCGCGCTGCTGGGAGGTGCATTATCTTTTCATTTGCTCGCTCTCTCCGTTCTCTGCCTCCTCATCTATTTCTCCATTTACCTGGTCTACAATTTCTTCTATTTATGAGCCAGACACGGAAGAACAGAGAGGCAGAGGGAGAGAGAGAGAGAGAGAGACAGAGAGAGAGGGAGAGACAGAGAGAGAGAGGAGGGGGATTTTTTGTTTGTTTAATATAATTTTTTTACTTTTTTCTTTTCATTTTTTCATTTTTTCATTTTGCTTTATTTCCCTTCCTTCTCCATTGCTTTCACTTCCAGCTATTTCCATCCCTGTGCAGCCCACGCTCGCTCCTCCCTTTACCCACCCTCTCCTCTCCTCCCTACCGCTCCACTCACTGTCCATCCTTAACTTTGACTACTTTTTGAATCCAACAATGTTTTAATTGCCTTGCTTTTTAATTAATTTATAATTTTCTTTTTGTTTTTAATTCAAATAGATAACTAATAATTTGCTTGTTTCTATCTTTTTCATTTATGCCTTTTTCATTTTTGTACCTTTTGCTATTTCCCCCCCTTCTCTTTTCTCCTCCTGCCATCCTATGCATCTCTTTTGGGCCGGTTCTTAATGATAATCATAGGTAGGTCTTTTTTTTTAGTGTCTAGTGTCTGTCTCAAAGTCTGTTTATTTTACTGTGTACATGTGTGCTTTGTGTGAGTGTGCTTTACACATTCATCAAGCACAACACACACACACACACACACACACACACACACACACACACACACACACACACACACACACACACACACACACACACACACACACACACACACACACACACACACACACACATGCACGCACGCACGCACGCACACACACATACACACACTTCCTAGCCTACAGTTTAGCTTGGTAGGCCTATAGGAATGGCTCCTCTCCCATCAAGCTCTCAGCTGATACTATCCTCATGTCATGCCATCTTCACGTCACTCTATTCTTACGCACTGTGGTCCGTGTTTTCTCACTTGCTTCGTTTCTGTACTGAGCCAAGTCCGAGGTGACCCATTGAGCGAGCGCCGTCCTCAGTGTTCTCCTCGAGGGAATCAACATTTTGACTGTCTCGTCATTCCCATGGTGTTGCACCAACAGTCTGTTCCTCTTCTTTCATTAAAACGTCTCAAACGCCACCCCCCCGTCTCATTTTCTTTCATTTACTCTCATACACAGTCAGAGACATTCAGACATCACTTTGCACACATCCACATTTGATGTAGAAGCATACAATAAAACAGGGGAATTGAGGTGTGTTATCTTGCCTTGTACCATGCATACAGTAAGAGATTAAAGCACATTCGAGGAACGTTATGATAAATTAAGCTGCCGCTCTTTTTAAAGGCTTAATTGTCATAACACCTGTCCCCTCCATTGACCTGTGTATTTGTACACATCTACACCTCTGCCCTTTCCTCACCATATCCTTCTGCTGTCAATTTTGTTCCCTCGGATAAACACTCAAAAATATCAAAATGGACCAAAAAACAAACATTGTTGCTGTATTCTCTTTTAGCATCCAATGGACCCTAATGGACCCCTTACCCTTTTCCTGTTTTTCAGTTTCCCCTTAGACATAATTTTCACTCCACTTCTTCCCTCTTACAAGCTTGTCTCTCTGTATAACAACCTCTTTACTCCTTCACCCTCCAAGATTTATCTTTGTATTAATTTATTTGAACATTTTCTTAATTTGCCATTTCAAAATAATTCACATGTCCTCCCTCTCAAACCTCATACCTATGTTTGCATCAGATTTCAGCAAGGTGGTATTCATATTTTAGTTAGTAAGTAATGTAGGGGGAACCATTTTGCAAACTGTCGAATTGTCTGCTGTCAATTG
>NC_139948.1:27807644-27950144 GCF_963454915.1 Gymnoscopelus microlampas
AACTTTTGAAAAGAAGTTAGAAATGAGAAAACAAGTGTGTATGACATGCCCAAAATAGGGACACCAGGTTGAAAGTGGTTAATACTAAGTTTTTTTTACTTTGTATTGAAGACCAAAATGTGAATGTACAGGTGACACATCCTTCCCACAGTAGTATTATGTCTGATCATCTTTTTTCTTTTTGGGGCGGTGTAGCTGCCCCCTATAAGTGAGTTTTGGACACCGACCAAAACATTTGTGTACCCTCTAACCCTTCCATTGTTAATGCAAATCGATACTTTTTTCATATCAGCCAATCACATTACAGCTAGTGTCATCACCACTAACTGTAATGTGATTGGCTGATTTTGCAAATTCAGGACTGTGATTGGCTAGCGAAACACATGACACATGTGAAGCCCTATGAATAGCAGTATGGACTTTAAAAATGACCACACACATGACACATGTGCAGCCCTATGAATAGCAGTATGGACTTTAAAAATGACCACACACCGCCCACTTCACACTGGGTGTGATTTTTTAAATAGACAGTGCTGTGACTGTTGTGTCACACTCATCATGGAAATTGCAGTAGACACAGTTGAGTTCACCAGTATTACGCAGATGATGCTGGATGTGTGTTCACTGCTCTTTTAGAACAGAGCTGGCTGGTAGATGAGCAATCGCTGTCCAAATGAACTGTTAAGATGATGGATACAGTTGAACATGACTCCCATACAGTGGCCCCGGCATGGCCTGTTTTTGGGGCGGTGTAGCCGCCCCCTATAAGTGAGTTTTGGACACCGACCAAAACATTTGTGTACCCCCTAACCCTTCCATTGTTAATGCAAATCGATACTTTTTTCATATCAGCCAATCACATTACAGCTAGTGTCATCACCACTAACTGTAATGTGATTGGCTGACTTTGCAAATTCAGGACTGTGATTGGCTAGCGAAACACATGACACATGTGCAGCCCTATGAATAGCAGTATGGACTTTAAAAAAAGTAATTTATCCTTTTTTTAAAGTGAGTCATGTTGTGATGACCACACACCGCCCACTTCACACTGGGTGTGATTTTTTAACATAGAGGTCATTTACTGGGGAGCCCTACATTCAAACGGAACACATTGTGTTCATGTGACTTGTGTTCCAATCTGAATGACAACGTACATTAGAATTTCTCACAATGTACATTTTAAGAAGAATAGTTTTTCAAGTTTAAAAAAACAAGTTGAACGGCTGTTTATTGAATTGAGAGTTCAGCCGAGCCTATATCACTGTGGCTTGAGTAGTGGGGAGACATCTCACTGAATTGGGTCACCCTGAAATACTTTAAATGTCGCAACAATTCTGAGTGTGTCTGTAGCTGCAACATGGCTTTGTGAAGAAAATAAAAAATAAGAGAGACTTTCTTCACGAATGTCAATGTTTTTTATACACAATTAATGAAATTTGATGGCAGTTGTGTATGCAGTCTTCAGGGTCTGTGGAAATTCATCATATATTCAGACCCTGTTCATATGTATCTTTATCTCTCTCTCTCTCTCTCTCTCTCTCTCTCTCTCTCTCTCTCTCTCTCTCTCTCTCTCTCTCCATAGTAGACTACCCTTCTCTCTCCATAGTAGACTACCCTGATGGGAAAATAATGCAATTCTCATGCCTGGGTCTGCGGCCTGCACCTACCCTAATGAAACGAGTTGTAACACCCCACTAGAGAGCAAAGATTCTATCCATAACTAATATCTATCCTCTGCTATGAATGAGCACACTTGAATATTGAATACTGAATGCTGTGTGCGTTCGAATTTACATTTTACTAGAGGGAATCAGACGTGCCAAAACATGCAGAAACCTATTTCGCTTGTGAAAGCTTAGCTGTTATACCGTTTTACCTCTTTAGGCCCTAGAAGAGTCACAGTTTTGTCATTTCCTGTGGGGACCATTCCCACCTTCTTTTGGCTGGATGAATCAATCAAAGCAGAGTGTCTGCAGAGCTCAATCTCAGCTAATAAAATTCGGCACTGTGTCTGAATCAGGTTCAATCAGTAAAGCACGCACTGGGAGGCCCTATGTGGGACGAATGGGAGACTTAAAAGTAGCTCTCAGTTTTTTTATTGGCAGCTTATTCACTTCAAATGGGAGGGGTAATATGGGTCATGATCTGATATAAAAAAAGAGCATTCAATAATTCATCAGGGCTGATCACTAATAGGCATTGACATGGCCATTGTCCATGTGAAAGGATGGAAGTAGTAGTGAAGGGAATCAAATGCAGCATTTAATGCCTTTTTTAATTTGATTGGCTGAAGACACAAAAATGAGCATAAAATGAATATTCTGTAAATTTTCTTTGATGTTTTTTTAATCTTCTCTCGTTCAGCCGGCTCATGCAAGCTGTGAGTTGATACATGCTACTTACTGTACATGTGACTTGGCGTGTCTGTCTGAGATTATACGTTGTGTGTGTGTACTGTATATATATTTGGTGAGTGTGTGTGAGGCCTATCAGTCCATTAAAAATAGAAACCACAATCTGTTGCCCTGCAGAGATTGGTTTATTATTCATCAACATTTTTTAATGAATCATTTATTTACCTAAAGTATGGCCTCTCTGGCGTAACCCCCGAATAGAGAAATTTGTATGAACTAGGTCTAATTTAGGAAACATGTTCATGATATATGAATTATGGATAATCAGGATTAATAGAAGCTATTTATTATTCTTCTGATCTAGTGTATAGTTGGGGAACATGGATGCAGAGACAATTTAGTACTGCAATACATTTGGATGAAAAGTATAATTCATCATCATATTGGACTGGACTGGGGTTGGGGTAAAATTCTCCCAGTTTCCAATCGCTTTATCCCAGCACCAATGCACACACACATACTATAGCTACACACACACATACAGTTCGATGAGAGTGAATTGTGAGATGCATTTAGAAAGATCAAGGAACAGGAAGCATTGTTTTTATAGAACAGAAATAATAGATTTTTGTTGTAAAGAGTAATACAGAGAGACAAAAAGAGAGAGGGGCCAGTTTAATCTCATAACATTTTAAAGCATGCATTTTAAATTCTTTATTTCATATTGTCAAACTCAACAAAGTTTAAGGGGAGATGATGGCAAAGTTCAGAGGGCTTGCACATGAACCAGAAATCAACAAGATGTTGCTCATGTCAAAATGAGAAGTGACCTTTCTCTAACTGTTATCCTCTGTGTACCCTCTTGAATAACAGACTCGCAGACGTCAGTGGAAGAAGCAACGTCAAACATAGCCTTGGAGCAGAGACTAGAAGAAAAAAAAGACTACGAAGACTGCTGTTGTGGAGTGCAATTACCTCGCAAAACCCATTGAGGATTTCCCTTAAAACTGCTGTGAGTTTCTTTTTTGATTTGATTTTTGATTAGAATATTGTGGATCTCAGGATCCACATGGGATCTCGGACTTCATGTGAGCAGCCTGTGTCGTCTATGACACATCTATGACATACTGTATAGTATGACTCCAGATTTGGGCATGGTTTCCGCCCGATCCAAGACCCTTTTCCATTGTAAGATCAAAGTTTAACTTTTCAAAACGTATAACACATGTGTAAGGTGGAGACACTTCTTTGGCTTACTGGCAGTGAAGATAGGTGTTTATCGGTCCAGAGGTTGGCGAGATTAACTAAAGAAACACGCACGCACGCAGACAGACACACACAGACCCTCTTACACATAAATGGTGCATTTATATAGCTCTTTTATCCAAAGCGCTTTACATAGATTGTGCATTACATTCACCCATTCACACACACATTCATACACCGATGGCGGAGGAAACCATGCAAGGCACCAACTTGCTCATCGCGAGCAATTAGGGGTTCAGCATCTTGCTCAAGGACACTTCGACACTCACTCTGGGGGAGCGCCGCAGCCCGGGATCGAACTGGGAACCTTGCGGTTTCCAGTTCACTCTACCCGGCCACTCTACCCCTGAGCCACTGCCCACATGGTTAAACTCCTGCAGAGCCACACCATAAAAAAACGCACACCCTCATTCTCAATCAACATTGAATGGATTATTATGTTGAGGGGAGATAAATAGAGTGGCAGCTCATATTTTAATCTCGTCATTTATGCACATCTGGTTTTTGGTGCCAAACCCTTCACCCCTAATGAGGTGTCCACGTAAAGAGATGTAATTCAATTAGGGAAGGGGAGAACTCTGGTAATCTCATATTCAGTTCTTTCAGTGGGGATATTCAGTTTCAGCTTCACCTAGTTGATGGGTGGGGGGGTGGGGGTATAACAGGCCGCTTCACGTTTTGGCCTATAACTCTTGTAGGTTGTGCAACAACCTTGCAGATTGGACAACCTTTGCATGACTTTTATGTCGCTGTAGCAATATTAGCAGATACACAGTGTTACTGATGTGTGAAATATTTTGCTGGATGGTGCATGAAGAACGACCAAAAGGATTCTATCTACATGCTGCTATTGCAGTGGGGAACAAGGTTTACTCCATTAAAGTTACTCCAAGTTATTGGACCTTCATGGCTCAGTATGCACGTCTTCAACAAAGTGTCTTTACGCTGGATGAAGTGACAAATGGAAGAGGAGAACATTCCCTCCATACTGGAGCCAGACAGCTGTGCTGATAGAATATATAATCTACATCAGGGGTCATCAACAGGGGTCCACGACCCCTAGGGGGTCCTCAGAGTTACTACAGGGGGGCCACCAAATGTTTGCGTTACATTAACCACTTGAATCCTAGAATTCCTTTTCTGAAGGGAAAATTAGCCGACAATAGCAGATCTACAAGCTCACAAAACTTCGCAGCGCGAGGCGTTGTGAGCATTGTGAGCGTTTTACATTTTGTGTCAAATATCATTGAATTATACTAGAATCTATTTGACTGTTAATAATTGCTAACTCACATTTATTTTATATTTGTAGTTCACTCTCCCTCTGTCTGAGGCTATGAGAGGGCGAGAGAAGTCCCAGGTCACACCATCATGCTACTTCTGAGAAGCTGGGATGAGAGTTTGGCTGGCAAAACACAAGGTAAGACAACAGGGATGCATGCATTGTGCTTTTATACACCTGGAGTTGTTGCTAATTCTCTGCTTTTATCCCTAAAGGGGATTCTTGTGACATCAAATCTTCCGTCAGCCTTGTGTATGTGTGTGTGTGTGTGTGTGTGTGTGTGTGTGTGGGGGTTGGTGAGTTTGTTTGTGTTTGTGCACGTACTGTTATACAGTACATCTGTGAGCCCACGTGCCTTTCGTAAAGCTCTATGATGGATGATATAGGCGTACTAAAGCCTTTTTGCTGTGTATCTCACGCCAGGTTTACTTGAGGGTCAAGATAATGGTTCAAGGTGGAGCGTATAGACGAATGGTTTAATCCTGGGTTTTTAACACAGGGGGCACTTTGATCAATGGTTGTGCGTCAGCGTGTGGGTATTCAACCTGACCCAGCCCCTATTGACTATCTGGTTCATTTGCATGGCTCTACAAGTATTGATCTGGCAATTAAAGGATTTGTCGGACGGAATTTGGTCGCAAACGTGTCTGACCATCTGGATGTTTTTGCATGTCCACACACCAGCCACTCATGGGCGGTGCATGTGTGTGTTTTATGAAAGGTTGAGAGGATAAGAGAGTGTGTAACTCTCTTATAGAGATGTAACTCTTAAAAATCCCAGGACCAAATTACACAGAGCAAATGTATTTGCCTCAAGGTTCCATGAAGGGCCGTTATCATATCAGCATGTACTATCTTAACCGTTTTACTGTGCATTCATCTTCTTCATTCCTCTCCCTGGCGCTAACTCCCTTAAAAATGTTGTTTTCCTCAGTTGCTATTTTTTTTACGTACTTTTTTTGTTAGGCGAATGCCCCCCACTACAGCCCTACTATCTCCCCTTTCCTCCCTCCCTCCTTCTCTTCCTCTCTGTCCATGCACTATTAATCAGCTGTGACGTTTAAGAGCCTGCGTGCAGAGGAGAGAAAGTGTGAGACTAATTTCTTCTCCTTTTTTGGATGCTGGTGGTGTGGGTGATAGCCTCTGGTGTGAGCATGCTACAAATGCCGCTATTACGCTGTTAACGCTGGTTCTTAGGTTAGCACCCATAGCCGACAGTAGAAGCTTGGGCGCTGCTCTGAATGAACAGTCTCAGCCCTCCGCCATTGGCTGAATGTCACACAGCTGTCTCGTTTGCTGATGCAGCAGAATGCCCGCTATCGCCTTTACGTCATAAAGCATTACCATATAGATGAATTAACAGCACTGTTGAATCTTATTAAGAATACTACTACCCTTAGCGCAACCCCACCTTATTTAAACATTCAACAGCATATATTTAACTCTCTCACCATAATGTCTTTGATGATGATTCCATTAGGTCTCATAATTCAATTACATTAACTTTTTTTCCTTTCTTTTATAAACCTTTTCTTTTAGAGAATTGTCTGGTTGTAATAATGGTTGAGATGAGGACATAATGTACGTAGAATAGGATGAATAATGCTGTGGCATGTGAATCCTTTTAGAGTCTTATCTAACAGCTCCGTCTAAATGGGACTTTATGACTGTGGCCTTTTTTTTATGAGAGTAGTTTTTCCTTTGTCTGACGGAGAGAGAGATGAGGTCCAAACAGAGAAGAGCAAGCAAGAGAACAGGTGGCCGAATGGGCAATTTGAAAAGGGGCCCTTTTTAGAAATGGCTTTTTCTTTTACTAAGTCATCAGAGCCATTTTAAAAATAAACCATGGCATGCTTCCCCACCTGGCATGCGTCAGCATGCAGGCACCTGGTGGAACACGTACCACAGCGGAATCTACCTATGATGTTGTGGTGGGTTCCTGAGTTGCGTCACATGTCTTCCGCTGCATGTTATGAATCCATTTGTAACTGTTATTTTGATAGCATGTTGTTTAGGTTTTTTATTTATTCTACTTTCTATGAGGCTCTACATAGTTTTCTCTGCACTCTACCTATGTGACAAGTTACCTCATTTATTGACAAGAGTTCATGCTTACTCTGCTTATTCCAATTTTGCACTTGTAAGTCACTCTGGGTAAGAGTGTCTAAATAACTAAATTGTAAATTGAGAGTGTACACGGTCCATTTGGTTACATTTGTACACTTCTCAGAGTTAATGAACACTCAGTATTTTATCACGTAGGCCATTGGTTCTCAAAGTGGGGTCCGGGGACCCCCAGGGGTCCTTGGAGGGTTTCCAGGGGGTCCCCGCTAATTTAGTTAATATAGCGTCACAATCATTTTAACCACTTTACCATATTTTATACGTTGGCTATTCAAAAATAGCAGATCTACAGATCTACTTTTTGAAGAATCTTGAAAATTTGTGCAAATCTTTATTATTTTGAAGCAATTTTTTAACTCAAATCTTTGCTTCTGGGAGTCCCTGCCAAAAATATTTTCAGATGGGGGGTCCGTGGCCAAAATACATATCATTTTAGGGGTCCTTCAGGCTTGGTACGAAAAAGTTTGAGAACCACTGATGTAGGCTACCAGCTAAATGCGCTCTGGCATGCACTGAGAAATATTCTAGGATCAACATGATCTCCATCTCTGTCCCTTCCATGTCCTGTAGCGAGTCTAATTAACGAAGGATGAGTTAGAGTAATAGGCAGCACCACCCACCCCCCCACCCCCCCCCCCCCCCCCCCCACCCCCACAACCCACCCCCCCGGTCACTTATTGTTCTGCAACAGTGTGAGGAATGAGGCTGCCTCTGGCATATCTGTCTACCTGATCAAGTGTTTCACAGGCCACAGAGTTGCTTTCTTCTCCTGCTGAACAGGCCCAGCATGCCTATTTTGGGGAGGGTAGGTATTCAATAACTGACACGATTCTTTTTATCCTTGGATAGCTTGGATATAGGTACAGTATTTATTTATTTATTTACTTTGAACGTGCATGCATAAACTGGAGAAAAGATTTAAGAGCCGCAGAGCTAAGTGGCTTTTGATGGAGGGAAGTTGTAGGACGGAAGGTAGTTTCAAGGAGAATAAGAGAGAGGCGGGAAGGGCTTTGTTTTTTTGTGGTTTTCGTAGATGAGTAGTGTAGTGCAGCTGTGTGTCTCCTGAACGAAGACTTTCTGATGAACCTGCCCCATCCTCGTGCAAGATTATGCTACAGTATGGGGTTGACATCTCATTAATTCAATAACTCAGTCTTATTCCATGTTAGCAGTAAACTACTTACCCTGAACCTGTTTCCTCTATGGAATGCAAACTATTGATATCGCTTGACCTAAGCGTTGCCTGCGTTCAGTTAAAACGTAATTTAATAAATTGGTACGATACAGCAGCGCACACGACTTCACATGAGGGACTGTGAGCCTCCTATGGTTATTTATCTTAGACTAATGCCATCAATGAATATTAATTGGATTTCCGCTGTAGGGTCCAGAGTTTACAGCTTGACCTAAAAAAACATGGCCGGGGTCTGCGAGGGGGCATCGATTGGGTCGCAAAACACCGGATCAATACGGCTTCACTCATCCCTGTCTCCAGTAGAGGAGCAATAACATAAGTCACCTGGAAAACAGGCCGCAGCTCTAATCATTAGCTGAACGTTGCATTTCCAACATTTGCTTTGGTGGCAGCTGTTCTCTTCTGGCTACGTCCTCCCCCTACTGCTGGGGGGGACTCTTCAGGTGCTGTCAGTGCACGTACAGTACATGCTCCAGTTGTTGCAGAGGTGTGTGTGTGTGTGTGTGTGTGTGTGTGTGTGTGTGTGTGTGTGTGTGTGTGTGTGTGTGTGTGTGTGTGTGTGTGTGTGTGTGTGTGTGTGTGTGTGTGTGTGTGTGTGTGTGTGTGTGTGTGTGTGTGTGTGTGTGTGTGTGTGTTTGACTTTCTTTCAGGATGTGTGAGTGTCTCTTGTGTGTGTGTGTGTGTGTGTGTGTGTGTGTGTGTGTGTGTGTGTGCGTGCGTGCGTGTGTGTTTATTGTAGTGTGGATAATATTTCCATCTCTGTGTATCTGTTTGTGCAGTGTGTGTAACTGTGTTTATTGGGGTGTACTGTATGTCTTGGAGCATGTGTGTGTGTGTGTGTGTGTGTACAGTGAATTGTAAACATGTATTTGCGTAATTGTCTGTAATACCAACTCCAGGCCCGGGTTCAGCTGACTTGCTTTGCGGTGTAACCTGGAGGTTGTGTTATTTCACCGGGTGAATGATTTGTTTCAGTGAACTCAACAAGGAAACAGGTCAGCATCTTTATACCGCCACAATCGTCAGCAAGCCCTCGTGCTCATAGCCCGGTCGGCTGATGGTTGTTACACTAAACAAACAAACAAAAACAATTAGTTTAGCCTATACTCCATCGCACAACACCTTCATGATACAGAGTATAAATTAAGCTTCAGTGGGCTTTACTGCACAGCTTATAGAGAATATTCCAAGACACTAATAAGCGAGGTGCAGTGATTCTCAAACCTTTTAATTTCAATTGTAGGCATGTACGTACTTTAACACTGGCATTTTGAATAGATTTCTTAAAGTATAACATACGGCTTAAGTGGTGTTGTTGTGTTGCTCTAACCTCTGGTTCCAGTGTTGTCACCTCAGCATGGCCAGGTCATAGGAGCAGCACCGCTTGCTCCTCCCATACAGTAGGTTCTGTTCTGAGAACCCTATCTGAAACAGTGTCTGTAGCATATAGAAACAAAACCAGAACCTGTGACATACGTTACATGGCACGGCATGGTTTGCTTAGTTCTTGTAGTTCTTTGTTCCAGTGTTGTAGTGTGTAACACCAGTACAAGTTACCAGTAAATCTAAACTTAAAACTTGCCTAGATGCCTTTTGAGTTTAACATTTTGACAGATTTGTTGGAACAATGCTGCCGTGTTTTATTGTCTCCGCCAGGCCGTAAGGCATGGCGAGAGAGTATGTTTTACCCTCCGTCCGTGTGTCCGTCCGTGTGTCCGTCCGTCCGTGTGTCCGTCCGTGTGTTACCACCAAATCTCCGGCACCGTTGGCCCGGTCGCTGCGAAACTGTGCACACACACTCCCTGGATGCCAATTCAGAACCTCTGCCTCAAATTTTTCACATGGGCCTGTTATAGCGCCACCAGGAGGCCGATTTGTGCAAAACCCTTTTTTTTCACATTATTCCTACAGTTTTTAACCAAACGTCATGCAAATCGGTACACAGTATCTCTATAGTCATGTGATCAACCCTGATCTGTCCGATTTCCCATATTCCATCCTTATTGGTTAAGGTTGCCATCCAAAGTTTGCAGGATTGGTCCGTTTTGAACAAACTGCCTCAAACCATGAACGCAGCGTGCGATTTCCGTGAAATTTCACACGCACATTCCCACTAGGCCGAGGAAGAAATGCCACCCTTTTCACATTGGCCTGTTATAGCGCCACCAGCAGGTCTAATTTAGCAAAACACATTTTTGGAACAAAATGCTTCAAATCATGAATGCAGTGTCCGATTGCCGTGAACGACCTAATAATAAATGGCACCCTTTTCACATTGGCCTATTATAGCGCCACCAGGAGGCCACAATAACGTATCTGACCTGGCGGAGACCTGTGCTCCGAGGAGCACTTTATCTAGTTGTCTGTGCTTCTGTTGTTTTAATCACATTTAACTCGATTTTATTTTATTTTTCTCCATTTGTGCTTTACCCTTTTATTTGTTCTTTTTCTGGTCTTTTTAAATTTCTTTTACATGTCCTTGAGCACTGCAAAAGCATTATACTGTACATACAAAATGTATTATCTTTTATCATTATTACTACAAGTCAGTGATAACTATTGATTTGACATTGAGCTAAAGTTGGTTTTGCTGTCGTAAACCGTTTTACATTGAGGACAATAAAGACCTAGAATCCTCCTTTCATATACAGTACTTACTGTATACTATACATCTGTAAAATCCTTATTACAGAGCTGTCAAGAGTAAAACAGGCCAACTTCAGATTACTGTTCTAATACTGCTGTATATTTCTATTATTTCTCGACAGTGTTCGAATTTTAATTTAAGCCGGATATGTATGTTTTACATAACTGTGTACAATGTACAGTACGTTTCTGCTGTCATCATCCTTGATGTAGGGACAAATCCACAGATCCAGCTATAGTCCCCAATAATAACACCTGTTTCATAGCTGGTGATTAATGATATACTTGTTGGACTTGATTAATGTCTTGTTGTGCAGACGCTGCCGCTAAGTAATGTTATTTAAACTCCCCCCCCCCCTTTTTTATCTCCACTTGACTAAGCAATGTTTTTCTTTCCATCCTTATGAAAGCTGTGGTGGACAATAAATCAGTCCAAGGATTTTTTATTTTTTCACCCAGAGTCAGTGTTCTGCAAGGATTGGCCTGCACCTCCTGCACAGCATGGGATGAGATTGGTGGCACATTAGAGAGAGAGAGAGAGAGAGAGAGAGAGAGAGAGAGGAGAGAGAGAGAGAGAGAGAGAGAGAGAGAGAGAGAGAGAGAGAGAGAGAGAGAGAGAGAGAGAGAGAGAGAGAGAGAGAGAGAGAGAGAGAGAGAGAGAGAGAGAGAGAGAGAGAGAGAGAGAGAGAGAGAGAGAGAGAGAGAGAGAGAGAGAGAGAGAGAGAGAGCCTCCAAAATGCCAGTTCACAAATTTGCAAAGATGAAATGGTCAAGTATTCGCAGTGACCCTCGACCATTCCTGGTTGTGCTTTCTTCTCTGAGTAGAAGTGCCGACCACCCGGGCCACCGCTCTGGTCTCTCCCTGGTACTGCTGCTAGTGAAATGTCATAGCTAATATACACCTTGCTTCACTGACTCCGCCAGGGCAACCGTGTGCACCAACTGAACCCCATGGCTTGGCCTTGCCTCCACCACGCACCACCTCCCCGTCTCTGAAGAACCTCACTCAGCCAGGGCTGGAGGCTGCTGCTCCAGCCCTGCCTGCGATTCGAGTCGCTAGTAGATAATATTAGAAGTTATTGATTGGGTTGCGTTAAGGAAAAATGCCCTCCAGGAGTTCAGCAAAATAACTCCCAATAGGGAGCTAATGCTCCCCTGAGGGAGCTCCTTCCATATACTGTCAAGATAGGTGATATGTAGCAGGCAGGCTGCAAGGGGAGGGAGGCGGGGAGGGAGAAAGAGTGAGACATAGACTAGAAGAGAAAGAAAGTGATGAACCAAGGAGGAGTCACTGAGAAAGAGTAGTACCAGTATGTGTCAGATTTGCAGTTTGTAATTGCTTACCGATGTAATCAAGCACCAGATGCATGTCTTTTTAACATTGTAAATGGTCTGCATTTCTATAGCGACTTCATCCAAAGCGCTTTATAATGTCTGTTGCACCCATTCTCACCCATTCTCACACCAACGGCATAGGCAAACATGAAAGGCACCAATGTGCTCATCGAGTAGCTAGGGGTTCAATCAGTGTCTTGCTCAAGGGCACTTTTATATCTGGCCAGGAGGAGCTGGGGATGGAACTGGGAACGGCTGCTCTACCTCCTGAGTGTCCTGAGCCACTGACACCCCATGTAATGTGTAATACATCACGCTGCACAAAATTGCATCATGCTTCTTCAGGTGATGGTGTTTTTTGTGACAGACAGTAGCCAGTTGGTTTCTGTTTTTGGATGGGGTCCTGGCCAGAGCAGTTGGGTACACGTACTGTAGGTACTGATCATAACCGCATGTTAGTGATACAGGACAAGATGGCAACCGAAGGAATCGTGTTCAAAATTGTCAGAGTAGTGCCACTCATCAATCCATTTTAGGACAATCAACCAATAACAAAATATTTCAGTTGTATCTGATTTGATTTGATTTTTTTAAATTTGATTTTATTAGACGTTATACAGGAAAAAAACACATGTTACATCATGTTCATCGTAGAAACGTCAAGGACACATAAAAGTAATGATAATAAGTCTTGCGACTTATTATCATTGTGGTCCTTGGTCTGAGACAAACAACACTGCAACAAAAATACATACAGGTAGACAGTACAGTAATAAATAAAACAATCAATAGCTACACTACCTACAGCGCATAGATACATATAATCGCATTGCTAACATAAGTGACCATGCTTTGACCCTTATCTTAAAAAGGAGATGGCTGCTGGTGCTCTTTATAGTCAGGGGTAGCGAGTTCCAGTTAACTGCAAATCTAAATGAGCGTTTTCCCATTTCAGTGGTGAACGTGGGCATGGTCAGGTCTGCTATGCTGGCTCTGGTTAGGTGGGAATGGGCTTCGCTACGCTTCTGAAAAATCTGGTCGTGCAGGCGTCTGACAGCAGAAATAGAAAGATATGTCAATGACAGCACTTGTTCATTTGAATATTGCTGGTCAGAATCTATCAGCAAGTACAATCAGATTCATATTGAAATGATATACTTATTATTATTTTTATTTGTTTTGCATAGTAGGCTTATAGGAGATATGATAGACACATATGACATATCAATTTGAACGATTGTAAGTAAGGGATAGAAACACCATACATTAAATGTAAAACATTAGACAGACTGACAAATGTTGTCAAAGTCTGTCTGATGAAAGTCAACATTGTTCAAGACAAAGCAGCTCTTGCAACCATTTGTTGCCTCCAGTGCATCCAGGTTCCACTTTGCAACTCGCATAGCCAGCAGAACAAATACAATGAAAGTAATGAAAACAAAAACTAATAATAAAAACTTCCAAGCTGTGAAATGTCTTTGCACAGGATCAAGGATAACTCCTACAGAATTTGCATGATGTTTGATACAACTGCTGATCTAAATATACTGAGACTATGAACCCCTCAAGTCACCTCCACTCATGTCTGCCAAAAGGATGGATTTGCTCAGTGAGACGTTCTCAAACATTCTCCCGCTGAAAACGTCCGTCCCCAAATTAGGCTAGATTGATCTGCCAGGAGGTATAGTTGACCTCTTTCGTTGTTGTTTCTGAGGCTGCTGCCCACCACGTCTGCAAGACACAGACTACAGACCTGGCTGAACATTTTCATTACTAGTTTCCCCTAACACCTCCTGAAACTGAACCCTGTCGGACCCTCGTCACCCCTCTGTAGTTCTGTAGGCCTATGTCCAACACTTGCGCTGTGCGATTGCACATTGTAAGTAATGGGAATAATGAAAAGGGGGGTTCAACGAGTGGTTTGTCTCTGTTACAGTTGGCATCAGATGGCAACAGATTGGCAATTAATTAACCATGACTGGAGATGGGATGGGGGAGGGGGGGGGCAGTAGGAGAAGGATGAAAAAGAAAAAGAGTGAGAGATGGATGGGGAGGAGGAAATATAGTCAGAGGGGAGTGAAGGATGAAATGAAGGCAAAGGGGGCAGGTGGGGTTCAAGGATGCTTTAGGCCAAGTCAGTCTTGGAACGGTGGAGGGAAGGGGCCGAGGATTGCGGAAGTAGAGTTGGAGAGAAGGGGCTGTAAATACAAAATCTGTGCAGAAGGGTTGTGTGTTAAGTAAAATAAACTTCACACACAATAAGAATTCTGTTCTTAACTACTCTACCTCATGCCAGTTGAAACACAAGTGAAGTTTCTTTTTACAAAAAACACAGGGAGGTTGTTTGCGCAAGTCTGTAACAGATTCTGCAAAACAACTGAAGTCAACAGTGACCATGACCAGCTCCAAAAAGGGCAAAACATGGCCGTATAATTACATAATCCATGTCTTCTGAAGCCAAACAATTACACTATTAGAGAAAAATAACTGTATTAGCGCACGTTCTACTCGAAGAGAATATAAAATCTCTCCATTTTCGTGTTGTATGAGGTCTCGCATACAAGGTCTTGCATGCTTGAATGTTTTTGAAAATAATGGCTGTAGTGAAGATTTGAACTAAACATTGGTGTAGGAGCTAAATGGATTGTTTTAATATTATTGTGCACTGGGTAGATAATGGTCATATTGATATGCTTGATAGGTGAAGACACCGCATTGGCATTTGGGTGGTGGGAGTGTCAATGTGCATGTGTGTGTGAGAGAGGTACTGAACGTTTTGAGTAGGATACCCATATTAACTGTACTTTTTGCCAGACCCAGGGGGTCGGCCTACAGGAGGCTTTGTCGGTCGGTCGGTTGGTCGGTCTGTCCCTCTTTTCCTCTGCACACACGTCATGCGAAGTCCGGCTATTCAGATTTCAACCACTAGGGGTCTGGCAGAACCAGGTCTCCTGGTTTCTCTAGTTTGTTGCCATCTTGAAAACAAAGCAATGCTAACAGTACCCAATGGAGGGCATGCTCCCAAGACTCATGCTCCCAAGACTTGATCAGCAATCTTTTGTGATTGGTCATAATATCAGCATCAGAATGAATGCAAGTTTGAGCATACCTACAATATGACTCACATGTTAGAAGCAATCAAAGCTGTCAGAGTCTATTAAAAAAAAGGAGCTACACCCGTCTGTCTCCAGTGATGACAGGGTCTTTATCAAATGACCATATGACCATTCAATGCTTGTTATCACAATTGTGTTGTAAGTGGCTGCAAAGCTAGCTGACACTACCTCAAATTACATCCCCATTGACCCATATTCACACAGCGGACATTTTGCTCTTTCTTCATACCCGCCGAGTATTAAGTAAGAGCAAAATGGCTGGTGTGTGACTATGGTCGATGTATCATGTCCTTGAGTGTCTTGGGGAGTAGTAAAGCGAGTACGCAGTGCCACACAGAGTGGGGTGAGAGTAGCCAGACAGTACATGGAGATCTGTGTATCTGTCAGTCCTTATGGAGATCCCTGATGTCATTAGTATGGCCTGTATATTGGCATTCCCATATATGGGTATATTGGTTGTATCGGCGGTTCTGGACGACTGGATATCCATATATGCCTATATATGGACATATCACATTTGTTTATGGTTATGTCAGAGTGACGTGGCCGTGGTCCGTCTGCCAGCCCAACCTCCCATTAGCCAATTTTAATATAGGATGTGTCCATCAGTCCATGTTCATGAGTCCTCTAACTAAAGAGGTTGCATACACTATATAGAGCTTATCATAGATATGCTACGTTAAGCTAACATCATCACAGGCTTTAGCAAAAATACAAAATAGTATTTTTGATCAAGCTCAAAGCTCATAGCATGACTTGCATTCCAAGTCATGCTATGGATTGCAATCTGCTGTATGCCAGGGACAGGTGTATACTTCCTTTTTATTATGTACTGTATATTATGTGTCATATATTATGTGTGTAATTTAAGAGGTAGCATGGCCATGGTGAAATAGTTAAAGGTAGGGTAAGTGATATTTTTTGGTTAAAACAAAAAGTATTTTGTTAAAAGGTTAAAGCACTATATTCTGATAGTAATCATTGCTATAGAGTGTTTGTTCATTAACAGGATTCTCCCCGTCTCTCCAGCTCTTTAATAAACAGAAAATACATTTTCCGGTAGGTGTCAAAATCTCAGCCAATCAGGAGAAAGTACCCATTTTTAAGTGTTTCAGTTCCAATGTTGCATGCTCATTTCTTAGTGTCATCACTTCCAATTTCACTTGTTTAATCTATATCCTGATTGAGTTCACTATCCTGATTGGATAAAATTGGAAATGAAACTGAAACTGAAACGAAAATGCATTTTCTGTTTTATAAAGAGCTGGAGAGACAAGGAGACTCCTTTTACTGAACAAACACTCTATAGCAATGAGTACTATCAGAATATAGAGGTATTTAACCCTTATTTTAACCAAAGAAAATCACTTACCCTACCTTTAAATCCTGATTTACATATTTCATCGCACAGCGGTGTCATGTGCCAAAAACAGCAGATCTAGAAGCTCACAACTCATCGCGAAGCAACATGTAGTGAGATTGTTGATTGGCTATTTTTGTATGAATTAGACGTAAAGTTGTGAGGTGCTGTCTTGATGTTCATTACTTAAGACCAAGGCCTTGTGCGTGCATGTGATTGTCAGTGTGCCATGACTGTGAGAGTGACAAAGAATAGGAGCGCAGTAGGAGAGACACACACACACACACACGAAGACAGAAGAAAATCTGAGAGCACTGCTGTGAGCCATTGAAACTGAAGCCAAAAATAAGTTCTCCACTGTACCCTGTTTTCCTTACACAGTAGAAGTGTTAATTTAATTCTGAGAGTGTATAAGGAGATAAGGATAAGGATAAGGATGGAACCTAGTGTTGGGAACCATTTAGGATTTTAACGATTTCTGTATGGACCCAGGTCTGTAACTCTGAAAGTGTACATACACATATGTCCACATACCAGCTCTGACAGTGTGATAAAAACGTGGTTCTGGAAAAAATGTGATGGAACTGATTCCGGCTCCTCGATGTTGGACCCGGTTGCTCCGTTTCCTCCGGTTTTCCGATTCCTCCGGTTCCCCATCCCAACCTTATGCTCCGGTCCATTTTGGGGCTGTTTAAATTCGTTTTTCACTGTGTAGTTTCACAGTGCTTACCTCCCCCTGAGTCTTCTTTCTCTACTTCTCTTTCATCCTACCCCTGTTCCCTCCGTCTCTTCCTACAGTATATCGTCGCTGTCAGGTGGAAACCTTGTATGTCCAAAACTGTTACTTTTCAGGACGACAAGTTGTGAGCTTGTAGATCTGCCATTGTTGCTACTTTTGTGTGACACTCTAGTTAGTATGACGAAGTAGGGCATTAAATTACAGGGGGAAAAAGATAATATAAATGGAGATACAAGGTTTCTGCCCGACACCAACGATTTTCTCTGTTGTCTGTGCATCAGTGTTCTGATCTAACTCCCCCCCCCCTCTCTCTCTCTCTCTCTCTCTCTCTCTCTCTCTCTCTCTCTCTCTCCCTCCTCTTCTATCATTTTTAATTAAAATCACCCCGTATCGAGGGATTCCGTTATGGTGGTGATTTAAATGGGCCAGCTGACATAAACTTAACATTACTGTCAGACGAAAGCAAATTCCATCACAGGCCCCTGTTGAAAATTGCTGTGCTGGCCATTTACCAAAAGCCTGTTATAGGCCTGTGGCCCGTATGCATACCATGCCTCTTCACCCTGGACGCTTTCTGACTTCTCTGCCCTTGCTATGACTCTAGAGGTTTTTTCTTAGTTTCAGACTTTTTTATATTCTCATATCAGGCCTGGGGGATCTGTCATGAAATCTTACTGTTTGCGCAAGTGCACACATGCATAAATGCACGAGCGTGCATGCACGAATGCGCACACACACACACACACACACACACACACACACACACACACACACACACACACACACACACACACACACACACACACACACACACACACACACACACACACACACACACACACACACACACACGCGCACACCCTGAAGAGTACATGCCCAAAGTACCAGCTATGCTCTTCTGCTGTTGGTTGTGAGTACGAGGCCCTTCTCCTAAGTGGACTCAAGCTTAATTTATACTCATATACTATGATGAAAGCTTAATTGATGAATGTTTAATTTATACTCACATACTACTCAACTGAATACATTGGACCACAATGTAAACAAGCCATTAAGGCTCTTTTGTGTTATCCTTTTTGCACTGCTTGCGTAATTGTACTTGCTGTACTGTTTGCAACTTGTTAATACAGTATTCAATGAATCAATCAATCAATACTCAATGCTGGAAGAAAAAAAAATGTTGGTTGAAGATCAGTTGTTTATGGCAAGTGACACTTTTGTACTATGAAGTATAAATTAGGCTTCAGTCTCTCCCTGGTGGATGGGAGCCTATGGTGGGGTCTTCATAAATCAAGATCTTACCACCGGCGCTATAAGGCTAGTTTTTAATTAAAACTGTGAATCAGTCGACCCTGATTATGAATTGTACTCTGCCACCACTGAATAAAACATACAGGGCCTTCACTTCGTCTCCCTCTGTCTTTCTCTATGTCTCTCTCTCACACACACTCTCTCTCTCTCTGTCTCTGTCTCTCTCTCACACGCTGTCTCTCACATAGTCTCTCTCTCATGTTCTCCTCTTCCGTTTTAGTCTGCTGTCTCTCTGTTTTTCTCGGTCTCTGTGGCCTCTGTTTTTGTTCCCTCTCACTCCCACTCTGACTGTCTGTCTATCTCCCTCTGCTCATGTTTTCCTCTTCTCCCTCTTTCACTTGAAATGTAGGTCTATGTATTTCTCTCTCTATGCTCTCTCAAGCCACTCTTATGCCAGATTTATATTGGATTGTGCACCGTGCCACGGACCGAAAATAGCCGATCTGCTGTTTTCGATGTGCTACGCTGCTGCACATCTAAGTATAAATCAGGCTGTTCAATGTTGCACCTTCAGGCCGGCTTGCTGTTATGTGTATAAGGTATGGGGAAGGATTTGGGGGCCACTTCCATGCCACCTTTGAGCTGGCGATGAAGCTAGTTACAGAGCCGAAACAACATCTGTATAAAAGGCACAGCCGGCATGATGGCACAGGGGTGTCTATTGCCTGATTCATACTTAGTTTACACCGAAAATAGCAGATCTACACATTCACAATGCGTTTGTGAACTTGTAGATCTGCTATTTTTGGATGCACAACCAAGTATATATCAGGTAACACATCCGCACACATTTCTGCCTTGAGAGGCTCTCTGCTGTTCTTCACTATTTCTGCTCCAATGTATTTCTGCCATTGTATCTTTACACATCATCTGCCCCTCACTCTCTGTCATACACACAACTACTGATGCATACTGTAGGTCTGTCTTTTGTGTGTGTGTGTGTGTGTGTGTGTGTGTGTGTGTGTGTGTGTGTGTGTGTGTTTGTGTTTGTGCGTGCGCGTGCCCATGTGTCTCTGTCTGTGGCTAAATAGAGTGTGAGTTGCACATAAAAAAACAGTTGTCTTCTGATTATTATCTCGTTATATTTGCATGAGAACTGGATCTGAACCGATTATGCTTTTGTATAATGTGTGTAAAATGGCCAGACACAAGTCAGTCCTGACCTTACAGCCTTACAGTGGCAACAACAACAGATCTAAATTAATTACCCTAAATGAATAGGCCTAGTCCAATTAAACAATACATTCATATTTTGAGTTGGTATTTTGTGAAATGAATGTTGCTGTCGTAAATGTATCAATTCTACTGACAGTTTGTGTGTGTGTGTGTGTGTGTGTGTGTGTGTGTGTGTGTGTGTGTGTGTGTGTGTGTGTGTGTGTGTGTGTGTGTGTGTGTGTGTGTGTGTAAGAGAGAGAGAAAGAGAGAGAGAGAGAGTGTGTGAGAGAACGAGAGAGAGAAAGGGAGAGTGAAACTACATTATGCGAGTTGTAATTTTATAATGATCTTTTTGACAACAACTGAGTGGGTTAGACAACTTAAGCATGCTCTACTTATTTGGAAGAACAGCCTTTTAAATGTCTCTTGGTGAAGGAAAATGCTTATTGCTTCAGTACCGGAGCTGTGACTGCGGTCTGCTACAGTACATCGTCAGTCCGTTTTGTGTGGGTATAGTTGTAAATGTATAAAATCTGTCAAACAACCCTAGACGCTGCCACTGTTGTGCACCTCTCTGATTTTGCAACACCGGCAAGCTATGTAGAAGCACACACCGAGGCAGCTTTGTTCGGTTCTGTGTAAAAGAAAAAGCCAAGCCGCCATTAATGATGGCTCTTCTTCACGCCATTATTGCGGGTGTATAAAACTGACTTCTCTCTCTCCCTCTCTGTTCCCCTTTTCTTATCTTTCTGCTCAATTCTCCATCAGACATTGGGCCTTACAGTATAGCCTGTGAAAGCACAGTCAGAGGCTGACAGAGTTGTGAAATAGCCGAGGAGCTTAATGCTTGCATAAATAGAATAACTCTATATGGAGTGTGAGTGGGGCACTGTTGGGGTCAACACCATTATATCACTTGAAAGCTCCAGCAGGACACAAACACAACACTGCAGCTACACAGTAAAATCCTGAGTGTTACGTGTCTATTTGGTCATAAATGCGTGAGTTATACAAAAGGAAACATGAACACTGAGGATTTTAAAGTATACTAGGCCAGTAGGGTCTGTTTACCCCTCAGTGCTCCTTTAGTTATGTCACACCAGCTGAAGTACAGTGTTGTGTTTGTTGGGCTGGTGGATGCTGTCAAAGCACATTGGAGTACATATATAGCAGTCGTTATTATGATGTGCGAGATGCTCTTTTGTTCACTGCGTATTTTTCAAAAGATACATTTGCAATAATGTACATCATACAGTACACACACACACACACACACACACACACACACACACACACACACACACACACACTGTACATTATTTTTGTGAATGGCACAAAAACAGAGCAAGAAGGCAAGGGCAGGCAGAGCTAGCCCGTCAAATGAAATCAATGAAACCCAAAATCTTTGAACACATTCATACGCGAAACAGCGAGTCTCAGGAGTCCCACCATGCGGTTGAGACTTTTAACAGCATGTCTCCTTCAAGGGGCCTTATTGCTAATTTTATGACCCTCGCCTTGTTTTTTCGAGTACAGCCGACATAGATCCCAGGGAGATGCAGGGATGAGCCTGGCCCTCAGCCAGGACGGGGATCAACGCGGCAGCGTGAGCCGCTCACGTCCCTCCATCTCCGCTCAGCATACTTCATATCAGCAGACGAGTGTGCTGACGGGGAGGACGGAAGGGAGACAACTAAGTGGAATTCAATCTCACAGCTTTGCACAAACAAACTCATGAATGATAATGGGTCGCTAATTGAAGGTGCTGGAGCGACACACTCCACTTACTGTGCCGCTGCAAATGGAGTCCTCTGGGTAGCCATGGCGACGGGCGGCGAGGGGCTCCTGTGGGCTCGCAACCCGCGCTGAAGAAGTCACAGCACCTTTCTTTTACAGGAACGTTCCCAGTAGTCACAGTGCCACCGTTGGCTTGCAGTTGCATCCATGCATATTTATGGGTGAATGTTGTGCTCCTTGGTGTACCAGTGAACTATTTGAAAGGTTTGTGTGTGTGTGTGTGTGTGTGTGTGTGTGTGTGTGTGTGTGTGTGTGTGTGTGTGTGTGTGTGTGTGTGTGTGTGTGTGTGTGTGTGTGTGTGTGTGTGTGTGTGTGTGTGTGTGTGTGTGTGTGTGTGTGTGTGTGTGTGCGTGCGTGCGTGCGTGCGTGCGTGCGTGCGTGCGTGCGCTAAGGATCATTTTTGTACATCTTTATTTCAGAAGCAGTTGCCTTAGCTTAGATGCAGTACGGTGGTGGGATATAAACAACCAGTGGATGTGGCATCCTTGGACTTGACATGTTTGTGAAACCATCATTGAATCATGGGATACCTAAATCATCAAGTTCTCCCAGTGGATTGCTTTAGCCGTACGTGGTTCTGCTGAGCATGTTTATACCACCGTGACGACTGAGCACCATTTAAATTGTTACGCGCCAAACAATGTGCAAATGCCATATAGACCAAGCATTGAAAACGGGTTCAATGGTCTCTGAATGCTGTGTACCGTTCCAGCTTTCTGCATCACTTCCTGTCCTTTTGCCAGGTCGATACCCACTGGGAACGATGCCCAATGGGCTGAAGAATTCACAGAATCTCTGTGTGAACCGTCCTACCGGTGTCAGTACTATGATGTCGTATTGATGACATCAAGGATCTCCATATTTGGGGAATTATGGATTTATAGATATTTTTTCAACAACTGTACTCCTGGACCTCGGTGACACGTTTGAAGCCGAACGGTCAGCCGGTTCTCCAGATATGCGGGGGACACACGCCAAGTGTGAAGCCAAGTTGGCGTGTATGGGACATACAGTACATACAGTATGGACACGCACGTACGCACGCAGATATTTTGTGCATTACAGTTAGATGTCCTGTGTGTCCGTTTCTGTTCCTCAGTCCGTCTTACTGTAGTGCAGTGGTTCTGTTATACCATGTGTGTCAGATGTTGTATCACGCCTAAGGGGAATTCACTAGACATGTCTGAGTGTGGACCTACTTCAGCGGCTGATATTTGAGCTAAAATTAACGTTGAATTAACATGAAGTCCCTTGTGTTTCTTCTTCTTCTTTAAAACCTCTAACAAACGTTTTTGCTGATGACAAGCTGCTAAACATGAGCTCAGTGGCAACGTCAAACATAGAGCCATTATGTTTTTTTTTTACATATAGTAGAATTAAACATTTACACAGACATTTTTCTTTTTCTTTACTTTTTTTTTTGTGAGGGGGGGGCACGGTTTTGACCCAGAACCAAAGCCACCTTGCCAGGTTCTTTGCATGAGGCAGGTAGGCTGTGTAAGGGTGAGATTGTCTGTCTCCCCTGTGGATCTCTATTGCTTGCGTGTCTCTCTCTGACTGAGTCCACTGACTCTGCCAGTCTATCTGCCAAACTATGCCCGTCCATAGTCCATCGGCCCTCTCTGTCTGTCTGTTACGTTGAGGACCAGCTCTGCGTGGCATGTTTCATTCTCTAGCTGAGCATTGGGTGTGTTTAAATCCGCCGCTCCTAGATGTCATGATCCCCATGGGGAGTCTCATCATCACCCAGAGAGAGAGAGAGAAAGAAAGAAAGAGAGCTTGCACTGAGCCCGGGAAGACTTGTGGAGAGACAGCTGAGACAACCTTTACGTCTGCAGGAAAATTGTGATGATCATGCGAAAAACAACTGCTCGAAAAAGGAGATATGCAGACTCTCTGACTCTCTTCCTCTCTCTCTCTACATATGTACTAAATTCATATTTGCATATGCTGTATATATATATATATATATATATATATATATATATATATATATATTCAATCTGACTGGTTTTCCAATCATACTGTGACATATATATATATACATATATATTAACTACTACATACGCCCTATTTTATACTTAATTGTTTTATTTTGTGAAATAGTGATCTACAAGCCCAAAGCACTTTACACAATTGTTACAATTGTACAATTGCTCTGAAAATCTTGCAAAATCTTTACTAATAATGACATGCCCAAAAAAGGGACGGCAGGTTGTTTCAACACGCTGTTGAAACAAATGCTCAAACCTCTGTACCACAGTCTCACATAATTAAATATGTCTTCCTGCTCTTTCTAATCATGGCTTGTCGTGTGCCAGAATACCTGGAATTAATTGAAATGTGTAAAATTAGAAACAGAACTGATAGCTGAAAATGAAAGTCATCAGTCAATATTCAGCCTAGGGGGAGATTGAGAAGATAGGTTTCTGCACCTGGTGTTAGCTAAGGTAATAGGAATGGCATTGGAAGGTGCTTGGTAAAGGTTACGTGTGGCTTATATTATATTGTCCCTGTACTCTTGTCTTGACCACTTAAGCCCTACAGTATACTTCGTTGTACGACGAATAGCAAAAATAGCTGATCTACAAGCTCACTAGGCCACTAGTAGTCATTCTACCTTTAACCCATTAAAACTGGGAAAGCGACTGTGTCATTTTAGATTTTATACGTTGGCTATTCAAAAATAGCAGATGTACAAGCTCGCAGCACGGCACAAAGTGACGCGCTGTGAGCTTGTACATCTGTTATTTTTGAACATTTTTTTTAAATCTTGAAAGTGTGAGAATTATTAGTAGAAGGATTCGACTGGGCATCTTCAACAATCTGAATTTATGCAATCACATTTTATTATTTTATTATTAATTGTATTTTAGGAATATGGCAGGTTTTCTTCACTTATTTGTCCTGTGTTTGTGCGACATTTGGTATTGTGTGAATGTGTGTTTTCTATTGGCAGTACATTGCCTCAGTACAGCAGTGGATTAGGCCGTGTTCTTGCCTAAGCATATTTCAGGGTTTGGGTTTGATGTGTCTAACCGTAGCGTCAGATTGAAGCGTCCGATTTAGAGCCTGCGGCTGAACCATATTCCACTGTCTTCTTATTTTAAGAAACTGCTGCAGCGCGGCCCCCGATTCAGGTTCCATTCACTTTATTCACAATGGGGGATAGCAAATACAGCGCTGCAATGTTATTGTTTTTCACATTGTTCACACACACATACGCATGCACGCACACGCACACGCACACACACAGAAACACTGCACACCTAATCCAAAAGGCAGGATCCTAGTGCCAAAAATAACAGCTTGGAATGAGATGGATGGAGGAGGACAGATTATTGTGCCTCTAATCTGTGAAAAGCTGACAATAAAACACATTTAAAGTGATTACAGGCAGCACTGGTGCGGGGTGGTGTGTGTGTGTGTGTGTGTGTGTGTGTGTGGGGTCAGTCAATGTTGTTTGCACTTGTCTGCCACTGACTGACATGGTCATTTATCATTATGCCTGACAATAGCAGATCTACAAGCTCACAACGCGTCTTGTAGATCTGCAATCAGGTATGAATCAGGCATGCGATGGTGAAGAGATGATGTAAGAGAAGGGTGAGGGAAAAAAGGAAGATGAGTGAGAGAGATGGATTGTGGAGGGGTCGCCGCGATGCTACGCGTTCTTAGCTTAATCTGTTCTTTTTGGAAAGCAACACTGTTGTGCGATGGAGTATAAATTAATCACGTTCATCCTGGCGTCCATATTTTGGGCATGTCATAATAGGTGAAACTCCCCCCCCCCCCTTTTTAAGAATTTCAAAAATGTGGAAACAATTGTAAAATTTTAAGTGGTAAAGTGATTAAGTTTAAGTGTGTCCTGTGTGAGGTGGAGTAGGTGGGAATAGAAGTGTGTCCCTCAGAAACATCCCAGGTACCCGTTGCTTATCTCCCTGCCTGATGTCAAAACACATTTGTCAACCTGAAGTGTTTTAAGTGGCTGTGGGACACTTGATAGGCAAAATAAACAGCAGAGAACGCATAGAACTCCAGTGGACCAACACACACACACACACACACACACACACACACACACACACACACACACACACACACACACACACACACACACACACACAGACACTTGTGGAATGTTTGTCCCAACCCTTATCTGTATGTTTCTTATTGATAATGGAATCACAAGCTGGCTGTGAAAAAGACATTATGCCCGTCGTCTGTTTTTAACCACAAAGCTTCTGACTCGAGGCTCGAATTCTTCGACTCTCACGTCGTTCATCCTGCGGCTGCTGCCGGTTCACTTGCCTGTCTCTCTCGACTCGCCGTTCTCATTTCAATTAAAAGGACAAATGAAGCTACCACAGCACGCCTGAGCTACCAGCAAAGATAATGCACGACGGGCGCCATGAACTGTTTGAAGTCATTCGGAGAGATGGAGGGAGATTGTCTTCTTCCTCCCGTCCTCTGCTGTCCCCCGAAATATCAAACCAGGCAATAAATGTGAAAGATTGCCAGTTGCCTTTGTCCTCGAGTTTTCATGCAAATAGCGGCACTGACAAGGCCAACACTTACCATATAATGAGCAAAGGCGAGATAGGGTGAGAGAGAGAAAGGGGGGGGGGGGGGGCAGAGAAAGAGAAAGATAAGCAAGAGGCAAGAGAGAGAAAAAGAGAAGTGTAGCTTGGGAAGTGTAGTTTAAAGGATCTACACCATGAATTACATTTTTTTAAATAATGTATATATATAGAAATTAATAATATTTAATATCATATTGTTTATGTCACTCAAACGTTTTTCAAAAGGTTTGAGCCTAAATCAAGCCTCAGATATACTCATTCCAACTAACTTCTCTCTGGCTTATAAAGCACTTTCACCTGCAATACCACATTGTCCTGATTTGCGCGTGGCGCTATTGAGCCAGTTTGTATGCATGTTATCTCCTGGTTCTGAGTGGAAAAGGTAAAAAAAAAAAATTGGAACTGAAAAACGTAACTGGAAATGCAATAGATCTATACTGTCAGACCCAGAATTTTGTTCTATGGCCCAACATGAGCTTCAGTTATTTATTAATGAAAATGATAATGGGGATACTGATCCCTCAAACCTCTGGGAAACAACCAAAGCCTATTTACGCGGGATTATTATCTCATATTGCTCAGGAAAAAAGAAAAAACTCTTAAAGGAACAAAGACGTCTGGAAATCCAATTACATGACGCAGAATTGGAGCATAAACGTGCTGGGTCAAGGGACAACTGGGAAAAAGTATTGGTAGCTAGACTGGGTCTGAACACCCTACTGACCCAAAAGGCAGAAAAAGCATTGTTCTCTCAAAAACACAAAATCTATGAGTATGGTAACAGATCTGGTCGGTATCTTGCAAATCTGATCAGTAATAGGTCCTCTCATAACTCAATCACAAAAGTTAAAGATAAAACGGGTAAACAATGCTTTACAACCTGCGACATATCAAAAGCATTTCGTGATTTCTACTCAACCTTGTATACATCTGAATCCCCAGAGTCCCCTGATGTCGAAAATAAAATGAATATGTTCTTTCAACGCATAAAACTCCCTAAGGTAACTGAGCACGATAGAGCCCAACTAGATGGTGAAATAACTAGCATTGAAGTAGGAGAGACGATAGGTACTATGGCATCTGGAAAGGCCTGTGGCCCTGACGGACTCCCAACAGAAATATATAAAACCTTTAAAGATATATTATCTCCACTGCTAACAAAAATGTTCAATCACTCATTATCCAACAAAACCCTACCTAGATCACTACAGATGGCTACAATTAATATTATCTTAAAGGAGAACAAAGACCCAGAGGACCCAGCCTCATATAGGCCAATTAGCAACCAAAATACAGATGCAAAGCTGTTATCAAAATTATTAGCAAACAGGTTAATGGCTGTTGTTCCAAGTATTGTCGCTGAAGATCAGACAGGATTTATCCATCACAGACAATCATATACCAATATTAGGAGACTATTGGGTATTCTTCAGTATGTTAATGTAAAGAACCAAGATGCCCTAGTGGTGACATTAGATGCGGAGAAAGCATTTGATCGCATTGAGTGGTGCTACTTGTTCAGAACACTACAAGAATTTTCATTTGGAGACAGGTTTATTGACTGGGTCAGACTTATCTATTCTACACCTCAAGCAGCAATCACTATAAATGGGACACTAACACCTCCATTCCCAATAAATAGAGGCACAAAACAGGGCTGCCCTCTCTCTCCACTCTTATTCGCTTTAGTTATGGAACCATTAGCTGAAATGGTTAGGTCAACTAATCAGATCACTGGTATAAGAACTCAACAAAAATGTCATAAAATATCTCTCTATGCGGATGATATCCTTCTATTTCTTAGCAACCCAATGAACTCTGTTCCAATACTTATACAAATAATAAATGAATTTAGTCTATTTTCGGGTTATAAAATTAATTACGGGAAATCACTGGCTCTTCCACTCGGGACTCTAAGACAGTCTGATGAGCTAGGACAGCTCCCTTTTCAAACATCACTTAATGGTTTTAAATACCTTGGTGTGTTTATTGCTTTTAATTTTAACCATATGATTAAAATGAATTTAACTCCAGTTTTCGAAAGCATTAAAAGAGATCTGGAAAGGTGGACACCCCTTCCAGTCTCATTACTTGGACGCATAGCAATTATAAAAATGAATGTCCTTCCTAGATTGCTGTATCAGATGCAGATGTTACCTAATTTCATACCAATCAAGTTTTTTAACACATTACATGCTTTGATTTCTAAATTTATCTGGCAGAAAAAACGTGCCAGACTCAAACTCCAGAAACTACAGCTGCCCATCCTAAAAGGGGGCTTAGCATTACCAAATCTCTTATACTATCATATGGCGTCCCAAGTAAGATATATAGTAGACTGGATCAAAAACGATCCAAATTCTACCTTTCTAGACCTGGAGGCTTATGGTTGTGATTCTGTTTCTATCTCTGATTTGATATTTATAAAAAATGCTGATGTACTTCCTGGGCTAAAAGACAATCTTATAGTTAAAAACACTCTGAAAACATGGAAGCGGGTACGTAAACACTTTTGTGTAACAAACCAGATGTCATGCTTGGCACCGGTAGCAAAAAACCCAGATTTTGCACAATCCTGTCTGGATGCGGGTTTTAGGATTTGGAAAGATGCAGGCATTTTGACTATCCAGGACCTATATAAAGATGGTGTGCAAAAATCATTCCAACAACTACAATCTGAATTTAACTTACAGCAATCTCAATTCTTTCGTTACCTTCAACTCAGGAGCTACATTAACTCAGTTCCAGAATATAGGACTGGCCTGAGCACACGTCCCAATCATGTAGAATCTATTGTAATGAAGGCATCAACTCTATCCCAAAAAATGATCAGCTTTCTTTACGAGAGTCTGTTCCAGGTAGAAAAAGCATCAACTAGTAACAGTAAAGTATTTTGGGAAAACCATCTTCAACTACAAATAGACGAGGGGATATGGCGTAACATACTACTCAATGCAAAGAAAATAACGTGCTCCAACAAGTCTTATGAAACCCAATATAAAATAATACACAAGCTACATGTCTCCCCAGTCATAAGGAGTAAATATGATCCCCAATGCTCTCCCCTATGTCCTAGGTGCAAAAGTGGACAAGGTACTTATACCCATATGATCTGGACTTGCCCACAAATCAGACCCTTCTGGGTATCCATTCAAAATGAAATTCTCAAACTGATTGGAATTAAAATACCCTTAAATCCACTCCATTATGTTCTAGGGGCAGACACAAATATCATAGTAACAAAAGGAAACCGACATCTAGTACGAGCTTTGCTCTATGCTGCTCGGTTGTCAATCCTTAATAAATGGATCGATGACAGTCCTCCAAGTGTCTTATTATGGTTTGAAAAAGTGTTACGGTTAATGCCCTTGGAGAGACTGTCATATGTTCTACGGGGTACCTTGTCCGAATTTGTAGAAGCATGGCTGCCCTTGGCACCACATATAGGGGATGAGTGGCGCAATGTCCTGTGTATTGGAGTGATGGAGGATGTCAGTTAGTTGCCATATTAATTGGGAGGCAGCTGATGGACACAAATGGTAGAGCTCTGGGTGATAGAGAGGGTGTTGGCAGCAATAATGTGATGATTATTATATAATGTATTTGGTGTGAAGTCTTTTAGGATTTGCTTTTCTCTCCTGTGTTTTTGTTTTTGTCTTTGTTTCTTTTTGTATTGTTATGTTGGGCTATGTTGCGCCCTCTGTAATGTCATTTTCGTGGTGGATTGTCTACTTTCCTTTTTGTCTAATAAAAATATAGAAACAGGAACTGAAAAACGTGAGGGATTGTACCGCTAGTGACGTCACTTTCGGGGACAAATCAGTTTGGCCTGTTTTGAGACCAATTTACATAAAACCCCAGATATGCTGTGAAAGCCTGAGTGCTCAAACTGGGGTATTTCTTGGGATAGAAGAGAGGTAGGGGAGACCAAAAACACACAAAAAAGAAGGAAAAGTTAAAATTCATGGTGTACTCCCTTTAAACAGCTGGAAACTGACCAAACATGAACATCGCAATTAACAGAGAGAGAGAGAGAGAGAGAGAGAGAGAGAGAGAGAGAGAGAGAGAGAGAGAGAGAGAGAGAGAGAGAGAGAGAGAGAGAGAGAGAGAGAGAGAGAGAGAGAGAGAGAGAGAGAGAGAGAGAGAGAGAGAGAGAGAGAGAGAGAGAGAGAGAGAGAGAGAGAGAGTGTACTTGAGCTCTGATGAAATAGACACCATTATGTCTGTGGCCGTGGAGCTGAATTTGCAGCTGAGGGGGCTATGAGTGGCTGCTTCAGAACATCACGTACAGACACAGGTCCAAACGTGTGTGCACGCACGCACGCACACACACAGATTCATGTACATACACTCAGGAAACAACACACCCACACACATACACCAGGGCATATGCACAGCACATGCACACAAAGACCACACAAAAGCACCTTCCGCCTCCACAACAGGAAGCACAGAGTCTGTGAATATTTATGATAGTCGTTTATGATAAGTCCACACATTAGAGGGGCATTTAGTAGTCATTTTTTCACATAATGCAGGTTTGGCAGTGTTAAAGTCCACAGTGTTTCTCCTCTGATCAGTAGTGTAATGGCTCTGCACTGCAAATCCTGAGAAAAATCTTGCACATTTTGTATACATTTTTTGTGTGTGCTCCGTGGACTGGTCAGCTGTCCAGAGTTTAGGGCCCCGGCTTCTCAAAAGCATCCTTGTTACTAGAACAGATGCTGGCTTGTATTTATACCAACAAAAAAAAACACTGAATTGCTTTTGGGAAAGCGAGCCAGGGCACATATAGTTTACAACTTTACAGACCAAATTCATCACACGCACACACTCCTAAACCATTTCCTACAATAATGCACTTTGTCCTCTGTGGATTTATTACACTGAGAGCAGAGTCTGTAGTCATTGGAATGGAAAGTTGTTGATTCATATAATTCAAATGAGTGCAAGCCAAGTTTTTGTGATTGACTGGACAGCTAATTGTGTGTGTGTGTGTGTGTGTGTGTGTGTGTGTGTGTGTGTGTGTGTGTCTGTCTGTCTGTCTGTCTGTCTGTCTGTCTGTCTGTCTGTCTGTCTGTCTGTCTGTCTGTCTGTCTGTCTGTCTGTGCAGGTTCAAAGATTCTGTACAGCTCCCCCCTCATCTAATAATCAGCCTGTTTTTGCACACATGCAAAACAATGCCCTGGACCCCTTGCCAGTTTTAATTGTATGATTTATCACTGAGAGAGAGGGGGGCCCGGAGGCTGGGGGGGGGGGGGGGGGGCAATTACAGGGCTGTAATATTTGCGTCATGCCTCATATAACCTGCTCTGTTGAGTCTCCACTGCAGCATATGAGCCATGTTAGCCCTGACGTCCATTAGTGACTATTAGCCCGTTTTATCGTCCATTTGGGCCCATTTAGTACCTGTATTTGTTTGGTAGCGGGAGTTCCTTTTTAATTGACCAATGTATTTTTGAGTCTGCATTAAGAGGTTTGGGCCCGTGTCGAGAAGCCTAGGCTTGACAAGGTGAAGTACCATACGTATGAAATGTAGGGGTGTAGATTGTTCAAAAGCCATATTCAAAAAGAGGGATTTAGGCTACTGCTTTATTACCCCAGTGTCCTGAATTCCCTGTTGGATGTTCTTCTGAAGAGACTTGGAGTGCACTGTCACTTTGTCTGAGCTGCGCTTCCCTGGATGTGATCTGTCAGATCACATCACTGCTACGAGTGATTGTCCCGCGCCAAGTGAAAGTGAGAGACATTATATTGTGATCAATCTTCACGTCAGACTTGTGTTAGGAGCAGTTCATATACAGTAGATGCTGTGTGTGTGTGTGTGTGTGTGTGTGTGTGTGCGCGCGCGCACACGTATGTGAATAACAAACGGATACATCACCAAAAGAGTTATTTTCGGATTCCTGCTATATTCCCCATGAAAGCGAGCAACACCATTTTCTTCATCACTTCACCATTTAGCAACCCTTGAGCAAGGCATCTAATCCACAAACTCCTCCAGTAAGACTTTAGATATGGCTCCTGGGTGTGAATGTGTGGTGTCAATGTGAAGCAGGGTTAAGCACTGTGAGCTCAGCAAACCATCTCTGTGTAAATAAAGGTAACATACAGGCTACAGGGCTACTGCCTGGGAGGCCTTGGGGCCACTATAGGCTACCAGCGTGATGGCCAGCGAGCCACCCGTGTGTAACTGATATGGCTGCTGTGTGCGCTGGTGTGGCTAATAGAGCAAATGGTGGGTGATCCACATCCTCAGGCCCCAGCTGATGGGGGAAATGGGGTCATTTAGTGCCGTAGCCCGGCTATGATACAGGCTTTTTATGTTCTTTATGGGACATGCTTTGCATCACCATGAGCCTTTTAAAGGCCTCATCTCCCTGAATGACGGCCAGAGTTACGTAGGGTCCTGGCTAATATCCGTGTCCAGAGAGTGTGTGCCGTGTGCGTACTGTACATCAGTGTGTGTGTGTGTCTTTGTGTGGCTATGGGCTGCTACTGTTTGTGTGAGAGTGTGTGTGGGTCCTCTCTACATAGCTTGCATAGCAAAGCGAACCAGTGAGCCTGTCTACATCAGTAAGCCGTTAAATGGTCAATTGTTATCACAAAACAAGGTGTGTGTGTGTGTGTGTGTGTGTGTGTGTGTGTGTGTGTGTGTGTGTGTGTGTGTGTGTGTGTGTGTGTGTGTGTGTGTGTGTGTGTGTGTGCGTGCGTGCGTGCGTGTGTGCGTGTGCGTGTGCGTGTGCGGGTGCGTGAGTGGGTGGGTGGGTGGGTGTGTGTGCGCATGCGTGTGCGCTGGTTTGCATGAGTGTATATATCTCTACTGTATGTCCATTGACAGTGTCTTTATGTGTATATGTGTATGCGTGTGTGTTGAGAGGCCTATTTTAATTGTTGCCATGGAAACTGAGTGCTCCCAGAGAAGTACAGATTCAAAGAGAGCATCTCTCTCTGTCTCTCTCTCTCTCTCTCTCTCTCTCTCTCTCTCTCTCTCTCTCTGGCGCCCTCTCTTTCACGTTTTCTTCCTGTTCCTCCCCCCTTTCCTCTCCTTCTCTCATATCCCTCTATAATATAGAGGGATACGAGAGAAGGAGAGGAAAGTATATAGAGTCTATATACTGTCACTGTTGTCTCCCACCTCCTCCTCCTCCTTCTCCTCCTCTCTCTCTCTCTCTCTCTCTCTCTCTCTCCCTCCCTCCCATTCTCCTGTTTTCTTTCTCCCTCTGTAAGTCTTGTCTTTTCCTCCCGCTCCCCCTCCCTCCCCACCCTTCCTGGAGAGGAGAGCGCAATTGACTATTAACACAGGGACCTGTAATTATAGCTGACGAACCTCCAGCAATTAGTTTCCCTAAAGAAGTCATTTTGTCATCTCTGCAATGCCTCCCTATATCCCACGCTCCATTTTCCCCTCTTTCTCTCCCTCTCGTTCTCTCTGACTCCCCTGCGCTGTTTTCCTCTGTCTTTGCATCTCTCTCTCTTGTCCTCCCCCTAGCTTATCAGCTGTCAGTTTCCTACACTGTCTGTTGTTCTGCTTCTTCGTTTCTGTTATTTGCCCTTACACATGCACAGCCTGCATGCATGTAAACTTGTGTAAAAATGGACCCACACACACCAAAACACAAACCTCCCACTATAGTGCTTCTTGCGTGCGCCCACACAGGTGAGTGTTATGACCCCTCTATTCCCATCCATAACTACACACACCCTGTATGTGCGGCTGAACAGCAGCGAACGCTCGCCCTCCCACACACTAGGATGCAAACACACAACGCGCTGCCTAGCAGAAATGTTCTTTTCTGCTTGCCCTCTATTGCAGTCTTACTGTCTTTCTCTCTGTGTATGTATCTGTCTTCACTTCTGCCGTTCGCCATGTCTGTCCCACTTCTGTTGTCTCCTCCATGTCTCTTTCTGTCCCTCTGTCTGTGTTTTTATGCCTCCGCCAGCGACAGCCGTGACCGGAGGCATTGGGCCTAATTCACTAATATTATTCGTAAGTTTCTTCTTAAAGTCTAGTCAGATTCATGACATGTTCTTAATCCACAGAATTGTTCGTAACTGTATTCTTACAATGATAAAGATATCCTCGTAACTTGAAAGGGTGTGTTGATTCGAATTAGCATAGGTACACGCCCCAGCAATCCCAATTAGCGTCCTAATTAGCATAGGTAGCCGCACCACCAAGCCCCATATAAGGGCATGACTGCAGGGACGTCTGCAAAGCTGCACACAGAAATGCACACACAGAAATAAAGTAGAGAGAATAAAGTGAAGAATGCCTAAACTAACGTCTAAAAAGGGTGGAACACCGGACTATAGACATAGAAAAACTAAACAAAATCAATTGTTCTGGGGAAGTACTAATGCAGGAACTGAACAGCAAATGCATTTTTCAATTTTTAATTTAATGAATTAGGCTTAAATGAACCTCTTAACTAAGCACATCCTATACTTAGCTGAATGGATTCCCAAGGGCTCTATACCAGTGGTTCTCAACATGTGGGCCGGGGTCCACTGGTGTGCCGCAAGGGTATTTTAATGATAATATAACATTCACATTAAAAACTGATACCAATAAAAAATATCTTAAAGTATGCTACGTTAGTTCCATTGATCCCAGGTGAAACACAATGGATTGATTGATCATTAAAATGCACGCGGTGACGCGGCCCACCCATCTGGCCACATTCAGCTGCTGTGTTAAATAAATAGCCGATCTACAAGCTCATAGCGTGTTGGAGATCGGCTATTTTCTATGAAGATATTTATTGCAGAGAGGAAAACAGGAGGGGGCCAAGTAGGGCCTGGGGTACTCCTGGGAGCACATCCTGATTGATTAATTTGATTCAGGTGCATCTGTCTCTGCAGCGGTCTGTAGATAGCAGTTCAAGCACTGCTTCACAAAATGAGGTGTCCTTGAGGGGGTTCCAGGGGAGTGAGGGACCCCCAGCTAAATGATTTACTGTTGATATGATTTCTATTTCTGGGATAAGAGTCCACATTCAGAGTTAAATTAAGACAGATTTTACAGTGTACCATGAACAACAGGACTGGTTGTCTGCAGTGGTGTCCAATTAGAAATGAACAGAGTTGTCTAAAAGCTATGGGTTTCAGAAGGTGGTTCAAGGCAACTCGTGGATCAAGCCAAAGGAGCATGAATGTAGGGTCCAGCATGATACACTGTATTTAGGTTGTAAGGCCAAATACCCTGGCTCGCACAGGAGATGCTGGACTCTCTCGCCGATGGGAAGTGTAATGGCTCTGAGCTAAAGAGGACTGAGGATTTTACAGTGTAACCCAGGCTAGGGTTCAGATACTCAGATACCGCAGATACCGCAGATGCAAAAGTGGATGCGACACTACTGTTGTTTTGGTAAAACATTGCTGGCAGTCGAAGGACAAAACTTTAGGCCTATAGGACCTTTACAACAAAGTAAGTCATATACATACAGATATCTTTGTCCAGATGGGCACGGATGGACATCTAGAAATAAGTCCGGGACACCTTATTTATTATACGTATGTTGGGCATAATCATTACAATACGTTTGTGTGCGTTCAGGTGCTAAAAGAAGGACTTGACGGTCGCTTAAAAACAAACACATTAACATGCCCACATGCTTAACGGCTGCGCTTTCAAGCATTGATACTGTACATTCATGTCATGAATTAAAATAATTTGAGAAATCATAAAACATACAGATGACAACTGCACAGCAGAAGCTTTTCTTCCAGATTTAGCTTATTCCACTTTTTCCTTCTGGAAAGATACTGTAATACCAGCCAAGATCGAAGACCTCTGTAGAAATGGGGGTAAACTGGCATCATGGTGGTACTATTTTGGCCTATAACGCTTGGGGGGAACGGTTGGTGAATGAGGCCCGTTGTTTTCGGGTTGTTTGTCCATATGTCCATTTATACGTCCGTCCATAAGTACGTCTGCATGTCCTCTGTTCACATGAATGCAATCCAAATTTGAAACAAACGTCCTCTTGGACAATGATGAACTGATTACAATTTGGTAGTCAAAGGTCAAGGTCACTGTGACCTCACAAAACACATTAATGGCCATTACTCAAAAGTTCGTATTCTAATAATGAAAAAACGACATCAAACACTTAACCCATTTTATTAAATGCCTTCAAATTCTGCATTACATACATTATATGAGCCTGGATAGACATAGATGTGTATGTCTATGCTTTTCTGTCCCTCCGTCTATGTTTTTCTGTCCCTCTGTCATGTTTTTCTGTCCCTCCGTCTATGTTTTTCTGTCCCTCCATCTGTCTCTTTCTGTCCCACCATCTATCTCCATCTATGTTTCTTTCTGTCCCTCCATCTATGTTTTTTTGTCCCATCATCTATGTCTCTTTCTGTCCCTCCATTTATGTCTCTTTCTGTCCCTCCATACAGTATGTTTTTCTGTCCCTCCGTCCGTCTATGTTTTTTATCTGTCCGTCTGTCTCCATCGGCTCCTCCGTGCCTCTGTATGTCCCGGTTAATGAAAAGCTCTATAAATAAACACAGAGAGGAAGAAGAGGAGAAAGGGGGACAGAGATTTTGTCAAGTGGAGCGTAGGAGGGGGAGAGACAGAGGAATGGATGGAGGGAGAGGCGGAAGACAGACTAGTGTGAGGGGCTAAACTAGGGAGAGGGAGGTATGGAGAAGGGAGGAGAGAATGGTATCAGATGCATCACGGGCTTGTCAGATGTCAATCAACTAATCAATTTCAGACTCTGTCAGTTCTCTGTGTGTGTGTGTGTGTGTGTGTGTGTGTGTGTGTGTGTGTGTGTGTGTGTGTGTGTGTGTGTGTGTGTGTGTGTGTGTGTGTGTGTGTGTGTGTGTGTGTTGGGTTGGATTGTCACTCATCTCGCTAGAGACGCAATGTCCATCAGAGTTCATCTGTCTGCGTTCCTCTGTCTGTCCAGCCCTCTCTCTCCTGTCTTTGCTTTACATTCTATTCACCGCCCTCTTCCCCATCCCCCCTTTTCTTCACCTTTACATCTGTTGCACTCCCCTTCTTCCCTAACCTGCTCCTTCTCTTTCCTTCCTTCCTTCCTTCCTTCCTACCCTCATTCCCATGCGTACTCCACTCACATCTTCAATGGCTCCTTTTCTTTTTTTTCTCTCTCTCTCTCTCTCTCTCTATCTTTCTCTCTCTCTCTCTCTCTCTCTCTCTCTCTCTCTCTCTCTCTCTCTCTCTCTCTCTCTCTCTCTCTCTCTCAATAGCCCAGCCACCCATCCAGTGGGAGAGTTTATATCCTCCATAATAAAGACCATTATGCTGCTTCTGAACATTCCACATGAATTATTGATCTATGAGTTTATAGTACAGTATGTGTGTTGCCATCATGCCCCGTATCCATGTGTGGCTTTTTATGCACTATTCATGTGTGTCAACTGCAACCTCGTTTCCCATCTCTCTTTGTGCGCTTAAAGCCTCTCTCTCTCTCTCTCTCTCTCTCTCTCTCTCTCTCTCTCTCTCTCTCTCTCTCTCTCTCTATCTCTCTCTCTCTCTCCCTCTTCATTTCCCCATCTCTATAGGCTGACACTGATATGCACTCATTCATGTTATACATGTAGCCTCCTAGCAATTCACTTAGGTCAATCAATGTTGCATAGGGCTATGTTAATATCCCTCTCTCTCTCTCTCTCTCTCTCTCTCTCTCTCTCTCTCTCTCTCTCTCTCTCTCTCTCTTTCTCTACTCCCCCACATCCCTCCTTCTCAGTCTTTCTTTTATTCTCTGTACCTCATTTTCCTCCTGCTTTATCGACTCTACATAGCTCTCCACCTTCCCCCTCTTCTCTCCCTTCTCTCACTTGCTTTGTCCTTTCCCTCCTCCCTTGTTTATGTCTTTCCTTCCCTCCGTTCTCTCCTTTTGTATCTCTCCCCCATCTATCTCAGTTCAATTCAATGAGCTTCATCAACATGAATGTTAATTGAGCAGTATCGCCAAAGCTTCTAAATACAACGTGGAGAACAATGGATTAAAAATAACAGTAAACATAACACATATGAATTGTGTATTTGAGCTCCAAAATGTCCTATGCACTTGTGCAAATGGCAAATGAAGTCTATTCTATTCTTTGTGTGTTGCTTTACTCTGTTAATCAATGTACTCTGAGGGGCAAATTCAGAAAAGGATTGCGCGGCTTTTGCTGCTGCTTAACCCATATGTCCATAATATGAATAATAAAATCTGTGCACGCGCGACAGATGCACAGATGCGCAACATGAACTCTAGAGGCCGTTTACACCATGACGTTTTTTCCCGGATGATCATCATGCCTAAAAACGCGTAGTTCAAAATATTTCAGCTCTCAGCAAGCAGATAAAAGTGAATGCGTGAGCGCAAAATAAACGCTCAGTGCACACTGGCGCCTCCATTGTAAACAATTGAAAACGTATGCTGCACTGGAAAAAAAACCTCTTGGTGGACACTGCCCCTTATAGAGGATATGGGTGCTCAGGTGGGCAAAAAATTAAGCAGAACTAGTACTCTGTACCGTTGAGCACTGGCCCAATTCAAGCACTGTCTGTAACATACAGATAGTGCAATAGTCCAATTTCCACTTACTACACTGTTATTGTCCATTTTTAGGCTTATTTCTAGGCCTATAGTGCGTAACACATTGTCACCACCTCCACAAACTCCTCAGTGGCACCACCTTCACAAAGTCCTCTGTGATGGTCAAAGATGCATGAGCACATGAATAAATAGTGCAGCGCAAAGCCACCATTTATAATTTACCATCTGGATAATTGTAATGACACAAGGGCGAACTGCACTCAGCAACAAAACTCTGGCGTTCTTTGCGCCAGCATGTCATTAGCGCAATACCTTTGTGTGTGCATTGGACCTTAAGACGGAGCAGATAGTGGATGCAAGTTAAATTCAATGTGCTATCAGTGGCCGCAATGTATTCTTTGTGAATTCTCCGCAAAGTTGCTAAATAGTCATCTGTAACACCAATGTCCAGTGCAGAGTAAGTTTCAGTTCCTGTCTCTCTCTCTCTTTCCATCCAGGTACTGCTCTCCCTCACCTCCACCATGCCTCGCTGCAGCTGCTGCAGCCCCTCCCATCCTCACAGCCACCCCAGGGCCTTCTCCAACTCCTCAGCCCCGCAGGAGAGGGAGGTGCAGCCCCTGGATCACCACCCGCCTCCACCTCCGTCTATCCGCCGGCCAACCCGCGTCTCCTCTGTCAGCCTCTCCCACCTTCTCCTGCTGCTCTTCCTGATCCACCTGCCCCCCGCCTGCCATTCACGGAGAGACAAGGGTGGGGGAGGTGGAGGAGGGGGAGGCGGCGGCGGCGGCATCGGTCACTACATCCCCATCGCCCAGCCCCCACCCCACCACCTGGCCCTGCTGCCCAACATGCTGCGGGGCCTCAGCATCGCAGTGGTCCTGGTGGGCAACTCTAGCGAGATGGCTCTGGCTGGCGCACGCGAGAAGGACATGGACTTTCTGCACATGGCGCCCAACGTGGAGTTGCTGACCATGAACGAGACGGACCCGAAGAGCATCATCAAGAGCATTTGTGACCTGATGACGGACCACTGGCTGCAGGGTGTCGTGTTTGGCGACGACACAGAGCAGGAGGCCATCGCCCAGATCCTGGATTTCATCTCGGCACAGACGCATATCCCCATCCTGGGTGTCCGCGGGGGGTCGTCCATGATCATGGCCGCCAAGGTAGGATGACACACCCGTTTGTGGAGGGAAAATGGCAATTGTGAATATTTTTAGAAAGTAGATGTGTATAGGGAAAAAGGTGCGTCTTTACAAGTCAGTCAGTATATCTATCTATCCACATTTATATATCCACATTTCTTGACTTGATCATCCGACATAATGTATTTAAGTGGCACTTCCTATTTCGTGTAGTCCATCTGACACCACATCAAAGCACTATGCTTGACTATATTTTACCATTTGTCCTAGAGCGAGAGTGAGAAAGAGAGACGCTGTATGACGTTACTCTGTCAGACAGTATAAGTATAATTAGGGCATGCCTAGTGGTGGCAAATCTATATTACTGTGACAGCAATGAAAGAAGTCCCTCATGCTGCTTGCTGCTACTTTCTCGGTTTCCTTCACTAGTATTGCAGGAACCAGTCGGCTGCCTAATCTTACCCAAATGTTGTACATAAGATTCAGTTGTCTAATTGTAACCCATCACCTCTTGCTGACTGTCTTTATATCACTTCCTCTTAGTGGTGGAGTATTGGAGCAGTAGTGCTATGTCCAGCATGTTGTAAAGTGTGGGAATCAAATTACTACATTTATTCAAAGACAATAAGAACAGGATCTATTCATGCCAGTTTTTATTACTCTTAAGAGGGTATAAAGGTAGTATGTAACATATTTTAATACAATTATGGAGTGAAAAAGATATTGAGCGTGTAAGGTGTAAAGAAACATGACCAGACAAAGATTGATGGTGCAGAAGAAGTGCTACTGTACATTGTGGCAAGGGGTATTTAGTGTACTATGTACAATATAATTAGATTAACACTAAGCACTAAAACAGGCCACAGGTACCTGGGTGTTGCAAAAAACAACACAAAAAAAACCCAAACAGCAAGAAACAAAACACAGTCTGACTAATGAGTCCAAACAAAAGCCTGCCTTCCTGCCTATTCCATCAGTTGTTCAAGAAATACACTAGTGGCAACCACCCCTCACCTCATGTCTATATGGCAGCCGTTGCTTAGTGGGAAGAGAGGCAGGCTGCCAGAAGTTCATCAAAGATTTAGCCCCCGACCCGCCCAGTATATGTGTTGAAGTGTTCCTGAGCAAGACACTTAACACCAACAGTAAACCCTATAGTGATTGTCATGACCATCTGAGCAGACATCAGCTGGGTAAAACTTCTCTCGCGGGATTAATAAAGGTCTACCATCTAATTCACCTACGTGTCACAGCTATGTAGGCCTCTGTCTTACCTGTCCCAGTGCCAGGCCTACAGTACACACAGTTAACCACACAGTTACAAGTAGGATAAATAGACTTTATTGATCCAGAGGGAGTCAGTTATCATAGCAGCATGCATGCCAATAAGGATGAAACACAGATACAGGTAAGAGATACAGTATAAGTAGTGAGGTCGCACTACAACTAAAAACAAGATAAAAAAAACAATATAAAAGAAGACTTAAAATCCGACCTTGTGATTTGCACCATGGGCTGGCCAATTGTTAGCTACTATTTCTGGGTTTAGCAATACACAAGTGCAAGCACACAAACAGCAGGTGATCTGAAAGAGAGAGGCTCGCTGGCCGCACACACACAGCTTTTATCTGCCAGCAGAGGAACGTGATTAGTAGAGGCTGGACCAGATAATGATGATTGACAGCAGATGGAATGGTAAATGCCCTCCTGCAGAGAGAGGGCGGAGAGAGTGTATTGTATTGCAGAGCTATTGGGGTGGGGATTTGAATTGAACAAGCTTCACCTTGATGGTGGCATTTAAGAATTGCTTAACCTTGAATCTCTTTCCCTGTAAAAACAGTTGTATGTACAAATAAGTGGTTCTGACTTGTCTGGTTGCAACATCTCATCTCATCTCATCTCATCTCTGGCCTTCTGATCAGGGAAGTATTCACCTGTTTCCTAGGCTTTTCACTTCCTGTGTGTGTTCCACTTCCTGTCGATTTGATCCAATGAAATCCAATGAAACTGGTCAGATGACTAATGATATCCAATGAAATCCGACAGGAAGTGGAAAACACACAGCCTAGGAAACAGGTGAATAAGCTCTGGTTTCTAGACAGACACGCAGGCAGGCAGGCAGGCAGGCAGGCAGGCAGTGTTAAGCTACAATGGCTGGCTTGGAAGACAAAATGCCAACAGTGGTGATGCCAGAGATGGGATCAGTGTGAGATAGCTAGCAGAACAGAGAGATAGGTCTCTACGCCTATTCACTCCAAGCCTCGTCTAATGGGATAAAGCAATCTGCTCTTTCTATATCTCAACTCATCTGGGATTGGACCCTCTCTCATGCTGTGTGCTTCCACTCTACTTTGGCCCTGGTCCTCATTTTGTGTTCTTACATTCTTTATTTTTTATTTCTTTTGCTGGATGATGAACTTTTCATTTGAAAGTCTCACAACAAACTAAAGCAGATGTATTAGAAGGACTCTGAAAAGCCTTGAAAGGGATTGAATGGAGGCTTGTGGGAGTGACAGAGTTAAACTGAGGCCACTGTCAAATAATCCCTATGTCTATATTGGTATTGTATGGTACCAGGACCTCCTCTTCTTCTTCTTCTTCTTCTTCTTCTTCTTCTTCTTCTTCTTCTTCTTCTTCTTCTTCTTCTTCTTCTTCTTCTTCTTCTTCTTCTTCTTCTTGTGGTTCTCCGACAACAGGTCGCTGTAGCAACAGAGACACAGAGACTCTTCTCTCTACTCCCTGTCATTACACAGTAAAATGTAGCTGTGTAACACACCTGGGAGAGAGAGATGTCCAATCCCATTTAGACACGCATGTACACGTAGTCACACACACACACACACACACACACACACACACACACACACACACACACACACACACACACACACACACACACACACACACACACACACACACACACACACACTCTTCTTCTTCTTCTTCTTCTTCTTCTTCTTCTTCTTCTTCTTCTTCTTCTTCTTCTTCTTCTTCTTCTTCTTCTTCTTCTTCTTCTTCTTCTTCTTCTTCTTCTTCTTCTTCTTCTTGTGGTTCTCCGACAACAGGTCGCTGTAGCAACAGAGACACAGAGACTCTTCTCTCTACTCCCTGTCATTACACAGTAAAATGTAGCTGTGTAACACACCTGGGAGAGAGAGATGTCCAATCCCATTTAGACACGCATGTACACGTAGTCACACACACACACACACACACACACACACACACACACACACACACACACACACACACACACACACACACACACACACACACACACACACACACACACACACACACACACACACACACACACACACACACACACACACACACACACACACACACACACACACACACACTCCCTCCCCTCTCTTTCCACCCTGGTTTAATCTCCATTCCCTGTGCCCCTGTGTACTGCGGCCACACACACGTGTCAGTGACCTCTGCAACCATATATCTTAAAAACACATAAATCATTTAAGACACACACAGCAGCTCTCCACCTGCCGTATCGCCTCACTACATGTGGAAATTTATGGATGTGTTTTATTGCTCATAAAGACGCAGGCATTGGGGGCATTGTGGGGGGCCAGGGTGGAGGGATGGGGATGCGTGTGTGTGTGTGTGGGTGTGGGTGTGGGTGTGTGTGTGTGTGTGTGTGTGTGTGTGTGTGTGTGTGTGTGGGGAGGCATTATTAATTAAGCACACGTGCCCCGAGTGTGCTGGGCGATGGGAAAGTGCATGTGTTTTGTGGCAGCGGTTTAAATGGATTTCCCAGGCCACAAGCCAGAGTCTTGGGTCTCCTGGCTGCCCATGGAGAGAGAGAGAGAGAGAGAGAGAGAGAGAGAGAGAGAGAGAGAGAGAGAGAGGATGCTCTAAGGCTCTTTCTCCAAATGGATTTGTGTCTGCCTAATGGGCTGAGACAATAGAGCGCCAAAAAAAGGCGTTAGTAGGGGATCATGAGAGAGAAAGAGAGAGGGGTTCTTTTGAGGGGTTTCAACAGGACAGGACTATCTAGTATACAGTAAAATCATCAGTGTTGGGTACTTGGGTGGCACAGGGGTAAAGTTCCCACTATCACAGGGACTGGGGGGTTTGAATCCTCTACGGTGCCTCCAGCTTGGCCGGATGCTCCAATGAACACAATTGGCCTTGTTCATGTGAGGGAAGCAGGGCAGGGTGGGCGATCTCTGTCGCTGCGCTAGTGACTCCAACAGGTTGGTCAGGGCACCTGTTCAGTGGGGAGTTGAACCGAAAAGAACAGCATGTACCTCGTCATGTCCATCCAGTGAGACTCCCGACTGTTTGGTAAAAAGAAGTAACTGGTATCGGAGTGTGTATCGGGGGTGACACCTGCTCGTCAACACCCTCCCTAACGAACCAACCAGTAGGGTCAGCTGCGACCATGGGACTACAGTACAAGGGGAATTGAAAATTGGCAGAAAGACTAACCTGTGAGAAAGAAAAGAAAGAGAAGAATGAATTTACCTCTAAGAGCAGGGTTTATTTACCGTAATATCTGAGCTCAGCTCTGGGACCTGCCTTATGCTCTCCATTTCCTCAATAGGTGCTCCGTCACCTCAAATGTACATTACAACACTCTTTTTTTTATAATTCAACTTTCACGTTTTCCCTTCCAAGTCCCTTCCCGTGACCCGCAATGGAAAAAAGTACCATGGACTGCACTGATTGTTGTGTGATCACTGTTCAGTTTCTCCTGCTTGCTTTTCGTGGTAAATAGAGGGGGCATTTAGAAATGCGCTCTGAGAATCTGCTTCGATTTACAGAGTGCTCTGATTTGACGTCATATAGAGTGCTTTGATATCAGTTAATAGTTGCTGTTTTGCTCTGAAAACGTTTTTTTTTAAACAAGAATAATATTAAGCATCCTGCTATACTACATTCTATTATAGGCCTATGGTTAAATCAATAAATGTTATTTTATGAAAAAGAGAGACAGAACGAAATGGGCTATGGCACCTACAAATTTAGGACTGTCTGACACTGTACAAATGTAACCAAATGGGCCCATAAGGGTATCATACCAAAATTTGCTCATTGGTCCACTTTATCTAATGTTGTCAATGTCACGTTTGGCCATGCAGTGAAATATACACACTAATGGAAATGAGCAACAAAAAAAATGCCGTAGGCTGATGCCTTGAAATGTGTATGTTTCACTTTAAGCGGGGCTAAACATGACACTGACTGACATTAAGTCCAACTGTGCTAGCGGGTGTATTACACACTTTGCCGTGACACTGGGTTGGACAGGGGTAGAACAGGTGCCCTGGGGTGAGTAAATGAGATGTGGGTTCATGGAAGGCAATGCAGGGTTTCTTGATGGACAGCTGAGTGTAGAGGACAAAGACATGGAGCGCTGAGTCAACAGAATCCCAGGGATATGAATTAGGCTTTAGACACATCTCACACAGAGGGAGAGAGAGAGGGGGAGAGAGAGAAAGGGGGAGAGACAGAGAGAGGAAGAGGAAAGACACTGAACAGAGAGAAAGTGAGCGAGGGGAGAGAACAGTAAATGTGGAAGAAGGTAGAATGAAAGGTTGGGGAGCTAAAGGAAAGCTGAAGCTGGTGATGTGTGTTGTTTTCAGACTGTGACTCAAGGAAATCAGCAGACAGAGATGGGAAATAGGGATTGCGATATGAGGTGTTTATCTTTCCGCTTCGCTCCACCTCTCTCTCTCTTTCTCACTCACACACAGACACACAGACACACACAGACACACACACACACACACACACACACACACACACACACACACACACACACACACACACACACACACACACACACACACACACACACACACACACACACACACACACATCCTCCCTCCCTCTGAAGGCCAAGCGCTGCCGCTGCAGTTGGCAAGGCAACCTTTCCCTTCCCATTACATAGCGGGTGTGGGACGATAACAGAGAGAGACAGTGTGGAGGGGAAATACAGCATTGTGATTATTGGTGCGGCTTGAAACGGCAGAGGAAATAGGAGGAATGCAACACGATTATCCTAAAAACCATACCCTCTGGAGTGGGCTAGTGCATCCCGGAGCGTCGTCTTGAATCACAGTCCGAATAACATTTTGGTTTTGTTTTGTTCCTCCACGCGTACACATCTACAAGGAGTTTGAGTCTTGTATTTACTGTGTTGAGACACACAGATACATAGCGAGCAAGTCAAGACAACACAATAGTACCACTACTACACAGTCAAACCCTCATGTTAACTATGACAGTGTACAATTTGATAAATTAACGCTTGATTTTACTGCGTAACTTCTAACTGGGCGAATTCTATCTGGTGACTTGGTGTAATTACTACTAAAGCAGACACATGGCCCGCCCCCCATCCGTGGGCATGCCACTGAAGCCTCTTGGCGCATGTGCATGCCATCCTCCCATTAACGCTGCATAACTCACCACCTAATTCCTCCAACCTGCTCTCTAATGCTGTCACCTCACCAGATTTTCACACTAGCCCGCTTTGAGAAAAAAAATCACACCTGTGTGAAGGTAGCGGCGCCTTTGATATATTTTGTCATAGATATGTGTTTCTACTAGAGAAACAATATTAAATCTCTGTAAATTTATTTACAACCAACTGCAGTCAATGACTGCGTTTTTCGGCTGCCGAATGAAAGGACTCTTGGACACTAGATCTCCTTTGTCAAACCATTCTCGCATAACGGATGACTGGATCCCCGAACTCAGACTTTCTATTACTTCACCCTTCGTCTGTTCATCATTCAAAGATTGTATTGTATCTTTCTCTTTCTATTCGTCATATTGGGAAGAATCTTGGACAGATCCCAAGATTCCCAAGATAAAGTTAAATTGAGGATCTAACTTTAAATAACTTACCTAGAAGGAGACTTTAGCCAGATGAATAATAAAATGAAATTATTAAATATTTCTGTTTATATAGACATCTAATTCTATATTCATGACATCATAGTGATGTCATGAATAGTAACATAGTGATGTCATGAATAGTGACCAATCAGAACGTTGACGGACCTGACCAATCAGAACGTTGACGGACCTGACCAATCAGAACGTTGACGGACCTGACCAATCAGAACCTTGGCGAGCCTGACCAATCAGAACGTTGACGCAAAAGCCAGGTATAGAGGGCTAATATCCGCTCTATACCTAAAGGTATAGAGCGGCTAGCGCCGCTAACAAACCCCACTTTGACAATTAGCCAACAACACGCTCAAATGATGTAATCACTTCAATAAAATAACACATCCACCCATGTGACACTTCAGCCTCCATAAGTGCCATTTTTGAGTGGTGCCAACCACTCCTATATCTGACTTTGTCCGTGTGTCCGTCCGTATGTATGTATGTATGTATGGCCAATAAACAAACATTGATGACAACACGGGTGATGACAATACGGGGCTCATCAAAGGCACCACTCTCTTCACACAGGGTGTGATTTTTATTTTATCAATAGTTTTCCTCTTTTCTAGGTGAAACTATAAGTCCTTCCATGAGTAAGCCTTGCATAGCTTCTTCTTCTGTTCTGGACTGTTCTTCTGCATTTTGAGTAATTGGTGGAAATTCCTCCAGTTGTTTAGTCCTGCACTGATTAGTGTATAGTCTTTCTTAAAGAATAGCTTGCAGCTAAAGCAGAACAGACTGTTCTTCTTTGAATATATAAGGCAGCTTCTTAAATCTTAAATTTCTTCCCATTTTATAGTTTCCAATAAAGATTTCTTCATTAAAAAAAACTAGTGCAGTGCTCATCCGGAAATGATGCTTGCAGTGTTGTTGAGAACCATGCAGCGTTGCTCATTAGGGTTGCAACTATTGATTATTTTCTTTGCGATTACTTTTTCGATTACTTTTTCAATTAATCAAATAATCGAATAGCATGTTTTTTTGGGATAATGTTTTGTAATTCAATGAATCAATGCAAAAAACATCTAATAGATTTTTTAAATAATCAACTAAATCGATTGGTCTCATTAACCATTTAAGCCCTACTTTATACTTTTATTATTAAAAAACAGTGTCATGAAAAATTGCGAAAGTAGCAGATCTACAAGTTCACAACCCGTCGCCAGGTTGAAAGTGGTTAACTGTTACAGCATATTGGAACTCATGGTAAATTAATGCTTTAATGTTTTGTTAAAATGTACGCTTCTTTTATAGGGTCCTATACGAACTCTGTTCTCTTCTTATCAGACATGGCTGGTCAGTCAAAGGGGTCAATAGATGCTGGCTTACCCTTAACCTCACACCAGCAGTCACTTTTTCAGTACAGGGTATGTGTTACGATGTCACTGTGTTGCTGTCGCCTACTGTTGGATTACTTGTCACTTGAAGCCAGCTTCTGGGCATGGTAGTTTTGAGGATGTGCTGAAGAGCAATTGCAGCTTGTTTAGAAGCAATCTTTATTTCACCTATTCAGTACAACAGAAAATAGCCTAGTTTCTTATAACATTTTAGGCAGGAAATAGGCCATGGAGTTGCTCAGTGTTGATTCATTTCACATTTACAAAAGCTATAGTTAAAAAGTTTGTTTACAATATTCATGAGCTTCTGTAATTTTTACTAGTCCTTGATGCATGTTGTTACACGATGTCTCCTATGTATACTGTATGTTTGTTTTGTTTCCCATCATATTTTCACCACTTTGTGTATTTGACATACAGTACTGTAACCTCTTTGCTATATTCATTGGAGTTTTACGTTTTCATTTTCTTGATGCATTAATATAAATGTCCATTAACACATTAACCACCAAGAACGTAGTCCTATGGTCCATTAAATCCAACTGTTAAGCGCCGAGACCGTAGCCCTACGGTCCGGGTGCTTTTTCCTTTTTTTCGAAAACATTTTTTTTTTTTTACGTGTAACACCACCGGAAACAGAACTATTTTCGATCCGGTTTTGCCGATCCCGTCGGCCTCCATTCTAAAGCGCACTCTAACTCAATTTTCTCCTTGTAGTTTTTTCTCCTCGGTGATCACTGTTTAACATAAACCGTTCTAACTACAACATGGAGGCACCGTTTGACATGTGGTCTTCACTGCTCGAACCAGGCAGATGTCCACGATGTAAACAAACAGTGCACAGCTCAATCTTACGGATTTTAACAAGGTCTATGGCGACGTGAAAAAAACAAAAAACAACAATAAAACCTTGGCACTGGTGAGTACATTATGAGATTAACCTCTGGCGGTGGAAGTGTTAATCACCATTATTAAGCACATTAAGGCTGTTATCCCTATTTTGGGCAAATGTTCAAAAATAACTTTGTTGCCAGTGACTTGTTGCCAAGCATCTCGCTGATCCATGTTGCTTAAGTATAGCTACCTTCGGAAATGAATGACTGCTGGTCACTTCTTGTCGCAGAATCACCTCCTGCACACTGTACTTGGGTAGATGAGGTGGATATCTCTCCAGCTGCAGATAGAGTAATAAGAGGCACACTTGGGCAGGTTAAATGGTTGCTGTGCTTTCACCTGCAGGCAGTCAAACATGCAAGTATAATTACATACCCATTGTGAATGCTTGGACATAAAACTTATTGGTTATAAAAGTGCTACTGCATTATATAATTGGTTGTACTCACTTCCTGTGAGGTGGCCGTAGCTGAATGGGTAGAGAGGCTGCCTGGGAAATAGAAGGTACCTGGTTCACATCCCAGCCCCGGCTATATGTCGAAGTGTCCCTGAGCAAGACACTTAACCCCCTCAAGCGCTCATCATAACCATCTGAGCAGCCATCAGCTGGGTGAAGCTGAAACTGTATATCCAGAGCGGGACTACAAAGGTGTCCCTATCCTTTCCCCCCAGACTGTACTTGGGTAGAGGTAGATGAGGTGGATGTCTCTCCAACTGCAGATAGTGTAGTAGTAGGTACACTTGGGGCATGTTGTACAGTTGCTGTGCAGGCAGACAAACATGCATGCATAATATAATTTAGTTGTATAACCTTTGCATATGTTGCTAGACATTTAAACCTATTAGAAATTAAAGTGTATAAGGCTGGTGTCCGTTTATGACTGTGGTAAATGGGTACCGCACTGGGTAGTCTGACAACGGGTACAACGGGTAATGCATAATTGGGTGGGGCATGCATTACCAACATGCATCTTCCACAATTTACGTCGTTTCTGACTTGCGTGGTCCCCGAGCAGGCCGGCACCGGTCTTGTTTTAAAAAAGGAGTGTATAGGAGGCTTTGTACAGTAGGTGGAGTTGATGATGAACTTGCAGTAGTAATAAGCTCAATACATGTGGGTAAACATGCAGACTGTTCTTATTTAAATTGTTTCTTGTTTTATTGTTTTAGTTCTATTTTATTGTGTTTTAGGGGAATGGTTTAGATTTTATTATCGTTCTTGTTTATTTTAGAGCTATTTATTTCCATGTGTTGTAATGTTTGTTTGTTTTACACCGAGGACCACTTTGGAAATAAGTGTTTTAAGTAATGCTTTTGAGTGCTATGCTCTAGATTTTATCTCATGTTGCCATGAGATGCTGTTTTTGAATCCTAATAAAAATCAAATCACTTTTGATTTGTTCTTTTCTTACTTAGATTAGTAAACGTATTAATCAATTGTTTTTCAGTTTTGTCAAATCAATATGTACTGTACTATCCTTGTTTGTCTAAAAAGGTCAGAAATAAACTAACCTAACTGTAATTGTAGAAAGCTGTGTGAATGTTTGTATCAATAAAACTTCCCTCAGGCCATTGCGGCAAGAAACATTCTGAACTGAAATGTGCATTAATGAACTGAAAAGGCAATTTCATGCAAACAAACTTGACTAAATGCACCTGCTGCAGGCAGTGATGCAAGTATACTTCCCTATAGCCTCATTCGCAGCCTTTTCTCATCTCAGAGGAGAAAAGGTTATATGAACAAATGCAGACAGAGCGTGTCTATAGGGCTTATGTACCTCCCCCCGTAAACTGTCTTTTACAACCAATCACAACACAGGTTTCATGCACGGGAATGTAAAACAGATCTGTAAAGCCTCAATGTAACTTCCTTGGGCGGTACTTCCAAATTCCACTACTTCCGGCTAGCTCTTACCCAGCGTGCCTTTTCCCAATTGCAGGGCTCCCTGCTTGTGCCGGGGTTGGCTGTCCCAGACATTTCATTAGTGCACCGTACAGATTTATGTAGGTCTCAATGCAATAATATTGAATGTTTTGTGTTCTATCAAAAATATAGACGTAAAAAAAAGAAACTTGGTTAGTGCCAGCGCCTACTACTGTAGTCTCTCTACTGTACATACAGTAGCAGAAGAAGTATTATTAGGCAGAGCAAGTTGAATAACTGCATAGTAAGCTACATAATGTACAGAGTAGTACAGTAGCAAATACATTGAAATATGCAGCTGTGATGTTACTGCCGGTGACGATGAAAAGATAATTTTCAGAAAAGGTTAAATGGATGAACAGGGAGGAGAAACAATGTGTTTTTTTATAGCATTACCGCGGACTTAGGGGAAGGGTGGAGGAAGAGGAGAGAGATGGATCATGGAGCGAAAGGTGGGAAAAGGAGGGGTGAAAGATTGATAGATGGAGAGAAAGGCCACTTGCATTCATATCAATGAGTAAAATGGGTCGAGGGAACGGTGGGCGGTGAGAACGAGGGGATGAGTGTGATCGTATGTCTGAGAAAATAGTGAGAGAGAGAGAGAGAGAGAGAGAGAGAGGTAGTAAGATATTAGAGAGTTGTGCTGCTGCAGGTGTGCTGCTATCTATCCAACGTAGCCGGCATCACGTGAGAGAGGGGAAGGGAAGTGTAAATGGAGGAGGGATGTAGAGAGAGGAGGAGAGAGATGGATAGAGTGCAGCTGCAGCAGCATCTGTGAAAGACAGAACAAGATAAAAGAGGAGAGTGGGGCGAGAGGGGAAAGGCATCCAACAGTTTGTGTGTGTGTGTGTCTGTCTGTCTGTCTGTCTGTGTGTGTGTGTGTGTGTGTGTGTGTGTGTGTGTGTGTGTGTGTGTGTGTGTGTGTGTGTGTGTGTGTGTGTGTGTGTGTGTGCACCTACAGTAGCCAATAGGCAGTCTTTTGTCTTCATGTGAGCTCCTGCACCTCCCAGCCTGTCTGTCTGTTTGTCTGTCTGCTCTGGCTGTTGAATAAACTGTCTCCATTACACTCTGAACCTTTGGCTAATGTACACATTACCAAGACATGACTGGCTATTTTCTTCAGCGTGTCTTGGAACAAATAACCGTGAAAGCCCCAACCCCCTAGGCCACCAATATATTATGTACCGCTAATCTACAGAATGTGTATGGAGGTTGGTCGGTGAAATGGAGGTGTATAGCATCCATGCCTGTACTGTATAACATTTTAGCATAAGAGCTTCAGCAATTAATGCAAACAGCAAAAGCAGCCAACCTCGATGGCCCGAGGGAAGCTAATCCGGAATCATGTTTTACGCTTGCACACACACACACACACACACACACACACACACACACACACACACACACACACACACACACGTGGTAGAAGGACCATTAATGTGTGAATATTCATTATTAGATTGCTGTGTAAACAATGTTTAACAAGATCCATAATGAATTGTTGCCATGACAACACCTCCTTCCATTCCAAAGCCGCTGTTCTAATTTTCTGGAAAACACTGTTAATACACCGAAAAGTTTTCAGTAGTTTTGCACAATATACGTTTTTGTTACGGAGTAGTGGTTGCTCGCACTTATTGCACTGCTTTTCTTGAGGTCTTGAAGTCAGTAACACACTGATGTGTGTTTGCACACGCACGCACGCACGCACGCACGCACGCACGCACGCACGCACGCACGCACGCACGCACGCACGCACGCACGCACGCACGCACGCACGCACGCACGCACGCACGCACGCACACACACACACACACACACACACACACACACACACACACACTCACACACACGATTGACTGTTTGAGTATTGTGTGTAGACAAAAGTGGCATTGTTTGTGTGATGGACCAGCATTGATGATGAACAAAACAGCACAACGTGACCAATTAACCTTTGTCCAAACAATTTGGACTTTTCTTTTTTTGCCCGTGTTTGTGTGTGTGTTTGTGTGTGTGGTCCTGATCATGATTGTATGCAAATTCTTCAAGTGAAATGGGCCGAATGATTTTGAACCAGGGCTAATTGCTGTGGGGGGATGTCCGCATGTGTGTGAGTGTGTTTGTGCGTGTGTGTACAAAGATACACACATGCCGTGTCTTCGCATCTGTGTTTGCCGGCAAAGTAAAATCCTCAGCGTTAGTTTAACTGATTTTACTGTGTGTGCGTGAGGTATGCCAGTTAAAACATTTAATCATATTACTGAGGTGAACGCACGCACGCACGCACGCACGCACGCACGCACGCACGCACGCACGCACGCACGCACGCACGCACGCACGCACAGTCCTCCCCATTTTATTTACTCAGGAGGAGGAATGGTCCTTTTTTTGTTGGTTGTGAGACTTGGCGCTTTTGGACAAAGGAAGTTCGTTCAGGCCTCCTCGTTTCCTTCTGGAACAGTCCCTCGCTCTCCAGGGGGGTTTAAATCCACTGAGCTGGACATAAATGTGCCTGCATTTCCCAATTAATGTCCAACAATAGCACCAATTGTAGCACTAATCATCGAGGTCCTGTACTCTATTAATGTAATGTGTTGTTCAGCTTGGCAGCACCGTGTTCCTGCTAAAGCACAAATGCAATTAGGGGGTATTTGTAAATGATAAGGGAATTAACCACATAAGCTCTATTTTATACTTAAAAAAATGTTCATCAACAGCTAAATTAGTCAATCAACAAGCTCACAACGTGTCACATCAAGATGTGTTGTGAGCTGGTGAGATGGTTTCAGAACATATTGGAAAGTTTTGGAAAATGTTCACCTTACAAAATAGGGACACCAGGTTGAAAGTGGTTTAAAGAACAGAGTGGGCTCCTTTGTTCAGTGCCTGTGTGCATGGACACTCTTTTAAGACATGTTTTTTTCTTGCTGTTTCTCTCTCTCTCTCTCTCTCTCTCTCTCTCTCTCTCTCTCTCTCTCTCTCTTACCCTCCCTTCTCCTCTAATGACTGCCATTCAATCCACTATGTTAATGCACCTACTGCAGGACATGTGAAGTTATGGGTCAGTGATCCCATTCAGACATTAAAATGCATCTTTGGGTGCATCCGGGTTAAGCAGGGGTAAAGTTCCTGCCCACCACTGCGGAGACAAGGGGTTTGAATCCTCCATGGCTTGGACAGGTATCTCCACTGAACACAATTGGCCGTGTTTGTGGGTGGGGGAGGTGGGGAGGGCGATCCCTGTTGCTGCAACAGTGACTCGTACCGGCTGGTCAGGGCGACATCAGGCATTGTGAAGGAAATAATTGCCATTGTGACCATTGTGGAAGTGATGTACATTATCGGGTTGTTTGCATATTGAGCGGGGGAGTGAAATCGGATCAGTGGAGACACATGTTAAGATGCCGGGCGTAACTGCAATTAATCCGAGACACAATTTACTGTAGATATATTTAAATTAAGGTGCTATAGAATGCCGGGGTCTCGAAGTGTCCATTTAATTTCATGTCTGATGTGTTCCCTTTATTCACATCAACTTTCCCCACTTTCTGTACTAATTTTTGCCTGCATTTATCCTTCAATATTGTACTATTTTACTCTTTTTCTGCTTCTCTCTTTCTCTCTTTCTCTCTTCCTGTCTCTGCTTCCCTCCCTCCCTCTCTCTCTCTCTCTCTCTCTCTCTCTGTGTGTGTGTGTGTGTGTGTGTGTGTGTGTGTGTGTGTGTGTGTGTGTGTGTGTGTGTGTGTGTGTGTGTGTGTGTGTGTGTGTGTGTGTGTGTGTGTGTGTGTGTGTGTGTGTGTGTGTGTGTGTGTGTGTGTTCCCCTTGCCTTAACAGAGTGAGTGAGCGAGAAAGAGGGAGAGAGGTAGAGAAAGAGGAGCGGGGGAGGGAAGAAAATAGAGAGAGGCCTAAATTTATGTGTCCTATTTTACAACCCCGTTGGTCTCAATTTACTCTGCCCATTTAGAATGTGGACATTTTTAAACTCACCCCACTGCACCTCGCCCTCCCACTGCCTCGCTCTCTCACGTTCGGTTCCCTCCGTCTCAAGTCCATACTCTATTCATTCACTTCACTTTCTCACATTTGCCTCATCGCTCTCTTACCCCCCCCCCCCCCCCCCTCCCTCCTCCCGTTCATTCTCTCCGTCCCTTCGTCCCATTGTTTTTCCACTGCTCCACTTTTCCTAATGCCTCTCTTTAAGCCAACTCTCCACAGCGCCGACATCGGCCGCGGAAGGTGTTGGAAAGTGTCTCCTGCCGACAACCTGTTGTAGATGTTGCCGTGCCGTCGGGTCGGGACTACTAGAATAGCGCTGAACGCAGACCGAGCAGGTTCGGTCGGGTCCCGACTGGTAGAGCCCGTCGATAGCTGCGAGGTGGTGAAGAGCGGGGAGAGAGGGGGTAAAGGCTCTGTTGAGGCGGTTTTAGTATACACTGCTACTGTTGCTATGAGCTATGACTAGGCTTTTGAGAAGTGACGGGTTATCACGATAATACATAATAATATGCATACTAAATGACTGCTTGTATAAAAGCCCAACAGAACTATCCATGTGTGCGTTTTGTACCGTATTGACATCCTACACATAGGCCTAGCATCATTGGCTAGCGCTAGCTGAATAGCAGCTCACCATATTTAGTTCAGTTTGACGGACAGGTCCACATATATATTGTATGGCCATGTACATTTCTGTCAATGACAAATGTCAGGGCTTACGTGGGTATTGTCAGGATATAGGGCTTATATTATGTGGAACAAATTAACGTCTCGTCTACGACTAGTAGCGCTGCGCAACATTGCTCTGCCCTGTCTTGTTGTTTGTTTTGGTTTTGGTCAAGATGCTGCCTTAGCTTCCGGCCCCCCTGGGCACTGCAGACTGCTTCCACCTCCTGGTATGGAGAGTTATTTCATGTGATCTCCTCTGACACATGCGCACAACAATATGCCGTCGGCCGACAGTTTGCAAATACTGCGCAGGACCTTTTTACTTCCGACTTCAACAGACAGCCAGTCTGTTGTAGTCTGTTGTAGTCTGAAGTAGTCTGTTTGGTGGAGAGTCACCTTTAGCCAACCTGTCTGGTTGCTGTCGCAGTGTGACTTGATGATGTGCTGTGAAATCCAGAGTGTTCATTGCGAACGCAGCGGAAGGAGGCGCGCCGAAGTTCCACTTGCGCCTCCGCGCAAGTGGAACTTACTATGAAACCGTGCTCGGGTTGTGTGTCTGTGTGTCTGTCTGTGTGCACTGCCTGTGTGCAGCCGCGCCCCCATGTGACTCACGCTCTCATTGGCTGCTGACAGATCTCAGTGTGGCTGAAATCCGCCTGCCCCTGTGTGACTAATTACACTCCTCTGAGAGAAATATAGCAGCTACTGTACAGTCAAAAATAACACATCTAAAAGCATCTACACAAGTTCATCTATTGGGATATCTAAGAATTCCATGTCATTTGTGCATATTTCAGGCCGGATGGCAAGTTGAAAAACGCCTTAGTTTGAGGACAGTTTGAGATTTCTCCATGTCATTCCTTTCTACTCTTCTTATTGTTATTTTCAAGCTGCGTTCGCTTCCCGCGTTCGCGCGTCTTACTTGTTTAACTCAGAAAGTGTGCAAAATGTAACCCGTAAGGGTCCATTTGGTAACTAACGCATGTTGATGCTCTCTGAGTTACGCATGGATAAATTAACACTGAGGATTTTATTGTGTAGAGAGGTGCATTAAAAGTCCTTTTAGCATCTCTATCCTTTTATTCCTCTCCTCTGTTTTCCCCTCCCTCCTATAAGGCTCCCGTGTCCTCTGCCCATCACCGTGGGATTTTCACAACATTTCTCAACCTCCTTCTCTCTTTCTGCGCCCCTCCCCCTCCCCCTAGCCCCTACTTTTCTTTTAATTTGTCCGACCTAGCTGCCCACCCACCCCCTATCATCCCTTCCTCCTTCTGTCCTGTGTGATTACAGGAGAGAGGCCTGACGTCTGGTTCAGTATGAGGTAGTTCATGGGGGGGCAGACAGACAGATTTACACCAGATGTACGGTTGTTACATCCACTCTCCTCTTCCTCCTCCTTAGTCTTCCTCACCTGTCTTTCTCACCCCCCCATCTGCACCCTCCCTTGTTCTCTACACGCCCAGATGCCAGCGCTCCTTTCCCTCTGCCTCTCTGGAACGCATAGAATACAATAGAATTAATTTGATTAGATTACTGGAATAACAATAGAACAGAATCTATTATATTACATTTGATGGGATTAGAATAGTATCAGTTACATGAGATTACCTAAGAATGGAATAGAATATAATCAATTAGATTACATTAGATTGGAATAGACTAGAATCAATTAGATTACTTTAGACTGGAATAGAATAGAATCATTAGATTACATTGGATTGGAACAGCATAGAATATAGCTAATTTGATTAGGTTTAGCTCAGGAAGTAGACCGTCTTGGAATTGGAAGGTTCAGCTCCTCCTGGCTGTGTGCCGAAGTGTCCTTGAGCAAAACACGCTCCCGATGAGCAAGTTGGTGTCTTGCATGATTCACTCTGTCGGTGTGTGAATGGGAAATTAACTAAAATAAACTTGTAAAGCGCTTTGGAAAAAGGCACTATAAATTACTTTAGATTAGAATATAATATAATAGAGGGGAAAACAATGTATCAGAATAAATTAGATTAGATTAGAAAGAATAGAACAGACTGGAATAGAAAACAAATTTTCAGGATTCGATTCGATTAGATTAAGATTAAAAAAGTAGATACATAATTAGAAGCTAATAGAATGATATGACATTAGGGAAGATTTGATTCAATTGGAAAAGTTACAGAATTGAAGAGAATAGAATACATCTTCACTTGTCTATCATTCATGTATAGAGCATCACCTCCCATGCGTTTTCACCTCTCCACCCATCTTTCTTGTCTTCTCTCTCTGTCTCTCTCCTTTCTCTCTGCTGTCCCTTAATTCTCACCTTGTGTCCCGTGGCTACCTGACATAGCCACACAATCTCTACACCCGCACCTCCTTCTCCCTATGGACGTCACCCAGACCCACTCTATCCCATTCCCAGCACACAGTAAAAATCCTGTAAAACTCGTAAAAACGGACCAAAGTGGACCTGTAAAGTGTCCACACTGAGGCTTACTGTGATGTAGTGAAAGCCTGGTTCTCTTTCCACCACTTCTCATCTTCTCCTGCCCCTTTCATCTCCTCACCTCACCCTACATGTCCTCTCCTCACCTCTCCCATCCCCTCTGGATGCTGATTGTCTAGACGCCTCTCCTTCTCCACTCTTCTCCCTTCCACTAATAGCTCACCTTCCCTCATCCTTTAGCCCCCCCCCCACACCAAAACCTGTAACTTTTCCCCACTAACCGACAGACAGACAGGCAGGCAGACAGAAAAACGCATAGAGAGAGAGAGAGAGAGAGAGAGAGAGAGAGAGAGAGAGAGAGAGAGAGAGAGAGAGAGAGAGAGAGAGAGAGAGAGAGAGAGAGAGAGAGAGAGAGAGAGAGAGAGAGAGAGAGAGAGAGAGAGAGAGAGAGAGAGAGAGAGAGAGAGAGAGAGAGAGAGTTGAGTTAACAACATAAAGAGACAGAGAAAGAGTGTGAAGGCGCAGGGAGTTAACAAAATAGAGAGCGTTAACATAAAGAGACAGATAGAGATAGAGAGACACCTAGTCTTTTTTAAACAGACATGAAGAGCATAGAGCCAGCTCTCAGGTTTATTACTGCTCTGCTGCCCTTGCCATGTGGGCCCGATCACAGCATGCTGCCCGACCCTGGCTCCTCTGGAACTCTGGCACATCTGGATGTGCACCTCTGGAGGCTGTTGACACAGCCACCTGCTGTCTAATAAGCAGGTGTGCCCCCCACCCCACCTGCTGTCCAATAAGCAGCTGTGCCCCCCCCTCGGGTTTTATATTGTCTCATAAAGCCACCCTACAGTATTGTTTTAAAAAAAAAGTAATTTTCAGCTGTAATGTTTTCCTACTCTATGCCAACCTGTAGTGCTCTAGGTTGAGGCCAAAGAAGTATAGTCTATAGTCTATAGAGTATTGTTGACAAATAAGCGCATTTTGAGAGTGTTTAAAAAACTGTAAGATATTATGGAGAACGGCCTTTCCCAGCCTGTTATCAGTTTCTTGAGGCACTCAGCCCATCATATGCTGAGACGGGCAGGTCTGCCTCGCTCACCTAGACCACTGAAAATTCAGCTCAGCTGTGGTATGAGTCAGCATCTCTTCTGGGTCAATCGAAGCTGGTGCCGTGGCCGGGGTCGCGGGAAGCTGGTAGGGAGGGAGGGAGGCCGGCCAGGCTACTTTCTGGCCTACATACAGTCTTCATAGAGGAAGATTGTCCTCGAACTCCTAGACCACTAGATGCCTGTTTCACTTAATTTCAGATGGACAGTATAGTAGAGTCATTCCCAATTCCCAACAAATTGTTTACATTAAATGCAAAATTGCCCTTTTCACCTTTAGAAACTAAGTGGACTTTAGGCTACCTCAAAATGAAAAACAAACAAACTAAAAAGATACTGCAGTTCCTTGTTCAAAGCTTTGCTTGGTTGTAAATTAAAACAATCTTTATTGTTTGTCTCACTCATTTAAAAAAATGGCGATCCGTTTTCTTGATTCGGTTGCATTTCTATTCAACCAATTCGTATGTGATTCTGTATTATGCTTTGTGGCTCTTACAAGCAAGTCAATGCATTCATTAGGTGGTTTCAGTTACCAGGTTCTGCAAACACATTGTTAAAACAACAACTACATTAATGTGTTTATATAAAAAAAGAAAATGTACTCAAGTAAAAATTATACTGATACCTTTCACTTTCACAAGGAGTATTTATACTGTACATTATTTATTACTTTGACTCAAGTAATAAGGTTGTGTACTGTGTCCACAACTATGGCAACAGTGGTGGTTCTAGCACGTTTTCCATGGGGTGGCAGAGGGGTGTCAGGAAGCTTTGGCAAATGGATAAAAGCTTTTATCTAAGATATTTTTGAAAATAATTTAGCATATTTATTAACAGTCAAATCGACTTCATTATACACATCCAATACAACTGATTCTGAGATACCCAAATCTACTCAAGCTACACTAGACTTTTTTGAAATAAATATAACAATAAGCACATTTTATGAATACATGTCACATGCATGCACGCACTCAGGCACGCACACGTGCGCACAGACACACACACACACACACACACACACACACACACACACACACACACACACACACACACACACACACACACACACACACACACACACACACACACACACACACGCACACACATTCTATAGTAGAATGACTTCTACTACTGTCCATCTCAAATGAGTGGTGACAGGTGACAATTCTCAGGCTGTAAAACTGTAAAACTTATTTAACTTAAGTTGTACTGGTTTTCAAAGTTGTGTGAATTAATTATTCCCCTTCTTGTGGGGAAGATCAGTCCAGCTGCACTAAAAATCCTTTCACAGGTTGATTACTAGGTAAGATGTAAAAATATCCATACCTCCAGCTGTAAATGCCATGCATCAATTGCAATTACCTGCTAACAAAATGGAATGGATGCATGTCTGTCTGTCTGGTCAATCTAGTAATACTTGCAAAAGTCCTTATTTATCTTAAGTAGTTTTTGAAGTTGTGTGAATTAATTCTTCCATTTCTTGGGCTCAAGATCAATCCAGCTGCACTAAAAGCCTTTCACAGGCAGTAAAAGTGGGCCGGGCTGTGTCTAACTTGAGCGACAAGTTGATTACAACTGGAGAAAAGGTAAAAATGTCCATACCTCCAGCTGTACATCCCAGGTGTGCATCTGTTGCCACCAGTAAATTGTCACTTTTGCTTTTCTAACAAAATGGAACAAATCCTTCTTGTATCACTGAGCTGGATGCTGTACTGTACCGTATTTAACTTTACATCCATGGTTGAGAGAAAGTCATATGTACTTATAAGTAAAGTACTCAAGTAAATCTGCTGTGTCAACAGCCTCCATAGGTGCACATCCAGATGTGCCAGAGTTCCAGAGGAGCCAGGGTCGGGCAGCATGCTCTGATCGGGCCCACATGGCAAGGGCAGCAGAGCAGTAATAAACCTGAGAGCTGCTGGGGGAAAACAGGAAGCAGAATTAGCTGTAGGTGGACTTTTGTCCATCATAAGCCAATAAGCCAATCCTCTCCATTTAATGGCGCAAGACTGGAACAGTGCAGTGGTTAAAGAGGTAGTCCCATAACTAAAAGGTTTGTCATCCAGTGACCACCAGACTCCTTTGTGCTCGTTCATCATAAGTCTGAGCCTGAATTTTAAATGTGTGAGAGAGGAGTATAGACTAGTAACAAAGACCCAACCTGAGTGTCAGCGCAGTCTCACCCTCTGTCCAGCAGAGGCACCTGCCTCTCTCTCTCTCTCTCTCTCTTTCTCTCTCTCTCTCTCCCCCTCTGGGCCCTATCTTGCACCCGGCTGAAATCGGCGCTAAATGCAATGCAGTTGTCATTGCTAGTTTCCAACCGATGCAGCTGTCATTTTCACACCCAGCGCCCACGTTGTATAATTACCATATGTACTTGGCTCATCTGTGCGCTGATGGGTGCTGTTGGTCTTTAAATGAGGTGTGGTCTGGCATATTGCTGGCGCATTGCTATCTTAGGGACAGAACAGGTATTTCCTTACTATTTAGAAAGTGCATTATTAAGATGTGCGCCTACCTAGGTGGGTTTGCTATGCACACCCACTGCTTGCAATCCAAATCCATACAAATTCAACACTCAAGTTCAACATGGTAGATGACATTTCTGAGAGACTCAGCATTGGAGTTTAAATAATAAATAATGATCATATTATCCATATATTGCATAGGGCTGGGAGGTACCAAACACGGACAATGTTTTCGTGCTCAGAATTGGCATAGAAACCATTTTTCAATGACTTGATTTTTCATTATTCCTGTTAAGAAACAAAACATAAAGTAGCCACTGCTTTGCATCTCCAAAGTCAAGCGGTGAGGAGAGAGGAAGAGAATGGGAGAGAAAAAGAGATACATTTATTTCAGTGAGTAACTTTTTTGCCAAATTAGTTCAAACACCTCTCGTTGTGTAAGAATGTTGGGAATTCATCTCCTTCTGACTTTCTTTATCTGTCTCTGCTCAACAGACAGCAATAAGTCGTCAATATCCATTTTGGAGCTTTACCGCACGGATGCATGGGACACACAAGACGCATGGGCATGCTTTAAAAGGTGGTTTAAATAAAGAACATAACTGAGAATGAGCATGTGATTATAAAGTTGATACTGTTTGTCAAGATATCACAGATGTCTCTTGAACTTTAGACTACAGGAGAAAGGCGTGATTCTGACTGCAGCAGCACTGCCACTATGCGGTCTCCTCTCGTTTCCATGTGATGTCTCGGTGAAGCTTTTGTTTCCCCTGTGTCTCCTCACATTATTAATGCTACTCTTGTAGATGGTCGAATGCAATTCTCGTCCGCAGAGAATTGCAGAATCCATCATTTAAATAACAAAGCGCTATGGTGCAAGCGCAACTATAGCTCTTAAAGGGAATGGGAGACTACTCTGATTAGTCTAATTTGTATTATGCCCAAAACACACCCATGACTAATTCAGAGATTAAATACAGCCCCTTTGCGGCATGTGCCTTGCTTTGTGACAAGACAATGTGCTGTTTAACTGAAAAAATTGGAGCTGGACACACCTCCAACGCATTGGCGCCCCGCACCCTGCGCCATAGATCATCTAAATAGGGCTCTCTGTCTCTGTCTCTGTCTCTGTCTCTGTCTCTGTCTCTGCCTCTGTCTCTGTCTCTGTCTCTGTCTCTCTCTCTCTCTCTCTCTCTCTCTCTGTCTCTGTCTCTGTCTCTCTCTCTCTCTCTCTCTCTCTCTCTCTCTCTCTCTCTCTCTCTCTCGCTCTGTCCCTTACATTCTCTTTTGCTCTCCTCATCTCCCTCGATCCTTTCGTTTTTCTAGATCACTTATCTACCAACCCACCATCCCTCTGTCACATCTGTAATTGTCATTTTAATGAGTCATTCCTTCTCCCTGTGACACCGATCTGCACTTTTTCTTCTCTATCGTTTCCTTCTGCCATCGCTCTTCTCTCTAATATTTCACAGTTGCCTCTTTTTCTCTTCAGCCCCCCCCCCATTATTTAATTCCATTCTCCTTTGCTTCTTTCCTGATTGTGTTTGTCCTTTCTGTGCTTTTTCTCAAATGTGGCTTCATGTACAGTCACATCCTGAATGTTAATTTAACTGTGAGAGGGTTTAAATTAGATCGGTCATTATTATGTGGCTTTTTTTATGACATCCAATGGCCTATTTGGTATCAGCAATTATGCATCCACCTAAACAACATGAAACATTTTGAATAGGGCTTAAGTGTTAAAAATAAATTCTAGATAATTGTTCTCAAATGCAACCTTTTATAAAATGTACGTTTTTAAAATGTATTAGAAAATGTTGCACTTTTTGACAAAATGTCGGTCAAAATCGGTGATTGGTGGTCTAGGACTCTCTAACATCGGGATCAGCATCAGACTTAAAATTCTGGCATCGGTCGGGCTCTCAAATTAGCCATTTGTACATTTGTAGACTTACAGACCCGTAACGGTCCATTTGGTTCCACTTACACTCCCTCAGAGTTAAATGAACACTCAGGGTTTTACTGTGTGTAATGAAACGACACAGAGTCTCCATTAATGGAGTATAAAAGGGAAGGAGAGAGAAGGAAGGGAGAGTGAGAAAGATGGAGTTGAGGAGAAAGTAAGCGTGGAGATGAAGGGAGGGGGGGTGGAGGAAGAAGGGATAGAATGAGAGAGGGTAGCAAAGAAAGCTGGCAACATACTCCAAACAAAGTAAAACTTTTTTTGGCCTTCCAAAACTAATGTAGTTCTCCGAGGACAAAGTGTTTTATACTCGCTGCAGCTCCACTCTGAGTGTTGAACGTTAAGATCTGTATACAGTGCTGGAACGGGGATTTTACCATGGATCCACTATTTGTTTACATGAACCTCTGATGTGCTTTGAAATTATTTGTCTCAAGAGATTTCTCAATTTCCAGAACATGTGTGCTATCTCTCTCCATTAATTAATTGCCATCTGGTTGAGTTTGTAGTCCCTCAGAGGTTTGTCCCTCATGACCTCCTCAGACAACCTTTCATCAAAACTGTCCATGGCACACTGCCAGCAGATTTTGGGAATGAAACAATTTCAATCAAAAAGATGAGGTTGCACACTTGTTGCCACGTGCAGAATGTTTAGTAAAGCAATTTTAGTTTAAACTCTGAAGAAGACATCTGGTTGAAACGTTTAATAATCATTCTGCATCGTGGCTACAAGTGTGGGACCTCATCTTTTTTATTTCAATCTTTTATGGTCATCACCTCCACAATACCGGTGTGCGCCCCTGAATTTTGCTTGTCTGTCGTTTAATAAAACTATTTCAATCACGAGCGCATTCAGTGTCTGACCCATCACACACGGTGTTCACACTGATCTCTGCGGTGATGTTTGGCTAGTTATAAAATCCTTGAGGTGCTGAAGAACTGGCAAAACAAATTTGCCTTTGTTCGTTTGCTCAGCAATGGTGTCATTTTGTTTTTAATGACCTGGCGAACCTGGAAAAAGTTGGGCTTCGTTTTGAGTGTTGCAGCCTTTTATGGGTGTGAGAAAGGGTGTGCATGGGAAGATCACAGGGTGAGCTCGGTTTATTGCGTCAAGAGGAGAGTCAAGAGGACACTTGTCAGAGCCACATGCTGCAAGAGATGGACACACACACACACACACACACACACACACACACACACACACACACACACACACACACACACACACACACACACACACACACACACACACACACACACACACACACACACGCACACACACACAGTAACCTATACATCAGACCAATACACCCAGACATGTTCCTGCTGACCTAGAGTTTAAGAATAATACAGCGTAGACAGCACTCTCCATGTGCTGACGATGTATAGAGCCACGGTCGGTAACACACACACACACACACACACACACACACACACACACACACACACACACACACACACACACACACACACACACACTAATCTGCCTTCCCACACATACCAAATGGCACTTTCACAAGCACGCACGCATGCACGCATGCATAAACTCACGCACACGCACCTATTCCACACGGCAATTCAATCTCTTTGGGTGTCAGAGGCTATTTCCATCTGAGCTGACTGTTGTTTAGTGTACGAACCTCCCTGAGCCAGTGTGCAGGTGGGAGGATGGCCACCTCTCTGACCTGACCCCGTCCGCACACTACCAGACCTCTATCAGGACAGGTGCACTTAAAAAAAATGCCAAAAAGTGTGGGCGTGAAACGGATAGACGTATGCCCTCTCACAGATGCAAATTTGAACATTTCCCATCATGCTCTGCAGCGAGTGGGCGTGGGCGTGGGCACACGGACTCGCTTCTCCTCTCTCCGAACATATTCTCCTCGCAGATCAGCAAGTTCCCTTTTTTGTTGTTTTGTTGTTGTTAAAATGTTCTTATGAAATATTGAGCAAAGAAGAGAATGCATGCAGTTATTCCTGTCCATAGCCTACTTGGAATAAAAAGCATATGAACATACACACGCACGCACGCACGCACACACGCACGCTCACGCATGTGGTTTTACTGTATGTGTGTGTGTGTTCATTTGCTTTTTATTACACTATACTTCTGTACTGTGCAGATCTTACTCTATTAAACTAGTTGAGTCCTGTAATAAGTATGATAATGAATGTGTCTTTCTTAGTGATATTCTCAGCTCATTGCCCCATCACATTACATTGTTGATTAACGAGTTAGCCTATGAAACACTTCTCATAAGCACCTCCGTGTCCTTCTCTGTGTTACATTCCTTTGAAAGAGACAGGTTGCATCAGTCATGATGACATGTTGGCTTTTTCCTTTGAAAGAAAACCTCTCTCCTTTTTTTTGTTTCCGCTGTTTCATTGCCACACAAGCATTCCTGCAAAAAGAAGGGAAAAAAACCCACCCAGAAACACCCAGAAAAGATCTTTTTGCTCAACCCCATTCTGTCTTGTTGCTCCTCTCCCTCTCTATTTTTCATCTCTCCTCTGCTCTATCTCTCTCATTTAGTCTCTCTCGCTCTCTCTCCCCCTCCTGCTCTCTCTCTCTCTCTCACTCACTCACTCACACTCTCTCTCTCTCTCTCTCTCTCTCTCGCTAACTTACTCTTTTCTATATCTCTTTTTGTCAGCTACACACGCACGCACACACGCACGCACGCACGCACGCACGCACGCACGCACGCACGCACGCACGCATGCACGCACGCACGCATGCACGCACGCACGCACGCACGTCGCACGCACATTCATATGTACTGTACACGCTCATGAATGCAGTACACAGAGCTATGAGTCAGACATGCCACTTGAAAAATATGCCTCAAGGAAATGAACACACTCTCAGGATGTAAAATTAAAACACCATGGGAACACCTGCTGAAATAGCATGTAAGTCTGATGTTGCAAACTGAAACCCCTTTCAGACTCAATCTCATCATCATTCTTTCACCATACATCATGCTTTCATAGCACTATGTGAATTTGCTTTAATGTATTTTGTTGACTTTGTTTATTTAGTGTGTATTTACTATTAGTGTTGAGATTGAAAATAATAATGTACCTTGAGTCTAGTGCAGTGACAGTACTGAGTCCAGCTCCGTTCTACCTGTCATTGAAGAGACATGGGATGAGATACAGTAATGAGACTTGCAGGATAGGATGCCAAGAGACTTGTGCCTCCTAGCCAACTGGGTCCAAAGACTTTCCTTTTCTTATCACTGGCTGTAAAGTTATAGAATATGTCTCACTTTTAGCTCTTTTCCATGACTGTTCTGAGGTCAAATAAGTCTCTGAAAATAAAAACTAAAAAGTAATGGCATGTACGTAGGATGAGACTTACACAGCTACAGTGTATCTGAGAGGCGGTAGACAATCCCATCAGATGGAGAGAAAGAGAAAAGAAAGAGAGATTAGATTCCAGTCAACCCACACACAATACATACTACTGCTATATTACACGGCTTGGTTGAATGCTTGATTCTGATTGGTCAATCACTGAATACAGCGGTGTGTTATTTCTGGATAATGACCGCTGAGCTCAATAACAGACCGCTGTCTAATCAAAGGCTCAGAGCACCTGCTGCGCTGCTTGATTTTGTGCCGTATCCAACATGGCAGCCATATAAACACACGTACAGACAGATGTAATTTACAGTACAGCTAAACATTGCTCTCAAGAATGTTTTTGAATACATTTGAAGCGATAAATAGACAATGCAGTAACCGTATACTTCTATTTGATCAACATTTCCTGTTGTTTTCCGAGTCGACCGTGTTGCGCTGGACGGACAGCCGCACCTGGCATAAATTAATGGAATATTTTCATTACCGTAAGCAAGGAAATATTTTGTTTTGTTGTTACTATTGGGTAGCCATGTAATAAGCGGGATAATTGACGGCGAGCTGGTCATGGTTTAGAAATAAACCCCTTCAGGGTGATTAAATCCCTCCACTATTGCGCCGGGATTTCTCAACAATGACCGGCTCGCCGTCAATTATCCCTTGCATATACCTGGACAAATTGTGTTTTTTTGCCCCATCGTTTTTTGTTTAAACAGGTAGTGTGGAGGCCAGCCTAACATGGGGGAGAACTTGTTCCAAAGTTTGAGGGCTATAACGTTGAAAGGCTTGTTCCCCCTGTGCTTGAGCCTCGTCTCAGGGACGACAAGCAAAATATGTAATATGAAAACCAGAGATGTATGCCGGCACTAACCCTTTAAAAGATTTAAAAACAAGCAATAACATCTTAAAATGAATCCTAAAACGTACAGAGAGCCTGTGCACAGAGGCTGGAGCGAGGCCAGAATGAAAGAGATGTGCTCTCAATTTTGGGTTCCAGTTAAAAGACTTGCTGCAGCATTTTGTTGCAAACTGTAGGCATGAAAGGGAGGCCGGAATTATACCAACATAAAATGTATTATAGTAGTGAAAATAAGTTGTAATATATATAATAAATAAAGAAATACATCACATGGATGCAACTGGGACGCATCATCAGTGTTGTAGCCTGGGGTCATAGGGTGTTTCGGGTCTCGCAACATACAACATACACCCTCGCCCAGGTGACCCAGCCAGGGTTGATCAAGCCCCGACTTACGTCCCAGTAGCACCCACGGTCAGTCCTATAGGGAAAGACAGGGCCAATCAGTCCGCTTCTCCAGAACTACTCTGCCGGAACTCGGGGGAGGCTCTGGCACGTGGAGGGACTAGGCTCTGTGGTTGGCCTCCTGGCCGGGCTCCTCCTTCGTCTCACCAGGTCCAGGACCTGAGCGCTGTACCAGATCCTCCGTACCATCCCGATCCAAACATTTCCTTCTGGCGTGATGGTTCCTTGGGCCGATACCACTAGATTGGGCCGTCTAATGGTATTAGCTCCGCTTGCGGTACGCTGGAATGGAATGGCCCTCCTAAAGGCCTCACCGCGGGTTTGTTGGGCTTCTTCCTCACGGAAGACGCAGCATGGGGTGCTAACCCATACTGCTCCCGGGATACCGTCTACATTCCGGCTGTCAACAGTCTCTCCTGTGGTCACCAAACTATTCCTGGTTGTCACGTAGTCTATAAATTCCTATGAGCCACTATAAATAGAATAACTAATAAAGAAATACATCACATGGATGCAACTGGGACGCATCATCAGTGTTGTAGCCTGGGGTCATAGGGTGTTTCGGGTCTCGCAACATACAACATACACCCTCGCCCAGGTGACCCAGCCAGGGTTGATCAAGCCCCGACTTACGTCCCAGTAGCACCCACGGTCAGTCCTATAGGGAAAGACAGGGCCAGCAAAGCATGTATAACAAAAAAAAATAAAAATGACTTGACCTTAGATAAAAGACTTAAACTGGTGACCTTCTGATTACCAGTAAGCTACTGCCACAGCACTCCCTCTAAGGGATTGCGGTTTTACATGACATTAGAGAGAAGACAGGAGTGTCACTTATTTTAACTGCGCAATAGACAGGAAATACTTTGTGAATGTTTGGTTATGCACTGTAGACTGGTTCAAAATACAATTTCCTTCATTTTTAAAATGGATACATCTTTTCATTCACTGCATACAGTGTAGGGTTATTTATGCCATTTGCATAAGTTAATGCATTTGTTCTCTCTCACATCAGTTCTGTGTCACGCAGCTGTTCAGTACACTGGAGCACTGGTTGCTGTTCTCGCCGCCAAAGACTGATTTGCATTAGCAAAGTCAAACAGGCTTAATAGACTTTTATTGGCATGAGGCAGGTTGACTGCTGAGGGGGGCTTTAAAACAATGCAGTATGCTAATAAACAGAACGCTGTGTACAAGGACAACAACCAACTACAGCGACTTCGAACAGATGACAGGGCACCAATGTACACACACACACACGCACGCACGCACACGCGCGTGCGTACACACGAACACCGATATTAATCATATCTTTATCTGAAGTCCCTGTTGTCCTAGTCATTTTTGTTCAACGACAAAAAGGGTCGTGGTGACAAAGTATAACTTAACCTTTAGATGGCCATAAACAGCCGATAATATCTTACTGATGTCTTTATATAGTTTCCCAAACTTTTGTAGATAGTAATCTAGAAGCTGTACCCTTTTCTGGCAAATGGCCAGGTGAAAGTAACAGCATACAGCATGTTTTGTTCAAGTACATAGTTATATAAGGAACATGATGCTGGCAACAGTGCCAGCCTTACTTACTTACAGATTTTGACCGGAAAGAATGATTTAACCATAACAATGCTTACAATCCTAATCAGTCTTAACCCATGGAAGGCATTGGAGAAGTGCCTTCTCCTCGCATTGGTTTGACAGTCTCAAATTCAAAACAGACCTGCTTGCAGTACTAATACTAACTGCAATTGTCTGATTTGTAGCATCGCACCTCAGCCATACAGTAGCTGTGAACGACTATGTATCAACAACATAATGCAAATAAACAGGATGCTACTGAAGGGAGAAGTGTCTTCTTTACCCTGCAGCTAAATGACAGTCAGCAGTGTGCTGCTGAATATATTGTACTGGTGTGGACAGTAGGATCTCTAGCTCCAGTGGTCCTATAACATTACACCCATATACCTGTAACAAGTGACCTTATAGTATGTGACAGTGAGTCACTGCATATCCAGACCATAGAATAAAAACCCACTGTCTCACAGTCTAGAACTCATGTCTGCTGGTTTTGGCTGGCGGGAGAGCAATTATGGCAACATAGCCATGCTGTAGCTAGGAATAGCAACCCATAAAAAGGCTTTGGAAAATTATTATATGAATATGGCCAGTTCCTTTAAAACAATTTACATGAATGTGGCAATTTTTCTAAAGATGTTTATGGCATCTATGGTTCACACTTATGTTTTTGGCATACCGTATATGACATAGAGCATGTATAAAATAGTGCATAATTTAAACCCAAGCTCGTAATGTATGACTCATCCATAGAAGCAGCCAACTAGATTTCTTATTATACTTTTCTCGAGGTGTGTAAGGACCTCGATCAGTTATAACATGTCCACAACAAGGTTTATTTTAATACTGTAGCCCAGAGGACAAAATTTAGCAACAAGTTGCAAAAAAGATCAGATAAATGTTGTTTTGTGTGGAAATTCTGAGTATAGGTAATGAGCAAAGCCCAGCTCTGCCCTGTTCATCCCTGCAGTGGAAACTAGGTTATTGTCCCCCATGCCCTGAAGCAAAGCAGAGACTGAGCAACATGCCTGCTGCTGCCTACAGTCATAACAACATGCTGTCTCATATCTACACTGTAAAACGCTGAGATTTCATTTAACTCTGAGAGTGTGCAAATTTGCCCAAATGGACCTGTATTAGCGTCAAATTGATTACATTTGTGCATGAGGTACAAATGGATAAATGAACACAGAGGATTTTACAGGGCACATTCCTGAGAGCACACCTTCACCTCATATACAGTATATGAATATGCTATATAGGTTCATACAGTAAGTGTACTATTTTTTGGTGAATTTGCAGTTACAGTATCCTCAATGGAAGGCTATATATGCTAAACGTTTTGGAAAAGGACACAAAAACATACTCGCTCTCTCTTTCCGAAAAAAAAAAGAAATTATGGAAGGACTGATGAAATTGATGAAAAATGCTGGATTCCCTCCATGCAAGTAAAACATTTATTAACATTTTCTGACATATAGCTGAAAGACTGTGTGAATTAATAAACATTTTTACGGTGTGGCTCTGCAGGAGTTTTTACTTCTACGGATGAGAGAAGAGTGCATTTTTCATGGTTTTCTTTTATCTACATACATTAGAGTGCAACATTCAGACATTAATGAGAGAACGGCGGTGCCTCCAACTCACTAAACCACTGGTTCACTGTGGGGAGTCTGGGGACCCCCAGGGGTCTTTGAGGGGGTTCCAAAGGGCCCATAGCTAAATTACTGATAGTTAGGAACCAAATGGACCCTAACTCCAAGAGTTACAAATTGATTCAAATTGGCCCTTATGGGTCCAGGTCCACTTGTTTCCATTCATGCACTCTCAGAGTTAACTCTTTCACTGCCAAGGACGATGACGAGACATTGTCATAACGCCCTGGCTGCCAAGGATGACTTACTGTATGACGAAAAAAACGAAAAAAACACAGAACCAGAGATAACGCAATCCGAAGATTTACTGCTCCATTCCCTTCCTGGTTAACTTATTACTTAAAATTCCTGTATCTCGGAATACTTACTTTTTTTTTTACTTTGTATTTTTGGCCGAGACATGTTATTTTCAAAGGCGTTTAAAAGCGAACGGGAGGTCACGATGACATTTTTTTTCGCGGAAGCACAGTGAAACCCTCTGTGATTAGCAACCATCAGGGGATCGATCATACTGGAGATAAATATTCTGTGACTACTTCAAAAGGTAAGAAAATCGAAAAATCGCTGGCAGTGGGTGCACACAGCCAGAAATAAGTCTGTCAGTGAAAGAGTTAAATTAGTACGGAGCATTTTACTGTGTAGGGTCCCCAATTTCTGCTCGGAATCATATCAAATGGGGTTCTGAAGCCTAATACATATCAAACTGGGGGTCCTTGAAATTAACATGTGTCATGTTGTGACAGGCTACCCATGTAAATCTGCTGTTTTGGCTATTGTGAAGAATTGAGCAAATTTAGATTTTTGTGTTTTTTTAACACATCGGGTGCCAGCATTTTATAATAACAGATTATGTTCGGTGCCGAAATCTCACCGTTGAGCTGCGCAGCGCTGTTTAAACTGTAGACCCCACGGCGTGCATTCCATGAGAAAAAAAAGCATGTCTCCATTTTAGCCGATGGTGCTGGCTAACGCCTGGAACGATAACATCGCTCACGCGAGTAACAATGGCGGAGCGATCGTGCACACCAAATGAGTCGTTTTCCCCAGCGTAAAAAAATTCGGAGTTATAGGGGTTTTAGAGAAGGAAATAGAGCGGAAGCGGATGTGCGCCATGTTTTTTGACACGATGATGCATCTGGCCCATCCTTGTCAGATTCACCGTGGGTGATCCCAAAGCTGCTCCAGCCCCTCCCGTATGGGAAAAAACGAAAAAAACAAAAAGACACCAAACACGGTTCGGACCGTGTTCGGCACCAGAGCGCTACTATGTGAAAACACGGTCCAGACCGTGATCGGCACCCGATATGTTAATACATTTTTTATAAACAAAACGGGAAACAAAACGAGCACACCTATCGGAGCTGCTACCCCAACACCGCCCCCAAAGACAGTGTCGTAAACAAAAAGAAGCGCACCCCACGTTGTAACCGTGAAAGAAAATCGCTTGTCAGGTTAATCTCGGCCTACCTATAGAGCTAAACTAGTTGGAAGGCATGCAGCTACAAACGTCCTCCTGTCCCATTTAGCGTAATCTCACGTTTGCAAGGCTTTCCACAGGGCCTTCTATTCACTTCTTAGTGCTCAGATCCAGTCTATAGCCCGCCTTACTATCTGGTAATTTGTACGCAAACATACAAGCACGTAAATAGACTGTTTCTCATGTTTTTTTTTGTTCATCTGATGCCCACATTAGGTCCTCTTAGCAGCAATTGGCAAACTTTGACATCTTCCTGGAAAGTCCCCAACAAGTGAAATTAAATAATGCAATAACATCAAACTTACCCTTGCATAGACTACATCAAGATGATGGTCATGAACATGATGATTACAAAATGTGATCATTGCATCTCTCACATCAAGCCCAATGTGATTGCGAACAGCCTCCCACAGTGGCACACACTTGTGGCGTCATTCTGTCCCATCCCAGCCTGTCCTACTTTTGCAGAGGACTCAGAGCCCTTTGAGTCTCATCACTGGGAAAGCTCAGCTTTCACCTGTAATTTTTTTTGTAGATAGGCCGCTTGTGGCCTGTCGCAAAAAGGTTGAGAATCACTGCACTAAATTACCCAGCATGCATGGCGAATCACCCGGTGGCCCAGAGAGCCTTCAATACAGCGCATACCATCCCTCTAAAGGCACAATATGGTGAGAAGCTGCTCCAATCACATGGTGCATTGTAAAATCCTGAGGGTTCATTTATCTCAGGTTGAACACTCAGGACTTTACTGTGTGGAGCCTCCATCCCCCAAGGCATGATGGAGCTTCACTGCTCATCTCACAATCTGGAGCTCTGTGACCTGTATACTGCACAGGGCCCACTCTGGGATTGACCTCAGGTGTGAGGCTGTGTGTGTGTGTGTGTGTGTGTGTGTGTGTGTGTGTGTGTGTGTGTGTGTGTGTGTGTGTGTGTGTGTGTGTGTGTGTGTGTGTGTGTGTGTGTGTGTGTGTGTGTGTGTGTGTGTGTGTGTGTGTGTGTGGGGGTGGGTGGGTGGATGGTGGGGGAATAATGGGATGTGTAGAGTTGTGTAGTGTGTGAGGCATGATGTGTATTGTCATGTGAGGTTGTATGTTTGAGGGGATGTACAGTATGAACATGTTTATGGTTGAATATGGGGGGTCTATGAATATGTGAGGGAAATAGTTCTGAACTGTATCTGTATCTTTGTATGTACTGTAGTTGCTGTGTGTGTGTGTGTGTGTGTGTGTGTGTGTGTGTGTGTGTGTGTGTGTGTGTGTGTGTGTGTGTGTGTGTGTGTGTGTGTGTGTGTGTGTGTGTGTGTGTGTGTGTGTGTGTGTGTGTGTGTGTGTGTGTGTGTGTGTGTGTGTGCGCGCGCGCGCGTGCGTGTGCACTTGTGTGTGCACTTGTGCGTGCGAGCCTGTGTGTGTGTGTGTGCTCCATAACGGTTGCATTATTTTTTTCCCTTCTCCACTAATGGCATCCTTAGCAGGGCTGTTACGATGGAAACCACGTTGCCACGGAAACGCAGCCTGTCTCTGTGAATTAAAAGTGTTTCTCTCCCTCTCTTAGCCTCTCTCAGACCCTCTCTCTCTCTCTCTCTCACACACACACACACTCACCCACCCCCGTTGCCAACGCACGCACGCACGCACGCACGCACACACACACATACACACACATACCATTACCCCATTTCTCTCTTTCTTTCTATCTGTCTTCTCTTATCTGTTTTCCCTCCACCTGCCCCCCCAAACCTGACAGGGCAGCTGATGGCAGTGTTGAGAGGTGTACACACTGAGAGAAAAGAGACTGAGAGTAGAGAGAGAGGTGGGGGAGGGAAGGTCTAGGGGAGAGCGAGGGAAAGAGGTGACAAGTGGGAGGCAAGGGAGGGCATTTTTGGGGACAAATGATGGAGTGACACAGAGCAAGTAAAGTAACTGTGGCGAGATCAGAATGGTTTCTGACAGAAAGGGAAGGAAAGGTGCAGAGTGCATTGTGGGACAACAAACACAAAGAGAGGAGGGGGTAAAGTGGGACAACATTTATGTTCCCATGAAACAGCATGTAACACTGGGGGAAAAAAAGGTATTTTCACAGTAACAGAAGAAGAACAGAGTGAGAGAGTGGGGGGGACATTAAAAAGAAAGAGGGTCGATTAGAACAAGAGAATAGTGGAATGGAGAGAGTTAAAGCTCCTGCTCCACATATGAAGATCATCTAAGAGAGAGAGAGAGAGAGAGAGAGAGAGAGAGAGAGAGAGAGAGAGAGAGAGAGAGAAGGACAGGAGAGAGATTGATTATGCTTTTCTGAGTGCTTTGGGCATTATTGGAACACCACCATCCTCCCAATGAAGCCAATTTGAATTAACATTGCAAGGGACAGTGATTGAGAGAAAAATGGAGAAGCAGGACAAGGGAAGAGATAGTGAAGGAAGAGGAAGAATGGAGGGCCGGCAGGCAGGCCGGACAGACAGATGGATAGTGGGGCGGGATGGCATGGAGGTGAGAGAGAGAGAGAGACCACGAGTAAGGGTCTGTAGGGAGGACGGAGAGATGGATAGAATAACTGGGTTCAAAAGTAGGACAGAGAGAAATGGCAAGAGACAAAGGAAAAGCGAGAGAGCATTCAAAGTAGGGGAGACTGAAGGAAGGCTGGAGAAATAAAAATAAACTAGAAAAAGTGCTCCTCTGAGCACAGGTATCCGCCAGGTCAGGTATGTTATTGTGGGGCAGCAATGTTTGGAATTCGGTTATTATAGAGGTGAGTGGAATCTGTAGATGTTGAGGGATTAATGTTGATGAAGTTATTGCCAAACAGGATAAAATTCTGACAGATTCGTCTTGATCACATGACTATAATACATAATGTGTACCGATTTGCGTGACGTTTGGACAAAATGGGTAGGACTAATGTAAAAAAAGACGTGTTTTGCAAAAAAATTTGAAAAGGGTGGCATTTCTTCCTTGGCCTTTTACGACAATCGGGTGCTGCGTTCATGATTTGAAGCCTTTTGTTCAAAGCGAACCACTCCTGCAAACTTTAGATGCCAATTTTAGCCAATCAGCCAATCCTGGTGTTGCTACGGACCGACAGGGGTCAAAACATAGTCTCGGCCATGCCTTTGGCCTGGCGGAGACAATAAAAGGAAACTGCTAAAACATTCTAACCTCTACTTTCTATTCCACTTTTCTGTATTCCTGACTGAATGCTTCTTTCTGTAAACAATAATCCATTCGGAGGGAAAATAACACTTCCCAATACACCCCCTTAGGCCTACCCTTCTTTGCCCTACCCTCTATTTTACGCGCTTACGCTTTCACAAATGGGGTAGGGTGTCCCGTTCCTTTTGTCCATCAAGGGGTATCCATCTAGCCCCTTAACCACCCCTTTGTTTGAAGGGAGCACGGATGTAGACTTCATGTAGACTTTTTTTTTGTAAACATAGAACATGGCTACTGGACGGTGCAGGGAAAGAAGCCCATATGTTTACAAATTATCATGCAAACCTTTTAAAATCTATGGGAATATCTTAGTTTAATCATGTACTGTCGATGCAAATGTAATTAGATGATGTTAACAGCAAGCATTTCTGAAAATTGTATTCACGTTCTCAATGACTCTGTGTTTTGACAGATTGTTATTTCTATGTTGCGTGTATGAAGTTTGAAAAATAATCCAGAAGCAATGTTCTGCTCTTTCAAGCCCTAGAACTCTGTTTGGTAGGGTCCCTACTCCCTACGTCGTGGAGGGCACTACACGAGTAGGGGTAGGGCGAAAGGGGAGAAACGGTATTGGGCCGTACTGTTCATATCTTGCACTTATACTGTATACTATTCTATCTATAAATGTAACAATAAAATAAAGAAAGAAAGTAAAAGGCAGCAGCAAACAGAAAGGTCTTCAGCTTTGATTTGAAAGAAGTGAATTGCTGCAGTCGTATATTTTTCTGTGAGTTTGTTCCAGATATGTGGTGCATACATTTAGGCCCTAAAAGAGGATGAAGAGATGGGTCTTATTTTTAGCGGCGCTAGCCGCTCTATACCTTTAGGTATAGAGCGGATATTAGCCCTCTATACCTGGCTTTTGCGTCAACGTTCTGATTGGTCAGGTCCGTCAACGTTCTGATTGGTCAGGCTCGCCAAGGTTCTGATTGGTCAGGTCCGTCAACGTTCTGATTGGTCAGGCTCGCCAAGGTTCTGATTGGTCAGGTCCGTCAACGTTCTGATTGGTCAGGTCCGTCAACGTTCTGATTGGTCACTATTCATGACATCATAGTGATGTCATGAATAGTAACATAGTGATGTCATGAATAGTGACCAATCAGAACGTTGACGGACCTGACCAATCAGAACGTTGACGGACCTGACCAATCAGAACCTTGGCGAGCCTGACCAATCAGAACGTTGACGCAAAAGCCAGGTATAGAGGGCTAATATCCGCTCTATACCTAAAGGTATAGAGCGCGAAGTTTGTATATCTCCTACAAAAACCTACGAAGATAGAAGCTGATAGAGTGGGTACCTAAAGTTTATTTTTTAGGTACCCACTCTATCAGCTATGACAGATCAGTTTTTGCCACTTACCTTGGAATGCATTTGGTGATTCGCTTCCAATGGCACTATTTAGTGCCACTGGAAGCCTTTTAATATTGTTTCTCTAGTAGGAACACATATCTATGACAAAATATATCAAAGGCGCCGCTACCTTCACACAGGTGTGATTTTTTTTATAAAGATTTGTGAGAATAATGGTTTTCGAAGCAAAACATAGAGGTGTATGGAAAGGACAGACAGGGACAGGACGAGTGAAAATAAGAGTGAGAGAGAGTGAGTGAGAGAGAGAGAGAGAGAGAGAGAGAGAGAGAGAGCATGTGTGATGGTGGAAATGCCTAATTTATGCTGTCGTACGACGGCATCGCAGACTGAAAATGGGCGATCTATAAGCCCACAAGGTGTTGAAGAAGATAGAAGGTGACAGGAATGGATGGATGGGAGTGGTGATGTGGAGGGTGAGGGCAGACGGGAGGGGAGGAGATGGATCTGAAGGGACATGCAGTAGGTGGATGAATAGAACGGGCGGAGAGTAGAACAGAGGACAAAAGTATTGTACACTTGACAAGGTCAGTGACATCTGTCTCCTCAAAGTTGTGTTATGATCCCTCTCCCCTCTTCTTTCAGTTCACTTTCTCACTCTATAAACCCTCACTCTTCCCTTTTTCCCACCTGTGCACTTTCTGTTTTCATCCCTTCCCTCTTTCTCTCCCCCCTTTTCTCCTTCCTCCCACCCTTCCCTTATTCCATCCTTTCTTACCTCCTTCCATCCTATCCTGAATTCCTTCCTCCCACCTTCCGACCTTCCCATCTTACTTTGTTCCCTTTCTCCTTCCTCCTTCCCTCCTAAATCTGTCTAAAATAATATCTAAATACAGTTTGTCTATCTAAATTTTTTTTAACCAACATTCTTTTGCATGGTATAACTAGCATCTGTCAAGAATAGGCGACAAAAAGTCATACAAGGAATGAGGACTGTTTGGGGGTGAGGTACACTAGAGTCAGACTACAGTAGGAGTGCAGTGCATTCCTGGCTGAGGGGGGGGGGTCATTCCACAGCTTGGGAGCCAGGAGGGAGAAGATTCTACGCTTGGAGTCTTGGCCAGGATGTCGTATGGAAGGGAGGGACAGGCGTCCTGTGTTAGCTGATAAAAGTGTGGGGAAAGGGAGGTAGTGCTGGATGATGATCATATCCTGGAGGTAAGGGCCCGCCATGCCTGTGATCATGCCTTGTAGGTCACCACCAGCGTTTTGAATCGGGGAGATGTGAAAAGGTTTAAGACCAGGCGTACCGCAGGATTCTGGATCAGTTGTAGGGGTTTTGGGGAGCATGCTGGCAAGGAAGGAGTTGCAATAGTAATCCTTGCTTGCTTCCTCCTTCCGTCCATTCCTCCTTTGTTCCTTCCTTCCTTTGTTATTCTCTCCTTCAATCCTTCCGTCCTTCCATCCCTCCTTCCTTTATTACCTTACTCCTCCCTCCCTCCTCATATCCCTCTGTCTCTGTCGGTTTGTAGGCTGATAGAGGAGGAGTGACCCAGGCTGTATCGACAAGTCCCACCAGACAAATAAAGCAAACATTAAATGATGCTCTGTGCCGTTTGAGGAATGCGTTTACTGTGATTTAGACAGGGCGGAGACCTGATTGAAATGAAAAGGCAGTGATGATGGAGCACTTGGCTCTTTAGCTTAATGAGAATCCCAGTCAGGTGAAATAGCACATTTAATATGGTTGAAGAGGTGATGTGATTTCTTTCAGGCTATTTCAGAGTTTCAGCTCATCGTGGACATGTGCTGTACCCTTTGATGTATTGTTAAAGGCTTTCTGTTATCTATTTTTGTCTGTAGAAAAGGAGGGAATGGAAATGATAGTATAATAACAAGTGGAGGGAGAGAAACGACAGGGAGGATATGTTTGCAAGAAGAGTGTGTGTAGATGGAACAAACATTTTTAAATGGATCCAAGACGAAAAAAGAATAAAGCAAAAGACAGGCATTTCTTCTTCTCTCTCGACAAGCCTGGATGATAGTGTCAACGTGTCAGAGAATCACCTGTCATTGTGAAGAACACACCACAACACAACACAAGAAGAATATTACAGTGACCTATTTCCCACTGACGTCTCTGAGCGTACTTGGATGCGTGTGCATGTGTGTGTGTGTGTGTGTGTGTGTGTGTGTGTGTGTGTGTGTGTGTGTGTGTGGGTTTGAAGACTTGGAGCTTTTGTTGTGTTGTGCTCAATGACATAGCATACAGAGAGGAGAGAGAGAAGGTGCTTGCCAGAAGCTGGCTGGAGTGCCACAGCTGGTGGCGGCTGTGTGTCTCTGTGCACGCTGTGCGCGTATTCTGTTGCACGTGTGCATGTGCCGCACCCGCTTGCTCGCGCATACGCTTGCTCGCGTGCACATTGTGCAATGTGTGCGAGAGTATGTGGAGCGCACGCGCGCGAGCGCGTGGTTTGCGTTTCTTTCCTGTACGTGCTCCAAAAACTGCGTTTGTGTGTACAGTAGAATCAGTCAGGGAGAGGAAGAATCCCTCGCACCTCCACAACACCAACTGGCAGCAGGAAGAGCGGGAGGAGAGAAAGAGGACTGGAGGGGTGGGGTGGTTGGGAACAGACAGGCTAGGCGTGAAATTGTCACCATGCAGTGCATGCCGACATACACTGTAAAATAAAAAGTGTTGATTTAACTTTGAGAGTGTACAGTGCAAATGTCGACTGGGGTCCACTTGGTTACATTTGTACACTGAGGGTTTTACTGTGTACAGTGGCATACTGTACGTCAGAGGTGTTTAAACATATACTGTAGGCTATGTAATTGCAGGTTAATCAGCAATTGCCTAGAAATGCGTTTTTAAGCGTTGTAACGTCGGTTCTGTGTGATATATACACCTAGCTGTGAATCACTAGTACTTGGCTCAATTATTTATTTATATTTATGTTTTTTGCCTAATCAAACTCTACAGCAAAACATTTGGTCCGCTGCCCAGAGCTGCATAGTGTTGGTCAAGATCCCTGTCATAGGAGCTATAATGTATGCTGTTCCCGTGCTGGCCTGGGTTCAAATCCCAGCCACGTGATTTTCTGCTGTGATTTTAAGTTACCAATACTCTGTATCCACACTGTATCAGTAAGACAAACTGTTTGATGGATGGAATGATGAACCTGTATTCATGAGAACAGGACATTATTATTATTTCTCACTTGATTTTCCACTTTATTTAGTGTTGGGTTGAGCTCATCAAAAATGTATGAATGAATATACGAATATAATGATAATATTAACAATTGAGTCTCTTTAGGACAAGCTCAGATTTGACGTGTTGACACTGGTCTGGGATTCCATTCCCCGGGGAGCCGGGGAATGGAATAAAAAATATCAATAATTAGATCACCTTTTGTCTTACATAATTCATTTACTTTTCTTTTATTATTGTTGTTCTTTCTAGTCTCATAGGGTATATATATATATATACACACACACACACACACACACACACACACACACACACACACACACACACACACACACACACACACACACACACACACACACACACACACACACACAATGAGCACCCTTCTCTTTTCTTGCTTAGCTTTCAAAAGCCTCTGCTATACAGAGATTCTATAACTGTATATTATAAGCATTATAAACCACAATGATGGACCGCTCTTCCGTACTCCATCCCATTTATTGTCATGTTCCACGGACAGGTCTGTTTTTACTGCCACCATGAATCCCAGCTGCTCCGCTGAAAGACAGTGGAGAGACCGTGTATCTCCTCTTGTAGCTGTCCTTTGATCTTTATGTATGTCAGCTGCGTGCCCACCCCCACCAACACTCCCTCACTTTATCTCTACCTCCCCTCTCTCTCTCTCTCTCTCCCTCTCCTCCTGTGCCCTTCTTTTCACCGTCGGTTCAAAGGTGAGCTTTATTGGCGTGACAGGCAGGCTTTGCAGCCAAAGCCGATCCGCTGTTGGATCAGTGGAGCTACACAGCCAACGCAGGTCTCTCTTTAACTCTCTTTCTCCCTCTCCCTCTCCCTCTTCCTCTCCCCCTCTCTCTCTCCTTTATCACCAAAGCCCTGTTCCTCTCCCCCTTGCATCCACATTCAAAGGAATCTCTACAGGCATGACGTGGTTATACAACTACATAGACATTGTATGGTAGGACACTCTTCCCTCATGTGTTTCTCCTTATTATTAATTTAACTCTTGGCACAAATGTAACCAAGTGGACCCATAGGGGGTCCACTCACAGATTTACAGATGGATAAAAGAGCACTGAGATTTTTACTGTGTATCTCTCTTTGCGAGCCCTGCTCCGGTGTCTTGCGGTGTGAAATCTCTTTAATCTGTCGTGACACTGATTGTGCTCTGCTGTTCAGGGGTGCCTGCGGCAAAAAACGGAGAGGTGGAACATATCAGAGAGACGGAGAAAAAGAGATAGAAAGGGCATGTGCATGATAGACAGGAAGGAAGTGCAGTGGATGGGATGAACGAGAGGGAGGGGGGGGGGGGGTGAATAAACAGTTGTTCGTTGTTAGACTGGAAGTTGCTGGTTTAAGGGGTTGGTGACTGTAATGGGGCCATTTAGACCTTGTTGTTGTTAAAAAGCTCTGGCAGCCTTTGAGCATCACTGTCACACACGGGGGAAAAGAGGCCATCTTTTTCGTTTGTGTGTTTATGGGCGTGCGTGCATGTGTGTGCCAAGAAAGAGAAGATGTTAGAAACTGGAGATGTGTTTGTTTCTTTTCATCCCACTGAGAGAGAGAGAGAGAGAGAGAGAGAGAGAGAGAGAGAGAGATACGTACATACAAACAGACAGACATGTAGAGGAAAAATAGCGAGGGAAGAAAAGAGACTAAGAGAGAGACTGGGGATGGAGGCCTGGGATGGAGGCCTGGGATTTGGCGTGATACAGTGTCAACTATTCACAAGTCCAGTGACGGTCTGTGTCCCTGTTTGTCTGTCTGTCCTCCAGCTAAACAACTGTCAACATCTACTATACGCACAACTCTGGCTTTCTGCCTCCCTGTCTTTTTGAAGCTGCACTGTTTACATTTAAGTGGACTCACACGAATGCACACACACACACACACACACACACACACACACACACACACACACACACACACACACACACACACACACACACACACACACACACACACACACACACACACACACACACACACACACACACACACACACACACAGAGAGAGAGTCAGAAGTGATGATGATACCAGCCCACCACCGCAGAGTCTACGGGTTGGACTCCACCGCGGTGCATCCGGCTTGCTGAGAATCTATATGAGCAGAATTGGCTGTGTTTAGGTTTAGAGGAGGGAAGCTGCGGGTGGGGAGGGCAGTCTTTGTCTCTGCATGTACTCCTACAGGCTGGGCGGCACCTGTCAGCTGGGAATTTTGAGTAGGACGAGGGCGCCACGTGCTCCCGGTGAGGGCTTCTCACTGCAGGTGAGCCACTCGGGTATACAACAATGGTGGCAAGTAGTGGGAGGAATTAATTGGCATAACAACTGAATTGGGGGCAAAAAAGGGGTCAAAAGTATTGTCTACTGTAAACTTTAGAAATGGGGAAAAAAGTGATTATGATGAGAGGAGGAGAGGAGAGGAGAGAATGAACAGTTGTTCGTTGTTAGACTGGAAGTTGCTGGTTTAAGGGGTTGGTGACTGTAATGGGGCCATTTAGACCTTGTTGTTCTTAAAAAGCCAAACATTCCCCGGAGAGGAGAGGAGAGGAGAGGAGAGGAGAGGAGAGAGGAGAGGAGGAGACAGAAAGGGAGAGGCAAGCCTATAAGGAAGCGTGCAGATTGGCTTATTGTCTTACCCCTTCTACTAGCATGTTCCCCAGTAGAAATACCCTCAGTCACACCAAGAAAGCCTGAATCAGAATTTTAATTTTAATCACAGGAGCTTTAGCGAGGCATGAGTAGGGAGTAAGATGGGGTGGGGTGATCCTTGTTTGGGAGAAATAGCAGCGGAAAAAGACATGAGGGTCTTTGATGAGAAGACCAGAAAAATCCTCTCTACATTTGATAACTTTTAATCCTCTAGACATACTTTTAGTTTTGTTTGTGTTTTGTGTATACTGTATGTGTGTACACTGTACATTCAATGTGTTGGCCAATTCAATGCATTTTTATGTATTATTAAATATATATATATTATTTGACTCCTTTTTATACTGCAACATCTTTTGCAACTTTGTTTTGAAAAGTGCTTAACAAATAATTGTTATTATCATTATGATTTACATTGTTATTATCACTCAATCAATGAGTTACTTGGGAAGTAGACGGCTATTCTGCTGATATCATTGTGGCATGGTTTCTGGATAAGAGTGACAGCTTAAAGGCTTGTTAATATAAATGTAACAGAGAGAGAGAGAGAGAGAGAGAGAGAGAGAGAGAGAGAGAGAGAGAGAGGAGAAGAAGATACTATACTGTACTGTACTGTGGAGAAAATGCTCTTCCCTGCGGGTGGGATGGGGGAGAGGAGGAGAAAGAGGGATAGAGAGAGAGAGAGAGAGAGAGAGAGAGAGAGAGAGTGGTCTTACCACTGACAGTGACTGAGTGTATGTCTTTATCGTGTTGCTGGGAAAAGAACACACACTCACACACACACACACACACACACACACACACACACACACACACACACACACACACACACACACACACACGTGCATGTGCATGTGCAAATGTGCTGTAGCAAATACCCCAACAACAACTGAATGAGACGGACACATGTACACACACGCTTTCCTATGCCAATAATTTGATGATGATCAAAGTGTCAACTTGGAGTCTCCTACCGGAGACGTTAGCATCTTTCCGCCGGTCATCAAATTATTGGCTTAGGAATGCGACAAAAACAAAAAAATCTCCATGAATTTAAAGCTTTAATGGGGTGTGTAATTGATAGAAAATAAGTCATTTTTTGGGTGAACTATCCCTTTAATATGGTTATTTTGTAGGATGTAAAACCTTTCATGAAATGTGAAACTTATCAGCGTATCCTCATATAACAGTTTTTGTATGAGCATACATTGAGCCTGGGGCGCTTGCATCCTTTGCCCCCAAGGTAACTCATCTAGTTAGACTGATGCTGTGTATGTGTGTACAACACACATTTGTACCACAATACTGTGCGTAGCATTAGCATGCATCACTTATAACTGAAGTATGCAGTGAAATAGTGCACAGCCTACCTTCTCTCTCTTGCATGCACATTGTTGTGAATTCCTGCTGCTTCTCTTCTTATTTACACTGGGATATATTTTTATTTTATCTCTACAGCATGTATTCACATAGCTCTATGTGTGTGAGCTTTGCATACATTCATGATTATCCTGGAGTGTATGCATTAATCTGTGTGTGTGTGTGTGTGTGTGTGTGTGTGTGTGTGTGTGTGTGTGTGTGTGTGTGTGTGTGTGTGTGTGTGTGTGTGTGTGTGTGTGTGTGTGTGTGCTTGTGCTTGTGCGTGTGTGAGAAAGAGAGATAGAGACAGAGAGAGACAGAAAGAGAGAGCGCTAGAGTGAGAGAGAGAGAGAGAGAGAGAGAGAGAGAGAGAGAGTACAGTATACACAGTCTCTGTATTTACCTCTCTCCCTGTGGGCGCTGGCACAGAGCATCAACATCTGTTGAAGTGGAAAAGCATAGTGTGTGTGTGTGTGTTTGTGAGTGATGAATACAGTGTATATGCAGTAGATGTATGCACTTATGTCTGCGTCCGTCCGTCCGTCCGTGCGCGCGAGTGTGTGTGTGTGTGTGTGTGTGTGTGTGTGTGTGTGTGTGTGTGTGTGAGGGTAAGTGAGAGGGTGCACTGTCATAGTGTGAAGTGGCGAGACACGACCCCAGCGTGACAATGGCTCAGGGCCTAGATCTGACAGCACAGCACAGGTGCACCCTGGGATATAACAGATAGGAGGGGGGGGCAGAGGGTCAGGGAAGAATAGGTAGAGCAAGGGAGTGAGGGAAGTAGGGGACAATGTAGAGGGGAAAGGAGGGCAATAAAAGCAGGATGAGTGTGAGCGAGGGATGGAGGGAGGGAGATAGAACCTAAATGGTTTGCAGAGGAGAGAGTAAATGGGCAGAAAGTGAAGGATGGAGAGAAAGAAGGATGGTTAAAATGAGGAGGAGTGAAATAGGAAGAGAGGAGGTTCGAAAGGAGGGACGGGTCGAGCAAGACAGAGCAGGAGATTGATATCAGCAGATATGACAAGAAAGAGAGAGACCTCACTCTACCACTCACCCTCCACTATACCCCTCACCTCCTCTCTCACCTCTTCAGTCTAAAACCTCACTCCTCTGTCCTCATTTACACAACACAATAACATGACATTTTTGGGTTGCTGTGGCAGAGTATAAATCAGCCTTAAGCGTCACCTGGCTTCTCTCATGTATCCGTTTTTTAAATGACGGTGTTGTTTTGGCCTCATTTTGATCGGACAGTGACACGGAGGAGGGACACACACAGAGACACACACGGCATGCGCACGCACGCACGTACGCACGCACGCACGCACGCACGCACGCACGCATGCGCGTGCCCTCTCTTTCTCTGCTATGATATCCACATGCACACCGGAGTACAGCAGATGGACACAGACTTTAGCAGAGCTTCAACTTACAACTCTGGGACAAGCAGGGAAGATGTCTGACTGCAGAAGCCCTCAGCGGGCTGTTTGCTAAACTTAGAGCAGAAATGGGCCAGAGAGAAGCAGGCTGTGCGTTTGTGTGTGTGCGTGCGTTTGTGCACGTGTGTGTGTGCATGTGTGTGTTCTGTTCAGTGGTTATAATGTTCGGTCCTCTCAGCTTTTCAAGTGTCCTGCTCACTTCTCCTAGCCTGGTAAACCCTCCCTCCGGAAATCTCATTTCCATTTGATTTCAGGAAGGAGTCTGGCATGATTGCTCATTCTGCAATATTGGCTGTGGGCTGGAGTTGGGCGGGAGTAATACCGTTGACTGACAACCCCTTCAACCAATGATCGTTTTTCCCCTTCAGCCAATCAGCAGTTGATTTTGACGAGCTCCAGACTATGTGACGCAACGGGACTTTTGGGACGGCCATGCCGAAAATAGGTTGCCTTATTGGGATACATGCGTGTCACTCCCCGCCCCTGCCGGTTCTCTAAATTTATATTTTTAAATAGGCTCTGTCATGATTAATTGACCACATATATGAAGTTAAACAACTAAATTCTATCCAAACGATATGTTAATAGTAAATTCCGTGCCTCAAAAAAGAAGTTTGAGACCGTTTTAAGAACGAAACTAAGAAGTGACGGCACTCGGACAACAACAATGGCTGCCGTTCGTCTTTTGTCGGCGGCTCTCAGGCTGCACTCGGCTTCATTCGGGCTCACTCGAACTCGCCACCTGATTGGCCAACGTAAGCTGTCAATCACAGAACGATGAGCGACGACGCTGATAGGCGCGGTTAGGTCCTGATTTCGCTGGAAACTCCCCAATATTGTAGAATGGGCGTTCATGCCAGACTCCTTCCTGAAATCAAATGGAAATGAGATTTCCGGAGGGAGGGTTTACCAGGCTACACTTCTCCTACACACGACCACCTCCAGGCTTCTCCTTTTCTAGCATTATTGTCTCCGCCAGGCCGAAGGCGTGGCCGACTATGTTTTGCCTCCTGTCCGTCCTTCCGTCCATGTGTGTCCACGTGTCTGTCCGTCCGTCCGTCTGTGAACAGCTAATCTTCGGCAGAGAAACTGCGCACACACTCCCTGGATGCCAGAGATTCTTTTTATATTATTCCTACAGATTTTGTCCAAACATCACGCAAATCGGTACACAGTATCTCTATAATCATGTGATCAAGACGGATCTGTCAGATTTTTCATATTCCATCCTGATTGGCTAACATTGGCTTCCAAAGTTTGCAGGAGTGGCTTGTTTTGAACAAAATGCCTCAAATCATGAACGCAGCGCGTGATTGCCGTGAAACTTTGCATGCTCATTCCCACTATGCCAAGTAAGAAATGCCACCCTACATTTTTCAAATCAGCCGATTTGCGTTTTTACCTTTAATTGCACATATCGCAGTGAAAGTGAAACTTTGCACGCATACTCCCTAGAGGCCAAGAAAGAACTTCTGCCCTGCATTTTTCACATCAGCCTTTTATAGTGCCACCAGGAGGCCGACTTTTGCAAAAAAGTACAAATTGCTGGCCCACAATAACCTACCTGACTTGGCGGAGACCTGTGATCCGAGGAGCACTTTTTCCTTTTATTTTGTCCTTCCTCGTCTCCTCTCTGTCGGTCGCTTACTTTATTCCTCTTTCAGAAAGTGTCTTTGCCCATGACCTGGAAGTTTTTTTCCCCTGTTTTCTTGCCTTCTTATCTCTCCTACCCCCCCCCTCAAGAAACAGGGGTTTATTTGTCACTCACTCATCCAGTACATGTAAGCAGCTCCATCTGTGACAAGCTACTGTACTGTTATACTGTATTAATAATCAGACTTGTGTTAAGAAAAAGTGAGCCTAATAGTTGAGTCACAACTCTTTTATTTCTTAATTAGGGTTCAAATAGAAGTTAAAATGAGGTCAGTGCTAATTAGGTGATGGTTTGACAGAATGTGCACGCTCTAATTAAAGCTTGCATGTGTTTGATTAACGATAAGTAGGTTTTCATGATAAGAAATATGATGATGAAGCACGAGAGAAGTGATGTGGGAGAGGGGGAGATGTGAGATGGGTCTAATTGAGGTGAAGATAATACTGTGTGTGTGTGTGTGTGTGTGTGTGTGTGTGTGTGTGTGTGTGTGTGTGTGTGTGTGTGTGTGTGTGTGTGTGTGTGTGTGTGTGTGTGTGTGTGTGTGTGTGTGTGTGTGCGTGCATTCCTGCGTGTGTGCTGGACATGGTCGCTGGTGATGATGGCTTCTCCTGTTCCGATTCAGTCTCTCTCTCTTTCTCTTCTTTGACTCATTTGAATGTGTTGTGACCACAGGGACTGTATGCATGAGCGTATGTGTGTCCTTGCTGCCCGCTACTTTTTTAACTTAAGAAAAAGTGGTATATTCAAGCAGAGACCAGCTGTTTACCTCTTTCCTCTTGCTTGTTTTACATTCTCTCTCTCTCTCTCTCTCTCTCGCGCGCTCTCTCGCTCGCTCTCTCTCTCTCTCTCTCTCTCTCTCTCTCTCTCTCTCTCTCTCTCTCTCTCTCGCTCTCGCTCTCGCTCTCGCTCTCTCTGTCTCTCTCTCACTCACTCACTCCCACTCCTACTCGGCTTCTCTTCCCATCAGGCAGTGCAGCAACAGTCAATAGCCCCCACCCTTCGCATGCGCTTTCGCTGAAGTTCAAAGGAGCCTTTATAGGCAGGGTAGAAATATGCATTGCCAAAAACCTCCCAGCAACAGATACCATCACCACCCCCCATCTCTCTCTATATTCAATTCTCTCTCTCTCTCTCTCTCTCTCTCTCTCTCTCTCTCTCTCTCTCTCTCTCTCTCTCTCTCTCTCTCTCTCTTTCTCTCTCTCTATTTCTCTATTTTTCTATTTTACAGTATACTGTATGGTGCTTTTGCGCGCGTGCACACACACACACACACACACACACACACACACACACACACACACACACACACACACACACACACACAGACAGACAGACAGACAGACAGACAGACAGACAGACAGACAGACAGACAGACAGACAGACAGACAGACAGACAGACAGACAGACAGACAGACAGACAGACAGACAGACAGACAGACACGAACACAGTCCATGATGCTTGCTCTAACGGTCCTCAGAATGCTCAGCAGAGGGAGTTGCATCCAGGTACTGTGGTATGTGTTAGTAACGATGCACGCCTACTCTCATATCACCACTGTCCTGCAAAATATGTGAGAAGAGCTGCTCCATTTTTCCCACGTTTGCCTGCCTGTTATTAATAGCTATGTGGCTGATGAACAAAATCCATTGTAATTTAATAAAAGGATATTATGCATATCGGAATGTTGTCATATATACAGTATACATACAGTACTGTATATATACAATACTAGTGGGAGATTCTTCCCTGTACATGTGAAGTGCATATACATGTGCATGTGTACATGTACAGTGTACACCAACACCATGCAGCGCAAATGTATGCATACAGTATACACTTGACCTGTGTACGGGAGACGGGAATACAATTCATTATTCTGTTTGGTGGAGATGTGAGTTCCCACACTCTTCTTTCATGTGCTTCATATAATCAGTGTGCTGCTGATATGCCAAGCAGTGTGTCTTGTGTCTCTTTTTTAACTGGGTTCATGTACACATGAACTATGCATGTAGTGCATTGCTTCTCAATGTGGGGTCCTTCAGGGGGTTCCAATGGGTCCCCAGGTAAATGATGATTGATAGTTAACAGACCCTTACAAGGTCTCTAAATCCAAAAGGGTACAAATGGAACCAAATGGACCCCCCCCCCTCCGCACGCTATACTGTAGGTCCGGGATGAGGCCTGCTGTGTTTGTTATGGTCCAAATTTAACATGGAGGCACGTGCACGCGCGTGCACACAATGCATATGATGTACATACAGTAGTATATGTGGCTATGTTTGCTTGTGGGTGTGTGGCTATGCGTGCCTATTTGTGCGTGCACGTGAATGTGTGTGCAAGCCCATGACTCTCTGCTTTTGTGCGTGTGTGCATAATTCCGAGGTCAGATTGGAAGCGGGTCTATTTCGTATTTCTTTTGTAGGCATTGGTGTGCCCCTGTGTGTGTAATTGAAATACCTGAGTTATTGACTCCCTCCCCCTCGCTGCTCCAGGGGTGTGTGAGTGCACTCATTTGAAGGCTTTAGGGGCATTGCGAGGAACACTGGCAGCCCCGAGGTCTCTGAACCCACTAGTACACAAACCTGAGTGTTCATTTAACTCTGAGAGGGTACACAATGTAAACATTTGTACCCTCTCAGGGTTACAAATGGTTAACTTAGCTCAGAACCCAGAGTGTTCGTTTAAAGTGTAAATATTTGGATATTGGTCATTTTTACACTTAGTTTAATTAATGCTTAACTGTGCCCAATGTACATGCATGCTGCACGTGCACTCGCACACTTAAATACACACAGATGCACACTCTGACACAATGTGCGCATTCACATGTGCGCAACTGCAGGCACATAGCTGTATGTGAGGTTCACATACTGTATATCAACCATATCAACCCACTGTATGTGTATACACATAGCCATATATACACAGACGTGTGTTAAGACGTGTTACAGACAGACAGACAGACAGACAGACAGACAGACAGACAGACAGACAGACAGACTCTCACACTCTGTTCACCAGCACACGGTTACATCCCCTCCACTTGCTAATACATCTATTCTTCTGATGTCCATTGAGTCCCTTTGGTCTCTGCATTCTTTTTCTCCTCTTGTCATTCTGTCCTCTCTTGTCCTCCCCCATGCATGGATTTGATCTGCACTGCTCTCTCCCTCTCTCTCTGTGTGAGCCTCATATCTCTCCATCATCTCCCCGCTCCACCGGTCTCCTCGAACCGTTCATTCATCCCCTCTGTGTGTGTGTGTGTGTGTGTGTGTGTGTGTGTGTGTGTGTGTGTGTGTGTGTGTGTGTGTGTGTGTGTGTGTGTGTGTGTGTGTGTGTGTGTGTGTGTGTGTGTGTGTGTGTGTCGGGGGGAGGGTGTTGTTTGTTTGTTTGTTTATTGGTGTCTGTGCATACTGTATCCTAGCCTGGGACCAGACGAATCTGCGAGTGCAAAAAAAAAATGCACTCTGCGATTTGGGTCTGGCACCGCTCCATAGAGAATCCATTTCCTGTTCCAGAAGACGTGTGTAACCAATCAGGGCCCAGTATTCGAATATGGGCGACTGTAATTGGTAGTTGGTTGTAGGTCTAACCAATTGCGTCGAGGGCCATTGTTTTGATCCCGCCCCCCTGGGAAACAAAACGTCCTCATGGAAGCACCAGACTCATATCCACGCAGTCATATAGTCTAGCTACGCTAGGCTAACTGTATCCAACTTGTGACGTCAATGGAGAGACAGCCACCGGCCGGCTCTGAGGTGTCCTCAATGTCTCACTGCTTGGCTCGGCTCACCTCACTTTGCCTTGGCTCGAATCGGCTTGGCCGGCTGGCCGGCCGGCTGGCTGGCAGGCTGGACTCGCCGGCCTCGCTACCCCCTCAATCCCTCCAGGTGTTTTAATGTGTGCTAATCGACCAGCCCTGTGCTGACAGAGGTGGTAACATGGGCTAGACCCTAAAGCTGCAATCCATAAGATTTATGTCCTTTCAGGGATTCGAACCCAGGGTCTCCTGGGAGACTGAATTTCTACGACAGAATGCCTGCTCGGGCAGGGAGACATATTGCACTTTGAGATTCAGGCAATATCACTTGTCAACCTTCCTACATGTCTCAATAGAAGAGCAGGCAGACCACCTCCAACCACTGCAGATGTACTAGTTCTCATGTATTAACATACCCTACCATAAAGATTGGTCAAAATAATGTTTTATTCCCTAAAAAAAAGATTGGATTGCAGCTTTTAATTATTGTTGCTGTGAATGAAGATGGGGGGGCGATGTTTTTAAGCACTGTTTCATTTTAGCTTGGGGTCTCTTATCTTCTGTCCCTCTCTCTCTCTCTCGTTCTGTAACAGCTTCTCCTCGCTCCTTTTTGCATGTCCTTTTCTCTCTCTCCCTCTTTTTTAGATCCAGTAGCTAATGAAAGTCCTGCAGACCTCTGGCACTGTGAAAAAGTACTGTACATTAACACAGCTCTTAGGGTAAAGATGGAGCGAGGGAGGGAGGGAGGGAGGGAGAGACAGAGGAAGAAGAAAGGGTGGGGGATGGGGGTCGCTGAAGGGTGGGGAGTCTGGAAATTCAATTATATCTGTGCCCCGGCAGTGATTCCACTGGTGGAAATGGTGACAGCAGAGCGAGAGAAAAAGGATGGATAGAGATGGATGGAGCGTGAGAGGGAAAGAAAGAAAGAGGAGAGAAATGGAACGTTGCGGAACAAAGAGATGCTGGGTTCAGTGGGTTGAAGTTTCTGTACAATTATTTAAAAACTTTAGTTACTTTGCAGATACAAATTATTACATTATAAAACATACATTAACCACTTTAGCCCTATTTTATACCCAGGTTATTTGAAAATAGCCGATCTACAAGCTCACAACGCGTCGCGTCGCAACCCGTTGTGAGCTTGTAGATCTGCTATTTTCAAACATTTTTGTACTTTTACTTTTGGCACTTTAAGTATATTTTGATGCTAATACTTTTGTACTTTTACCCAAGTAACATTTTCAACACAGGCCTTTTACTTGTAATTAGTATTTTTATATTGTGGTATTGCTACTTTTACTTAAGTAAAATATCTGAGTACTTCTTCCCCCACTGACAATTTTACTTTTATACTTGATGAGTTTTAAAGCTGAGAGTAATTCAGAGAGTACATACTTCAGTGGCAATTAGGTACAGATTAGGATTTGAGAGTCATTGTAGCACAGCAACGTGCAATGACTAGTGAGATTCCTCAGTCGCCAAGAAGTCACAGGCTCAATCCCTACAGCAGTATGAATATTTAACACCTGTTTGTTCTCTTAAAATGTCTGTCAGCAATCCACTTTTGGCCTACAGTTTCTACCTGCTCTCATACTGTCATGTTTAATTTATACTTTGTTGAATGCCAGTGTCGTGCCGGTGTCGATCTGCAAGCAGCACAAATATGGAGTGTGTTGTGTAACCTCAAAATGTCGTCATAGCATCAGCCCCAAACAAATCACTCATCTCCATATTTGGGCACAAAAGGGGCCATGTCCATATATGGGCATATACTGATGACATCAGCAATCTCAATTATGTGGGCATAAAAGGGACAAGGACTGACAGATAGAGATCTGTTTGTCCAGAGCCACAGATCTGACCGCTATGCCCAAATATATATATGCCATATTATGGTCATGTGCATATATGGGACCGACTTCAAACTCGGATATCCAGTTGTCCAGAACCGCCTATCCAATCAATATGCCCATGGGCATTCCAATATATGGACATACTGATGACATCAGGGATCTCCATATACTATATGGGTATAAAAGGGACATGGACTGACAGATAGAGATCTCCATACATGGGCATAAAAGGGGAACAGACAGACGGGTACAACGGGTACTCTTACAAAGCCCCAAACACTATGACTCAGACATAACGGTTGGGTCGGCGGTGCCACGTAGGTGTGAGGGCCGCGTAGTAAGTATAAATCAGGCTTAAGGCACTGAGCATGAGCTAAATGGCTAAAGTGGCAACGTGCAGAGTGATGTTTTATTGAAGAAACTCCTCAGGTCAGGAGACCAATCACAAATTGGCAAACGGTGCATTCAGCGGATTTCTGTCTTAACAGTGACTACAGTATGTATGTAATATTACAGCATGCATCATTATTTCATGAAAGACGTCTGACAGACAAAATGCACCGTGGGTGTTGAATTCAGTGTGTTAAATGCAGGCTAAGTTGCCATGACGTGTGGTACAATGGTTCGTTTTCAATTCCACCAACATGACACAGTCACTATTTATCATTGTCATGGAAAAGTAGAAGAAGAAAAGAAACGTAAGCGACTTAAACTTAAACTCCTCTCAATGTGCCAGTCAGCGGTATATTCCTGTTGTCATTAATGTGGACATAAGGTAGCGGATGGACCCAGGTGCTTCCCCTGGGTGGGTGGGGGGGTTAAGGCTTTGATGTTGAGAGAGGCACAGACAGTCCTGGGAAGCCAGGGAAAATTTCAACACCCAGCCTGCATGGCGATGACAGCTATGCATGATTCTAGCCCCTCTCTCTCTCTCTCTCTCTCTCTCTCTCCCTCTCTCTCTCTCTCACTCACACACACACACACACACACACACACACACACACACACACACACACACACACACACACACACACACACACACACACACACACACACACACACACACACACACACACACACACACACACTGGCCTAACTATCTCACGTTGTAGAGGTGCAGGGTGTTGTCTAGACTAGCATTTCTCACCTCCTCCCCCTCTACTGCTGTCCAGCTCAATATTCCATTTCAACTGCGGCTATCGAGTCTCAGGCTTATTTATCGGTTGTGCGGGATGTTGATGGGAGAGTCTACCTCAAACCGTAATTGTGTGTGTGTGTGTGTGTGTGTGTGTGTGTGTGTGTGTGTGTGTGTGTGTGTGTGTGTGTGTGTGTGTGTGTGTGCGTGTGTGCGTGCGTGCGTGCGTGCGTGCGTGCGTGCGTGCGTGCGTGCGTGCGTGCGTGCGTGCGTGCGTGCGTGCGTGCGTGCGTGCACGTGTTTCTGAGACAGAGAGATGAGCTGTGTGGTATAGTTCTGACATGGTGGAGTCCTCTGCCCTCTTTTTCCAGATTCGACTGGTTGGTTTTTGGCTTTGTATGAAACAATCTCTATAAATAACTAAGAACTTGATTTGATCTTGATGTACAGGCAGCCATCAGCTATAGATTTGGTATTTCCCAAGGGAAGGTGGAAATGAAAAAAGTTGGGTCATTTTTGAGTGTCTGTATTTTACTTGAGTATTTGTATTTTTGGATACTTATGAATTTCACTACACTACATTTCAAAGACAAATATTGTACTTTTGACTCCACTACATTTCTATGAAGGGGAAAAGTGCATTATGAATGAACCACTTAAGCCATATTTCAAATAATATAGTGAAATTTGCCAATCTACAAGCTCAAAAGGCATTGCGTGTACTTTTGAATACTTAACACATCGGGTGCCAGCGTTTTTTCATAACAACTTACCGTGGGTGCCAGCATTCTCCCATTGACTGCGCTTTGCTGTTTGTTGTTTCCGCGTGCGTTACAAGCAAATCCACGCAAAAAAAAGCATCGATTCATGTTCTGCCATGAGCCTGGCTACTGCCTGGAACCATAACATCCCCTCGCGGGTTACAACGGGGGGGGGGGAATCGCGCATCGCGCATGACCGTTTTTCCCCACAGGAAACAGATTCGGAGATAGGCGTTTCAAAGGACAGGAACCGGATGGGGGAAAAAAAAGTGTTTCCGGTGAGCGATCTGGCACTTCCTTCGCAGGATTACAATGGGTGCTCCCAGAGCTGCTCTAGCCCCGCCCGCGCGGAGAAAAACGAAAAAAACAAAAAGACTGAAATCACGGTTCAGACCGTGTTCGGCACCGAAGCTTCGGAACCGCCACTAAGTAAACACACGGTTCAGACCGTGTTTGGCACCCGATGTGTCAAAGCAAGTGATTCAGTAAAATGGTAAATGGTGCATTTATCCAAAGCACACATTGTGCATTACATTCACCCATTCACACACACATTCATACACCGATGGCGGAGGAAACCATGCAAGGCACCAAACTGCTCATCGGGAGCAATTAGGGGGTCTTGCTCAAGGACACTTGAGACACTAACGGTTCCCATCCGGCCACTCTACCCGTGAGCCACTGCCGCCCCCGCCTCAGTACTTTATCTCAAGTGCAAATTTCACTTTGACTTGTAGTTGAGAGCAAAGTTTGACCAGGAGTATCTAGACTTTGACTCAAGAACTGGAGTTGAGTACTTTCTCCACCACTGGTTGTATCTGAGACGATAAGCATCTCCGATACTGGTTGTATCTGAGATGGTTATTACTGGGTAATAACCATAATGAGATTTTGGTAACAGTTTTGTATTTTCCGTATAATATATATTATGGTGCAAACTCTCGCACTTTCTTTATACTGTTGGTTCTAATGCCTGATTTATGCTTCGTCGTTATTTTTACCATGCGGCATCGTAGTACGACTGAATATAAATTAAGCATAATAATGACAACCAATGAATATCCCAGATTAATCACCCCTGTGTACAAGCACTTCAGTAGACTTATAAAGGATTCTAATGAAAATCGGGACCACTGTCATTACTGAACAAGCACTGTAAGCCCCTCACTCTCTCCTCTCTGTCTCTGTCTCTCTTTGTCTTTCTCCCTCTCTACCCCACTCCCACTCTCTCCTGTGTGAGGACTTATAGAAACTAAATGAGCCACTCATACTGTATGCTTTACCCTTGCTCCACTATGTTTTAACAGAAACTAAATTAAAGTTCAGGGACAATCTTGTTACGTAACCATTAACATTATGTCCCTTTCCCTTCTCTCTCTCTCTCTCTCTCTCTCTCTCTCTCTCTCTCTCTCTCTCTCTCTCTCTCTCTCTCTCTCTCTCTCTCTCTCTCTCTCTCTCTCTCTCTCTCTCTCTGTTTCTTCTGTCCCCGTTCAGGATGACAACTCCATGTTTTTCCAGTTCGGTCCATCCATCCAGCAGCAGGCGTCGGTCATGCTGAACATCATGGAGGAATATGATTGGTACATCTTCTCCATTGTCACCACCTACTATCCTGGTTACCAGGACTTTGTCACCAAGGTAACCACGGCACCGAACACTACATGTACTTTACACACTGTTGGAAACGTAACAAAAACATTAGCACTATTATTATTATTATTGTCCTTTTAGATTGATATCCTATACACACGGTTGTTGTAGGTCGAAGGAGTGAACACATTGGGCCTCATTCACTGAGCTTGTTTACGCCCATATTTTGTACTTCAGAATTTACGCAAATTCCCACGTTAAGAGTCTGAACTGACACATCATCCTACTGTAGATTGGCATCAGATGTACAGCAGTTATACCCTCTGATCTACAACCCTCCCACAACAGTTGATTCCAACAACTTAATCGTTATGCAGTACAGTGCATGATGAAAGTTGGTGTGGGGCTATAAATGACAGAGTGAAATTCCGAAATAGTTCTGCGCTGTCACCCTGCCTTATGCAAATGTGTCTATAAAAGAGTAAAATTATGCAAGTCTACTTATGAGCGTTTCGCTTGAAGATTTTTCTTTGCTGGCGGAAACAGCATCTTAAGCGACAGCATATTTTCGGTGCAAGGCCAGCTCCTTTAGTTGGAGTGGTTAATCTATTCACCAACAGGAGAGACGCTACAGTAAAACCACTGCAGCATATAACCATTCATTTACTAAACCACATTAACGCCTATGCCCAAGACGATATCCACCATGCTCTTTCTGTCTCTTGTCCAGATCCGCAGCACCATAGAGAACAGCTTTGTGGGCTGGGAACTGGAGGAGGTGTTGCTGTTGGACATGTCGGCGGACGACGGAGACTCCAAGATCCAGAACCAGCTGAAGAAACTCCAGAGTCCTGTCATGCTGCTCTACTGCACCAAAGAGGAGGCCAACACCATCTTCCAGGTGGCCCACTCCGTTGGGATCACCGGCTACGGCTATACCTGGGTCGTGCCCTCGCTGGTGGCCGGAGGCGCTGATGTGGTGCCAACAGAGTTCCCCACAGGTACAGTAGGACCTTGGAATGGAAATCACGAAGCAGATGACTAGCGATACTGTAGTGCGTAGTGGTGAAAGCTCTGTTCACTGTCCAGTGCACTCCTGGATGTAGCCAGAGCATCTCTTCCTGTGTTGTTCCTATCTCTGTCTGCCTTAATAAGATAACAGAGCAAACACGAGAAAACTGTCATTTGTTTGTCATCAAACTGTCAGTAAATAAGCAAATAAATAAATAATGATCAGAGACAGAATCAGGCCCCATTTACATTTAGGGGTCCTATGAAAACATCTAGTATATGTATGTGTATAGAATTCTAGACTGCAATTTGGTAGACATTGGAGGTTTGTGTTTGGCTAAATTGCACATTAAGCAAATATCCAGACATTTAATGTCCGGATTACACAGCATACATACAATTGTTTCATTTGCTTGGTGCTTTTGTCTAAGGCACATTACAGCACCATTGGTTCATGTAATATTGCATGTTTACAGCTGCATACCCAGTGGCAATCAAAAGCTTTGCTCCTGCGGCAGTGTGACTGCCATGCTCTCCCCAGTGAGCCCCATGTCAACCACTATCCCACGCAGACAGAAGAAGGGAAGTCGGTCTAATATCCAAGGGTCTGTACATTTAAGTTTAAACCCAGTGTTCAGGAGTCAAGGTGGGGTGCATTAGGTTCATCACAATCCACCAAACAAAAATAACCTATATAAAAAATACAAATAAAAAACTAGCAGTGCAGTGGTGTATTTTAGCCACCATTGTAGAGTAAACCAGAGAGCTCATTGTGGATTTATGCCGGACATATAAGTCTGATAATTTGTTGGTGTTTGGCTTGTTGATTTACGGTGTAGGGGAGAGATTAGACCTCAGCGGTTTCTGGGAAATAGCTTCCAGAAGGAACTGGAGATCGTTGTGGCGTTTACACACCGTAACTCAAACTTTTTACCTCCGATCTCTTATTGGCATCCGCTGATGATTTACTCTAAATGGGAGTCAGGAATGTGTATACAGTACATGCATCTGGGTGCCTGTGTGTGTGTGTGTGTGTGTGTGTGTGTGTGTGTGTGTGTGTGTGTGTGTGTGTGTGTGTGTGTGTGTGTGTGTGTGTGTGTGTGTGTGTGTGTGTGTGTGTGTGTGTGTGTGTGTGTGTGTGTGTGTGTGTGTGTGTGTGTAGTGTGTGTGTCACTCATTCTCACCTTAATTTGTGCAAGAAAATATTTGGTGTGTAAAATCTAATTAATATGTATTTGCCTTTGTGCTTGCATGCGTTTATGTGCATACGATATACTGTGTGCGTGTGCGTGTGTGCGTGTGCGCGCGTGTGTGTGTGTGTGTGTCTACACCAAATTAGCGTTCCAGGCTATAAAGTGTGATGTATTATCTTGTCAGTTATGTAAATCATGCGATATGTCAGCAGTTGATTTACAGTGCCAGGGAGATAATGTTGACCAGCTAATATATTGGCTGCCTGATTATAAAGTGGAATTGGCAGAGTAACTGTATTAATGTGCACATGAGACTCTCCTAAGTTGAGTTTCACATTAGACTTGTGGGAATACAATACTTCTACTGGACAAAGAAGAGTAAACTACTTTTGATTTATATTACCAGGTGATGGACATTATGTGTCAATATATGCATGGTACTCATTGGACTGGACAATAGACATGATGGACAAATGACACATATCGAGTACAGTAAAAGAGTGGTGAGAAGGCGGTGGTCATTTGAACACGGCCTCCACCCTCCAGTAATTACATTAAGTATCATTGAACAATAAAACACGTTGAAGTCAAAACTCAATTCAATATTTATTCATTAAGTCAACTGTCAACTGCTGACATTAGGAAACTTTGACTTTGACCGCATTATTGATAATAAAACATATTTAAAAGTACATACATTGTCACACCAAGGATAGACGGAGAAAAGCCAGTGGCTTGTTTCCATTGCGGCCCTTTATGTATGTGCAAATTACGTTGTGTTGTATGATGTGATTTGTATGTGTGTAATTGCATTTCAGTCGACGCACCCAAAGGCCAAAGGTGCCAAAAGTATATTCCATATACTGTACAGCCACTCACTACAATTGCGTGGAGGGATTCACCTTCACGGCAGTCAAATTTGTCGTGCTCTGTGTGTGGGATACTCGTCCAATAATTAATTGCTGTGACTCGGGGTCAGCTCTTTCTTGTTATATAATATCAAATCCTTTTGAAAGTTTTGGAAGAAAACATGCATTTCTCCACTTTTCATGAAATTCACCACATTCTCTGTATGCGATGGAATGTCATAATTCACACTAGCACTAAACATGTAAAATCCCTTATTTTCAGGTGTTGTTACCTCATTTGCATGATGATGTTTATTTGTATCATTGTAATGTCAGGATTTGGGATTCAGGACAACTTTGGTCAGGTCACCCTGTCCACCTCTTGCTTGGTTTGATTGGCTGCCTGGGTCAAGTGTGATATTGATGAATAGTGCTACTCTGCGACTTGCGCTGAAAAGTTAGGGCGAAAAAAAGAGCGCACGGCGTAAAAAGAAAACATTGTTTTTTGCTGGCGGTGTATTTCTAGTAGCATTTCTCTACAGTAGGTGTGATCTAATTGAAACACTCCCACTGATGTCATTACCTTCAGCTGTGATAACCTGTCAGAAAAGGCTGCTGTAAAAAGGTTCTATTGTTTAGAAAAATCCCACCCATTGTGAGTAAGCGGTGGCTACTCTGATGAGTGTACGCTGGTATTCAGACGGGAATACTCTGTTGAGTGTGCACTGGTATTCAGACGGTAGTACTCTATTTGATGTGTGCATTGGTATTCAGACGGTACTACTCTATTTAATGTGTGGGTGAGACGGACGGTACAACTTTCTTTGATGTGTGGGCACTGGTATTCAGACGGCACTACTCTATTTGATGTTTGGGCGCTGGTATTCAGACGGTACTACTCCATTGTATGTGTGGGCGCTGGTATTCAGACACTACTACTCTATTTGATGTGTGGGAGCTGGTATTCAGACTGTACTACTTTATTTGGTGTGTGGGCGCTGGTATTCAGACTGTACTACTTTATTAGATGAGTGTGCTGACTGTGTAGGGCCCCTTTATGAGTGTGCATGTCTTTAAGTGGCGCATGTGTCTCCTGTTTGTGTTTAATTAGTGTAATTGGTTGCGTCTATGCGTTGCAATCAGCTGCAGCTGTAATGCCGTGCTCATACGGACGGACAAACACACACGGTCAAATGTAGAGCGTCTGGCACCGCTAAAAATACTGTAATCCTAATGCACTATACATACTGTACAGCTAGGGTCAAGAGAACTCTTCATACTGGATTTACCAAAAGAAGAGCTGATTGAAACATCATCTGCTAATTTTCATTTTGAGGAAAGGCAGGAGGTTGCTGCCCTGTTAGTCTCGCGTAGGCAGATAATCTAAATACAGAAATAATCTAAATTCAATGCATTGCCTAGAACAGTGGTGAAAATGCATACAAACACGTCCACTGCTTTGAAAACTAAATATATCAACATCCAAATATGAAGGATCTCTTCCACTGCAGGTCTTTGTATTGGTTCTGCAATGCAGTTATTTTTTAAATCTCCAAATAGTTTCCACCCAGTTTTTGCCAGCATTTAATTTAGATGTCACCAGAAATATTGATAGGTGGAGATCTCTCTGACCGTCTGGCAACGTGAGACTACCTGATATCTATGCTGATTGCTTAAAATGTAAGACTGTTTCTTTTAGTATTTTCAGAACTACAGGTATTGGCAATCAGGCAATGGTTGTTGAATCTGTATCTCTGACATTACAACTCCGAGTGTATCATCCTCCAAGATTAACACACAGTTTCCATGATTAATTTAGTGAGCTGCTAGCAAAAATCTCCACTGAAATAGACTGCATGCAGAGCATGGTCATCTCCAGCGACTTCAATATTCATATTGACAACTCCACCAATTGAGAATCTAAACAGTTTATCAATTTGTAATTCGACTTCTCACAGCATGCTGTATTACAGACCCCACCCATAAACAGGGCCACAGACTCCACCTGGTTATCGCTGCATGCCTTCATTTTACAGTAACTACTACATTAACTACAATATTCTGGACCTTGCGATCTCTGACCATTTCTGTGTATTTTTCATTTGACCTGATTCCCTAGAAATGTCAATGCAGTTCCAACCACAAATACACGTTTTATACATGCAGAGACAGCAGATATTTTTGTATCTAATTACACAGAGGTTACGTTGCCCACCATGACATCTTGTGAAGCCAGGGTGAACAATTTTAACGGTGTCCTGAGGCAGATAATTGACAACATTGCTCCCACTAAAACTAGAAAGATAACCAGAACGCCTGAAGCTCCTTGGAGAAATGGGGAAAGCGTAAGGATTTTTTATAAAAAAAAACTGTCTGAAGGCTGAGCATAAATGGAGAAAAAAACAACCTGCAGACTGACTATGAAATCTGTAAAAGCACACTTAATAGTTATAATAACAAAGAAATTAAATTATCAGATCAGTCCTATATCTTTCAAATGATATGTGATAATCACAGTAATCCCCAATTTCTGTTCTCCAAAAGACAAACTGCTGAATCCTTCGAAATCAATCCCTGCTGAGCTTCTCACCTCAGACGTACTGTATAGTATAAGGACTTTTCTGCCTTCTTCCAAGAAGAGATTTATCACTTTAGAGCTAATAACCTCTCACGTCAACCGATCCGGTCTCTCTCCCCCAGATCAACCTACAGTACCACCATTGGAACAATGTGTAACTTCTCTAGTGGCCCCTGCTCATCTATTGGCCCCAGTGAACTAAGGAAGTAATATAGCATCTTAAGCCTTCCACTTGTGCTCTTGACCCCATACCCATTAAACTGTTCAAGTGTGTCTCTCACAGCTTTTCACCTGATTTACTGAACATTATTATGTAATAGCTCTTTACAGTCTGGTGTTTTGCCCACTTCTCTCAAGTGTGCAATTATCACTTCCTTACTCAAGAAGAGCAATCTTGATCTGTCAATGATGAACAACTATAGGCAGATATTCAGTCTTAGACACTTTAAAAAATTGTCTGTAAACAATTTTATAGCTACTGTACCTATCACTCTGCACAATCTGTATGACGTGTCGTGGACCAATCTGGTTTTAAAGCTAGCCATAGCACTTGAACAAAGATGCAAACAGACCCTCCATTTTAGTGATGTTATACCAGAGTGCAGCCCTTGACGCTGTCGATCCTGACATTAATAGACTTTTACATTCAGACTTCATGTTGTCAACTACTTTTCCTCCTATCAAAAGGATAAGACAAAGAGAAGACTCCAATCTAAATGACGAGACTTTCTCTGTGTCCCTCGATAATTTAAAAACTGAAGAAGTTAGCATCTTCTGTGCGGTACGTCTACAAGGATCAGTGTGCTTTTCAACTTGGTACGATCATACAGAGACAGAATGTATCCTATCATTTCTATGCTGACCACACACAGTTGTGCACCCCCCTTTCCCCTGACAATCTCAGTCCAGTAAATCCTCTTTTTAACTGCAGTGATGACATCAACCATTGGAAGTGATAAAGCTTTCTACAACGAAATAAGGAGAAGACTGAGATCCTTGTATTAGGTGCTAAGGGTCAGAGGCAGGAGATCCAGTCCTACTTGTCTCTAAAACCCATTGAGCAGGTCAAAAATCTGGGTCTTGTCATGAATTTAGATCCCTTTGAAAAACAAATAAATACATATTTTCATTTAAAAACATCTTAATCTGACGTTGAAAACGGGTCCATGCATTTGTCTCCAAGAGGTTAGATTACTGTAATGCCCTCTTTGCTGGACTACTGTACCTAAAAAGCCTGTTGTATGCTGCAGCCAGAGTGCTTTCCAGGACCAGGACTCCGGTGCTCAGATCACTTTATTGACTTCCCATCCCATACAATACAGAATTGATTTTAAAATACTTCTTATTTTTTATAAGGCTCTAAATGGTCTAGCTCCCAAATAAATAAATAGGTCTGGTGAGGGTGCACTTGGTCACTGTGGACCTAACTTTTGGAACAAATTACCTTATGACCTGAGATCTGCAGAAACTGTCCTTTTAAAAAAATGCAGATTTAAGACCTGTCTACCAGGCCTTTGATGGTTGGAATATGTGTGCTTATATGTGCGTGTACATTAAGTGTGTGTGTGTGTGTGTGTGTGCTTGTGCGTGCGTGTGCACGTGCATGTGCACATGCACGTATGCACGTATGCATGTATGCGAGTATGCGAGGGGGGGGGGCATTAATGCTGTACCAGGTGAATGTGGATGCGGATGAGTGTTTTTCTTAAACTTTCTGCATGTGTGTGGGTGGGAGGTTAGTGTCATCGCTGTATATTTTTGCTGCTTTGGTGTATGTTGCTACTATTGCTGTATTTTAATGTGAAGCGCATTGCGTTTGCACCTGCATGAAATCTGCCATACAAATAAAGGTTACTTGTTTTGACCAGTATCTTATGCGTATGCCTAAGTTCTAAGCAGCTCAAAGTCACGAAAGTCACACTGAGCCTTTTCAGTAAGGGCTCATCCACATGGACTTGTTAATGAACAGAGCAGTAGTGCCAGACATGCAGTGTGTGACTGGCTGCTGTGGAGTGTTCAAGCTGAAACCAGTGGTTCAGAGTTCAGTGGAAGACACACGTTAGCACTGAGTGCTAATTTGCTTACTAGGCACGCTCAATACGTTGCACCGTGTGTGATGAAGAGCCTCCAATTCCCGTGTGTAATTCTGCTGATACCTTCCTTAAGTAGCACTCTGAGAAGCCATTTCTTCTCCTCCCACTCCCCCTCCTTCCCTCTCCTTTCTCTCATCCCTCTGTTTTCTCTGCCCCTGCCAACTCTCTCTCTTTTTATCTACTCTCTCTGTCTGTTGTGTGTCTTTCTGCCTTGACTCTCTCGACATTCTTTCTTTTGCCATGCTGTCGTTTCTCTCTTTCTGTCTCTACATCTAACTTATTCTCCTCTGCTCTCTCTGCTGTCTGACTGCCCCCACTCTCTCTTTCCACTGTGTCCCTCTGCTTCTATTAATTTGTCCCTTTCAACTCTCTCTCGCTAACAACCTCTCTGTCTGTGTTCCTTGCTATCTTCGTTACACAGCATTGACGCACAGACTCTGCTAACGTAGCCGCCCAATCTGACATCACTGACAATGATAAGCTGCTCCTGAAAATACACAATAATCCGCTACTTCTGCTATTATGCTATACAATCAATTACACGTCTGTCTGTGTTAAACACAACGCGTATAGACATATATATATATATACAGTACAGTATAAATTGCCTTATGGGTGGACGGTGGACTGTAGGTGGGCGTCACAAACGCAACATGCCCATACAGTACAGTATATGGAAACCACTTTCAGCTAGAGTTTTGCCTGAAAATCGAGTAAATATATTGTAATATACTGTGTATATACAGTATACTGTAAGTCAGACATAAACATAGACAATAGACATAAACATACAGTATTCTTTATATAGTTTCTGTGAGATTCATAATAAACTCGAGGCTACAGTATATGGAGGTTACAGGCAGGCCAGAGAATCAGGTTGACATATGATATGGTATCTGTGTTGTGACATCTGAACATGTCCTGAGAGATGAATAGTGTACTGTATACTGTATGAGTAAACGTATAGCATCCTCCTTCTCCATCAGTGCATATCCGTATGTGTCCAGGCTGCATTTCCCAACCGAGACTCACACACACACACACACACACACACACACACACACACACACACACACACACACACACTATGAAAAACACACAATACGGCAATGAAAAAATACTGTTACAAGTAGAAGTCCGGAATTCAAAATTTACTTGAGTAAAAGTACAAAAGTATTGGTATCAAAATGTATTTAAAGTACCAAAAGTAGAAAGTACTCATTATGCAGAATGAATGTACCATTTCACAAGTTTTCAAATGTATAAAAATCTTTTGAAAATAGCAGATCTAGGCTACAGATCTAGTAGGCTACAGTACTTGAGTAAATGTACTTAGTTACTTTACACCTCTGCACGCACGCACGCACGCACGCACGCACGCACGCACGCACGCACGCACGCACGCACGCACGCACACACGCACGCACGCACGCGCGCGCACACACACACACACACACACACACATACACACACACACACACACACACACACACAATGTCAAAGACACACGCAGCTGGCTCATCAACCCACATAAAAATCTCTTTCCCAGGAAGAAATGGAGAGTGAGTGTGTAAAAATGATTGAGGCGAGCGGAGTGTGTGAGAGAGCACTGAGAGAGTGTCAGCAGCATGTGACATTAGATGTGGTCCTGCAGGGACGAAGCTGTCAGCGATGCAGGGTCCCCAGAGAGAGGCAGTTCGGACGAACGCCTGTCTTTCTCAGTCCACTGACATACTGACTGACTGACTGACTGACTGACTGACTGGTTGACTAACTGCTCATACACTGTAAAATTGTGAGTGTTAATTTAACTCTCTGAGAGTGTACCAATGTAACCAAATGGACCCATCAGAGTTGGGTAAATATGGTTACATTTGCACACTCTCAGAGTTCATTTAAAACTCAGGATTTTACAGTGTGCATTGTCAGATTGTCCCACAGACTGACCAATTGCTGTCTGTCTGTCTGTCTGTCTGTCTGTCTGTCTGTCTGTCTGTCTGACTGACTGACTGACTGACTGACTGCATTACCGACTGACTGACCGACCGACCGACCAACCAACCGACCAACTAGCCGACTGACTGACTGACTGACTGATTGACCATTAGAGGGATGGAGAGAAGGATTGAAATAAAGAGAGGGATAGTGAAAAAGACACTCAGATAGAAGAAAGAGAGAGAGAGAGAGAGAGAGAGAGAGAGAGAGGGAGAGGGAGAGGGAGAGAGAGAGATTATGGTAATGTAGTCAAAGCTGACATTCGGAGTGGACAGCCAGGTCCTGACCCCATTCAGAATGATCAATTAGTGGACATAGCGGCATAATGGGCAGCCTAAATGTTACGGGTCCATTTGTGTCCATCTTACACTCTCCTAATTTATATGAACACTGACCACAAGGTGTTGAATTTGAACCAAAGGTCAAGTGTTATAAAATACTCAAAATACACCTCAAGATTTACTGTTAAGTCAACCCACTGAGAGATACATGGAGGGGGGGAGGGACAAGATGAGTGGGGAGAAGGAGAAAGATAAACACTGACAAACAGGTGGACAGGCTGACAGATGGTAGGAGGGGAAGGAACGAGAGCGGAACAGAGACTATGTACTGTAAATGAAATAAAAAAGACCCTAAACGTGAAATATAGACAGACTGCAATAACTGTCTGAGACGCAGACAGGTAGAGACTTTCTGATTGGCTAGATCTACTGTAGGAAACAGAGATGTCTGGGAAGAGTGGGCCTGTTCAGACAGACAGATGGACAGGAGGAAAGGACGATATTTAGCTATTGTAGACAGAAAGGCTGTGCTTTTCATTGTCGATGTGAGGCATACTGTATGTTCGTGTTGAACCTCATGGATTGTGTTCATAACGTGATCTCATTGTGTATACAGTAACACAATGACCTCTGTCTCTGTGCGTCTCCTCTCTTCGACCCCTCCTCTGTCCATCCCATTTGTCTATTCCTCTCTTTCCGCGGACTCTCCAACTCTTCTCTTGTTACCCACTTCCCAGCCCTCTCTCAACCTTGATCTCTCAACCCCCACTCAGACTCCCCAACTCTGTTTAACTACAGTATTAAAAACCTTGAACGCTGATCTTCTCTCTCCATTTCTAGGTCTGATCTCAGTGTCGTATGACGAGTGGGATTATGGCCTGGAGGCCCGTGTTCGTGACGGGGTGGCCGTAATCGCTACGGCGACCTCCACCATGATGATGGACCGTGGGCCCCATACCCTGCTGAAGTCTGAGTGCCATGGCGCCAAGACCCCCATCTCAGGCAACCCCAATGAAGTTCTCAGGTGAGTGGACGAGGGGAGAGATGAAGCTGTGTGTTTTGTACTGAACATCCTTAAAAAAAAGCACACAGATTCAGGTGGTCATATAAACGCTGGCAAAACATGCAGGTCAGATGCATATGTCTCCATGAACAGACACACACACATCGTCCAAAAGATAAAGAAAATCCATCTTTCATCGCCCCCCCGCCCACTTCGCCCTATCGCCAGTAGTTGCCGGCTCTCATAGACATATAATGCACTTCCGGAAAATACTATCCTGATCGCCCGCTGTTAAAACGCACCGTCAGTGCTTGATTCCAAACAATTCCAGAATGTACAGAACTAGAACGTCTAGTGCCCACGCAGCGCCCACTTGGTCCGCGGACCCCCTGGGAGTCTTGGGACCCCCGCGAAACATCGCGGACCCCCGTGAAACATCGCGGACCCCATCGGCTGTTTGTTTTTTTGGCTGTTTTTTGGCTGTTGTTGTTGCTTGTTTCTGGCGCAATCTGGCAACACTGACCTGTCTGCTTGTCACAAGCCCCCCAAACGTGGCAACCCAGATGCCTCTGTGTTGTTGTGTGGGGAGATTACAAAAGCAGCTGCGTGGTGCTGGGTTTCGCTACGTCCACGCATGCGCAGTGCGCATTTGTCGACAAACTTTTGACAAACTTACAAACAAATCACTTCCGCGCATGGGCAAACTTGCGGATTGTATTATAGGATGTAAACAACAAATGCGCATGAACTTATTCACAGTCAACATTGGTCATATACTTCAGTCTGCCATATTACCAACACCGGAGAAGAAATATGGGTACAGGAAGCACCTTCTCCTCCAAATAGATCGACTGCCTATAATGGAGGAGATTGATCAATATTTTGCAATCTGCTTTGTCTTGCACTTGGACAACCACATAGTCCTCAAGCCCCTGACCACCAGCCTGTGGACATGGCCCAAGCTGCCAAATATAAAAACAATGAGCTGACACTTATAGCCTATCTATAATGGCTTGTACTAATGGTTGGTATTTTACTTGCTTAGTAAGGAAAGCTTTTGTAACTATAATACTGCAAGTAACAGCTGTATATAATTCTGGCAAGCTCTTACAAAGGCAGACTGCTTTAACTTTATCAACAAATTAATTGAATATAACGGACGACCCCATCCTCGCCAACGCACTTTGTGAGATAGATTACATCCATTGGATATTTATGATGATGTTGACATTTACACAAGCCTCCGCTTCGAGGGAGACAGATCCACAAATCCACAGAGTGTAGGGTCATATGCATGGTTGCACTAGCCCTGTACCAGCGCATCAGCAATTTCATCTACAAGATTCTCAAGATTTATATGTCTAGCTCATACAAGTATGTGTGTGAGCTGTTGGTGGGGCATGCTTCACCAGACTGTGCTAACAACATAATAAAAACAAGCAAGCAAGACACATGCCATATCATGTTGAGTGAGTGAATTAACACCTGTGTCTCTCAGTTTACCTTTACGTTTAGTGAAACCAGTGTTCATGATAGATAGATAGATAGATAGACAGATAGATAGATAGATAGATAGATAGATAGATAGATAGATAGGTAGGTAGGTACGTAGGAAGGTAATCTAGGTAGTCTAAAAGGCTGAAATGCTGTCATAGTATTCGGCTATGTACAATATTATTTTCGGACAAAAACATTGCAGATGGTTGAGTTTTGGCTGGAATAAAATGTACAATGTTCTCATTAGTAGACTGTCCTTTTTCAGGCTTTATCTATACCCCTAGCACTAGCTCCACAAACTCCTCAGTGATGGTCAAATATGTAGCATCAGCCCACAAATAAATATTCCCTATCGAGCATGAGTCATGTCGGTGATAATAGAGAAGGCAATAAATGACTTCACTTTATTTTTTAGTTGTGTCTCTCACAGTAGGTGCTTGCACACAGTGGGTGGTTACCTGCTGTCTCTCCATTGTTTCGATGTTCACTCATAGTAGCTTTGCCAACGGCAAGGGGGAGAGAGAGCAGCGCTGCCTCACATAGATGGATAATAACTGGATGTGGATATTTTAATTAAATGTTGTTAATTTATTGTAATTTCATTCCGCAGGCCGAATTGGACCACTTCCTCCGGTAGTTTGACATGCTTGTACTAAATGATCTGTCCAAATTGCTCAGAAAGCGAGCTATTAACTGGGCTTAGTATCTCACCAACAAAATGGAATGCTACTGTACATGCTGGAATCTGCCCCACTCCCTCTTCTTTCGGGTGTGGGTGCTAACATCAGTACTTAAATATTGTCTTGCTTTTTCTTTTTCCTTCCTTTTTTCTTTTTTAAATTTCTTTTTCGTATTTTTCCTTGTGGACACTGGTGTACATTGTTGTTATGCTTCTCGAAGGATCTTTGATCACAAAAAAAGTGAGGACCAGCAAAAGTCCTTACTTTACATACGTTTCAATATCTTGCAATCTGTGTGAGGACATTTGGTTCACACAAAGATACTGTAGCAGTACAATCACACGCATGCATGTGCGCACGAGCACATGTGCGTGTACATACAGTACGCACACACACACACACACACACACACACACACACACACACACACACACACACACACACACACACACACACACACACACACACACACACACACACACACACACACACTCACACACACACACACACACACACACACACACACACACACATAAAGTATGTGTATTATACTGTACTGTATATAATACATACCAACATACCTCTTCCTCTCCCAGCTCCACCCCATTCCACCAATCCCACCCACTCATCCGTACAGCTCAGCTGAACCGTTTGTGATGCGATCTGTTCTGCAGGTCTTTGCTGTGCATGCTGCCTAATTGATCCCAGTCCTGTTTCAGTCTGGGAATTCTCTGTACTCTAAAAGCAGTGTATGTTTGCGGGATGAGGGAGACGAGTGTTTATGAGTACTGTATTTCCAAATGTCTGCAAGTGTTTTCTTTGTACCTTGAGAGAGAAAGATGGTGGTCAGGTATGTGAGGACTCTAGGGTGATTATCTTCTCCAGGCCGGAACGGCGGGCAGAGGGGATTATGTTTTCGCCCCTATCCATCTGCCTGTCTGTCCGTCTGTGCATCTGTGAGCAGTTAATCTCAGACACCGCTGGACCGATCGGTGTGAACTCACACTCCCAGTAGGACAAGGAAGAACCTCCACCGCTGCCCATACAGCACTCTGTGGGGCAGTCAGTCTTGGGACATCCGGATCACATGTCCAAGCCAGCGCAGTTGGTGCTGGGTGATTGTGGCCTCGATATTCCTGCAATTGCTCTTTGCAAGTATTTCAGTATGAGGCACACGATCATGCCAGGTGAGGCCCAGGATGCGCTGTAAGCATTCGATATGGAAGTGCTCCAGGGGCTTGATGTGACAGCTGTAAGTGGTCCATGCTTCACAGCTGTAGAGGAGGGTGCTGATGCAGACAGCCTTGTAGACAGCAACCTTGTCGTGCAGATGCATGGAGATTGCTATTCTGGAAGAGCGGACGCCGTAGTCTCCCAAAGGCAGCTGAGGCTTGCTTGATCTGGTTTGGGATTTTGCTGTCAATGCTACAGTCCTCAGAAAGGATACTGCCCAGTTATTTGAAGGATGGATAGAGTTCTTGTTAGTGGCTTGTGGTCAATGGTGAAGACAAGCAGGGTGTGTGGGGTACTGGAGCTCCAATGGCAGACCACTTCTGTGTTGGTGGTGATGACAGACAGCCCCATCCTGCTGTAGGCCCTGACAACCACAGTAAGGATGGAGATCCTCTGGAGAGTGATCCACAAGAGCACAGTCATCTGCATACTGCAGCTCGGGGACCCGCTCTCTGGCTCTCTGGTGGTTGGAGGTTATCCTGATGTTATAGTGGTTTTCGTCCAGTCTGAAATCCACCGCAACGCCACGGCTATACTCAAGCTCCTTTTAGAGAAGCTGGGTGACACATAGGAGGAATATATTAAAGAGCACAGGTGCCAGCACTCTCTTGGAGGTGATGACCAGTTATCATGGTGTTGTTTTTTTTACTCTTGCTGCCTCATAAAGTGAGGAGCTAATCGAGGCCCACTTCTGGTCCATGGAATCCTCTGAGCTCAGACCTGGTCTCCCTCAGCTTCTCAGCTAGAGAGCAGCAGAACTAATTTCTCACCTCAGCCTTCCTTAACCGGGTGCAGTGTAGGAGCTTCTTACTGAACCTTTGCAGCCGCAAGGGTGGCGCAACGACATGTGGAGTTTGGCAATGATCATACAGCATTCTGTCCAGCGTTCTGCTCCATCATGTCCACCAAGCCCTCACAGTCAATATCCTTTTATTTGACCAACCCTAACACTGAAGTCACCAAGCAGGAGGATCTTGTCAGTCTCTTGGGTCCACAAGTTCACAACTTTTATCCCTATCTGATCGGATCAGATTTAGATTTTTACAAAAACTTGGGATTGGAATCAGTTTGATCCAAAAAAAAGTAGGATTACCTTGATCCCACTGGAGGGGTAGGAGTGGCAGGAGGAGTGGATTATCAGAGCAAAATACAATACAATGAAATATAAATATATGTTTCATTATAAAAAAAGATGTTAAAGTGTGTACATGCATCACAACACAACACGTTGGAATGTGAGGTTGTAGATCGGCTATTTTTGCTACTGACACACAACAAAGTATATAGGGTTTAAGTGGTTTAGGAAGGCTCTAAATTGCTAAACTGTCAGTCTACTTATATGGTTCTTCATATCTACTAGGTGGAGATAGGTAGGATTGAACCTCTGCAAATCAGGATCTGGTAATCTTGAAATGTCTGAATCTGGATCAGAGTGATCCTATCCTGAATTTCTTTGAAATACCGGTACAAAGTTTGCCTGGATTGTCTGATCCTGGATAGGGATCAAAATGTTTGGATCTGACAGAGTGCCTCATTGACAGAGTGCCTCATCCAGTGACTGATGGAAACAGTCCTTGGCTTCAATTTCAGATGGCATAGTGGATGCATTAGCACTGGGTGATGGGTGGAAAAGCGCTTCTTTGTGTGGAGGATACAGAGAGACATTACATTAGTCTTTCACTAATGCCGATAGGTGTTTCAGTCAGACTTGGTAGAAGTGTGTTCTTGATTGCCAGTGCTACACCATGCAGATGTTTTCCACCAGGGCTATACCTTTCAATAAAATGGTATAGCGGCTATACCATTTATATGAATGGGCTATACTATAGCCCATTCCTGATTCCTTCAGGGGTCCGTCATCCAGGAGCCTGGTCTTGCTCAGGACAGCAATGTCGATGAGGAATGCCACACGGGGTGTGCATTCCTCAGTAACACTTCTTGGTTATACTAGAATGGTGGATTCCAGTGGCAAGACGACCATCACCCTCCCCAGCTGCAGGCAGCTGCCTGTTCTTAAAGTCTGTTGAGGTCCACCTTCACATGCTGCCATCAAGTTTTTTCTCTCTCAGGGTGTGCTCCCCTAGCCTCCTTTGTCCTCCTGGACTAACCCACAAGGCAGCGGGGCAGTGGCTGATGCCAAGGCGTGTCCACAGTGTAGGCCTGTACTGTACATCACACCTCTGGGTACCACTGCAACTCTGAGATCCCCTGCCATGTTTGCCTGGGGCCGAAGGGCACCCAGTTACCATACGTGGCCATATGGAGGCCTGGCAGGAGTCTTGGTGAGGCTGTGTACTGGCAGGATAAGGCTGATGCACGAGGCTGCTTCCCCCTGCACCACAAAGGCTAGCCAGTGGCAGTGTCTATAAGAGGGTAACAAGCATGCAGGTGGAAAGCACGCCTTCCCTTCCCTCTAACTACTGCATAAGCGCATCACAACAACGGCGTGTGGACTAGACCCATACTCTAGGCTGCACACGCACGCACGCACGCACGCACGCACGCACGCACGCACGCACGCACGCACGCACGCACGCACGCACGCACGCACGCACGCACGCACGCACGCACGCACGCACGCACGCACGCACACACACACACACACACACACACACACACACACACACACACACACACACACACACACACACACCACTTGCAACATCACAGGAGCCAAGGAACACATATTCGCCTGTTTTGTGATGTACTTTGTGGAATAAGATTAGCTTGTTTTGACCCTCATGCTCAAAGCTTCCTTCCATCCAGGAGGAAGGCGACTTTGGCTTTGTTGTCATTTCCAGGCTGATGTCATTTCTTGTTCACTCCTGTCTACGTCTGTCTCACCACCGCCTATACCACTATGAGATAACACTGAGTCTATTGAGGCTGCCGTGGCCCTATACAATTTCCCTGCTCTGTTCTACTTTTGTCCCATTGTGGTGTGTTGTTGCTGCACACTGTTCCGGCTGTCTGCCTTTGTCGCACCACACTTCTCTCTTCTTTTTTTGGCTCGACTCTATCCTTTACTTTGGTGTTGTGTTGTGTTGTGTTGTGTTGTGTTGTGTTGTGTTGTGTTGTGTTGTGTTGTTCTGTGTTGTTCTGTGTTGTGTTGTGTTGTGTTGTTCTGTGTCGTGTCGTGTCGTGTCGTGTCGTGTCGTGTCGTGTCGTGTCGTGTCGTGTCGTGTCGTGTCGTGTCGTGTCGTTCTGTGTTGTGTCGTGTTGTGTCGTGTTGTGTCGTGTCGTGTTGTGTTGTGTTGTGTTGTGTTGTGTTGTTCTGTGTTGTAGTCTTATCGTGTTCTGCCCTGCATTCCTCTTCTCTCTGGCCCCTGTAGCTATGTGCGTACTTCACTTTGTTCTATGCTGCTCCAAGCTTACATGTCTGCTGTTCTCTGCCCTGCTTTGTTCTCCTCTATTATTATGTTGTGTCCTGCGCTGTTCTATTCTGCTCTGCGTCCTGCTCTGGTTTCTCCTCTCCATCTTTATCTCCTCTGCATCTTTATCTCCTCTCCTCTCTTCTTCTCTCCTCTCCCTGTATATGTGGTGTTTTCCTCCATCTCTCTGTTCCTTCCCCAGCCGTTGTCTGCACTCCAGACCTGCTGTTTTATAATCAACTTAGCTGTGTTGTTGATTAGATCAGCTGTGAGCGTGGCAAAGATCCCTTGCCCCTCACCACCTTAACTAAATCTGTTTGGTGATAACCTTTGTCTTCAAGTGGTCAATCATGAGATTAGCATTTGGCCAAGAGTCTATATTCTTGACGGTGAATGAATGGCTGGATGGCTGGATGGATGGATGGATGGATGGCTGGCTGGATAGTTGGCTGGATGGCTGGATGGCTTGGCTGGCCTGGCTTGGCTAGCTGAATGGATGGATGCCTGGTTGGACAGATGGGTGTCCTGGCCTCCTGGTTCTGTGGCTGGTTGGCTGAATGAATCAATAGAATGGATGGAAGGGGCGGGAAAGATGGATGGATAAAGGGATTAACTTGATCAGAGGGCACTCTCACACTGCTCAGAGAGCAACGCTAACAAGACCTTTATATTAAAAGCCCCACAACCCCCAACAGTGACCTCACAAACAGTTTGACAATTTTCAAACAAGTCCCATGCAAGCAAATCATTAGCCGTTTGCCGACGGTAGTCCTTGGGGCATCCATAATGAGGCAGGTCAGTGCTTTTCTGGTGTCCACCTGCAAACCCAGACTCCAGCGGGCTGTCACAGCTCCTCAGCCTCTACACAGTAAAATCCCAGTGTTCATTTAACTGTAAAGAGAGTGCAAATGGAACCTCATCTGTATTCTCTTCGTAGTTAAATGAACACTAGGAATTTACTGTGTAGTCGTCAATTTACTCGCAGATGTTTTTGTTTGCTGGCTTAAGGCGTGTTTTGTGTGATGATGAATTGTGAATACCTGTTTAGTTTCAGTATGCAACTGCTCACAAGGTAAACAAACAAACAAACGCACACATTCTTTTGATATAATGTGAGAACAAGAATTCTATTACCAAATTGTATTTCCCGAACATTTTTCATCACAACGAGCAATTGACCATTTTCACACAGCGGTGTGAACAAATCCTGAAACTCAGTTTGACTGGGATTGTGACAGCTGATCAGTCGCCCATCACTTTCACAAACGGCCTGTTTTCAGTTCCAGGTTACTGTAGTACCTCATTTAGCCTTTGCTTTGTCACTGTCCCAAAGCAAAGAGGGTTTCTATATCGGTCACATGTGACCTTTATGTTAATATAGTCCCATACATTAGCTCTGACCCTCTGTTTGTCAAGTGACACAACCCAAGAGAAGGACACATCTCTCTACTAAGTAAATTAAGTACACTGTACCCAGCACTGTGACATTCCAGTAATGTTCCTACAGTCAGAGCCTGACAAATGAAGATAGTGGAGCCCAGAGAGAGAGAGAGAGAGAGAGAGAGAGAGAGAGAGAGAGAGAGAGAGAGAGAGAGAGAGAGCGAGAGCTACTGGTTAGCATCACACAGTGTATGGATCATGAATTTGACAACAGTGGTAGTGACCTTGCCAGCCATGGACAGGCTCCAAATGAGCTTGGACTTGGAAAGGTACCAAGTGCTTTTATTGAGCTATGGACACATTTTTTGAACTTCCATGGACTTACAGTAGCAGGGCTTGTGTGTATACAGTATGAGTGTGTTATGAATGCATGTGCATGCCTGCATGTATGTGCTCTCTAGGCAGGATCTTGATCTAGGTTAAGGCAAGGGATGGCCTTTCTGAACATGTGCGTGCGTGCGTGCATGTGTGTGATACATTCTGGTTTGCGGAGGTGGTGGCTGGTCGCAGGTGAAGCATGCAAAAGTTATGATTGTTTTATCGTCTAAAATCTAAAAGGGCTTTTATTAACCGCACACACACCCATTGTAACTGCCAACATTGTGTGTGTGTGTGTGTGTGTGTGTGTGTGTGTGTGTGTGTGTGTGTGTGTGTGTGTGTGTGTGTGTGTGTGTGTGTGTGTGTGTGTGTGTGTGTGTGTGTGTGTGTGTGTGTGTGTGTGTGTCTGTGTCTGTGTGTGTGTGTCTGTGTGTGTGTGTGTGTGTTTCGAACGACTGCAGACAGTCTATAAAGGCCAGTTCAGTGTGTATGTTTATGAGCCAGACTAGAGGGAGGTTTTAAAAAGGTACCTACCTGTTTATGAAGAAGTCTCTGTCAGAAATAGGCCAGAATGCTCCTCTCCCTCCCTCCTTTATTATCTGTCTCTGTTACTCTCTCCTTCTCTCTTTATCTGTCTCTCTCTGTGTCTCCCTGTCCCCCATTTTGCATCTTTGTGTCTTTCACGTCTGTCTCTTTTTACTCCTGCTTTCTCTCTCCCCTCAGCTCGTTCAATATCTGTTACCGTCTCCCGTCTGCCTTGTCTTTATTTATTTTCCACATTTCTCTGCATATCCCACTCTCATTTCTTTTATATCTTTTGTTTGTGTATGTATTCATTATGTACGGTGTATATATATATATATATATATATATATCACGCTGGGCAAGACCTAGCCGGTTGAGAGTCTAAACGGAAGTACCAGCCGAGGAAATGACGTGGACGCTTGACAAATCTGTTTACATTCTCCGTCAATGAAACGAGTGTTGTGATTGGTTGGAAATTATCGTTTCCGGGGGAAATACGTGAGTGTCTACTGCCCCTGTAGACACTCACTGCATCGGGTCGTGACCAGGCTTTTCTCTTCGCAGATGAGTAAGGCTGGGAACAAGGCTATATATATATAGTATATACACACACACACGCACGCATGCACGCAGGAAGGCAGGCAGGCACGCACGCACACACACACACACACACACACACACACACACACACACACACACACACACACACACACACACACACACACACACACACACACACACACACACACACACACACACACACACACACACACACACACACACACACACACACCACTTGCAACATCACAGGAGCCAAGGAAGGGGAAAATAAATAAAGTCAAGACAGAAAGAGAGATGGTAACAGATATTGAACGTGTTGAGGGGAGAGAGAAAGAAGGAGTAAAAAGAGACAGACAGAGACTTTCCTGTCCTTGCTGTGCCCTCTGTCCTTGTATACTCTCATTCTTTGTGTCTGTTATTAAAGTGCTCTGCCTTTGGGGTGAAATCCTAACCCCTCGTCCAAGCGATGTTCGCTCACATAGAATTCTAAGTCCTAATGTACTTTGAGAACAGCCATGTTTTAGGTCAGTTTTAAGTGTGGAAAGGGAATCAAGATCTTTAATGTATTTTGGTATGGCATTCCACGTTTTGGTGGCAGCATAGTAGAATTCATTTTTACTACTTGAGCCAAATTTTGGGGGGCCGAGCCAAGATCAGATGAGCTCCCTTTGGTGTTATGCCCATGGCCATGGGCATCCCTCACTCTGTTGACATAGTTAGACAGGTACATGGGCACTGTTCCTTTGAGTATCTTAAAGACCAGGCCCATTGCAAGTTACTGTACTCTGTCTTCCACATTGAGCCATGATCCCAGCCTACTGTAAGTGAGCTGGGGTTAGGTGAGTCCTGAGTTTGAGGTTTAGTAGTAGTCTAATCAGTTTGCTTTGATAGGTCTGAAGCATAGTCAAAATGACACTGGATGAGGGCTCCGGCTAGTGACCTCTTGTTGACAAACGAGGAGATCCTGCCCCAAAATCTTGTTCTTTGTATGTTCTTTCTCCTCTCTCTCTCTCTCTCTCTCTCTCTCTCTCTCTCTCTCTCTCTCTCCTCTCCATTCAATCCGATTTTCTGATCTCTCTCCACCCTCTGCTCTCATCTATTAGCACAATTTATTACACTGTTTGTACATTCATGTCACATCTCAGGAAGACACACATGCGCCTCCAACCTCACGCACGCACGCACGTATACGCACACACACGCACGCACGCACACAAACACACACACTGCAGCTCCCCTCCATGCTCCCACTGTAAACCCTGAAACCTAATTCATACGTCATTGTGTGCTGGTGTCGTGTAATGTCACGCATTGACGTATTGTAGATATTTTTGGCATAAGTGTATGTGTATGTGCACTGCATTTGCCTTAATGGGGCCTGTTATCATCTTCCATATAGATCCCCTCTCCCCAAATCCAATCACTACATAGCAGTACAGTAATTGTTAAGCAGTGTAATTCATGACTAATTCATGTCAGGGTTAATTTATTAAAAGTGCATGATCAATATTTCACACACCTCCTCCATTATTCACACCAGAACATGCGCTAAAACGTATCTGTGTCAGGCCATGGGCTTAGCATGGCAAAGTGTTTGTGTGCGAGTGTGTGTGTGTGTGTGTGTGTGTGTGTGTGTGTGTGTGTGTTTTTGTGTGGATTTTGCATGCTTCACTGTGTCTCTATTGAAACGGCTGATTCACTGTGCGTTGCTTGCAGTACACAATAAAATCCTCTGTTTCAATTTATCCATTTGTAACTCCGAGAATGTACAAAATAAATATAAGGGTCCATCCCTTTTGGTTATATTTGTAGCACTCTCTGAGTTAAATGAAAGACTGAGAATTTCAATGTGTATGAAGGAAGGAGTGCTGTGATGTTGTCAACAACTTGGACTCATTAGTGAAGAGGTTGTTTTTGATTGTTGCGCCTCTCTTCTTGTCTCCGTCAGCCATGGGTCAAAGAGAGAATAGAAATGGATCCATTTATGGGTCTCTTTTTAAACTCCAGATAACCACTTTCACCTTGTCATCTCTATTTTTGTTATTTAATTACTGGTGAAAATGTTCCAACATTTTCCGAAATAGCAAAGATAGCCCATCTACAAGATCACAATGCGTTGCGTCGCTTGTAGATCAGCTATTTTCACTGCACACCATTGTACAATAGATGTATAAAACAGGGCTTATACAGTAAGAGGTTAAACTTACACTGGGGATTTTGCTGGGTAGAAAAGGAGGCTGCCATGGTTGGAATTTTAATTATTTACTCCGCTCAATTATTAGCCATCTATAAATGTCTTGTTTAATCAGCTGTCTGAATGTATGCTCTGCTGTGTTGTGTTGTGTACTGTGCACCACTGTGAGTCCTGTGTGCAGTACAGTAGGTCCATGCGTTTTGTCAGCGCTCCTGCAGTTACGTTTCACGTTAGTTAGTTTCATGGTGGGTTGTCATCGCACCACAAACCAAAGCAAATCCCTGCTGCGTAAACCCATATTTGGCAAGGAAGTGTTTTCTTATTGTGATTGTGAATGATTGACCTGCAGTGCAACAAAGTCACACGGCACCAGCTTGCAGCCAAACATGACCGGTGCACCAGGAGATCAGAATACATTTTGCTTCGCTGACACCCTAATGTTAGGTCTGAGCTGTCTAGCTTGTTAAGCTGTGTGTCTGTAGGTGGCATGGGGCTGTCTTATTTGGATATTCACATAATATGTAGTGCATATTAGTTCTAGAATGCTCGTTGTGCTATCTATTATGCTACCATTCATGATGCTAAAATCTCATGTTACACGTGTGTGTGTGTGTGTGTGTGTGTGTGTGTGTGTGTGTGTGTGTGTGTGTGTGTGTGTGTGTGTGCGTGTGTGCGTGCGTGCGTGCGTGCGTGCGTGCGTGCGTGCGTGCGTGCGTGCGTGCTTGTCTTTGTCTGTTTCTTTGTTTCTTTGTCAGTCACATCAGGGTGTGTGTGTGTGTGTGTGTGTGTGTGTGTGTGTGTGTGTGTGTGTGTGCAGTATGAGGGGGTGTGTTGAATGAACATGCTTTTGCGTGTACTTTACAGCGTGTGTACAGTATGTCTCATTGAGTGAACAAGCAACAGCCTCTCCTACCCGAACAGTTACTGTTGAGGTGCCTCAGAGCAAAACATTAGCTGAACAACTGGAACAGTTGGGGGGAGTTACATTTGAACTCCCCCCAACTGTTCCAGTTGTTCAGCGGCGAACCATAAGACTGTGGTTGTACTGGGCGACTCTACCGTACACCATGTAAATGGAGCTAACTGTATGGATTTGGACTCAGTGAACCTGTGTGGAACATCTGCACTCGGTAAACCTTCGTTGAATAAAGGACAAAATGCATCTGTTCTCAATTGTGTACACAGACAGAAGAGGTTGAGTGTGTGTGAGTCATGGATAGGAGACAGTTACATTTAAAGCACCCTCATATAAACACAGTGTATAGACAACGCAGATCTGAGCTTGTAAAAGTACCTGGCTGTAAGCGACAATTTTTACACTTCCAAACCTAAATGAACACTGGACAGGGAAAGTGTAAGAAAGACACTGAGAGGGAGTTGCAGTGTAGTGAGAGTAGAGACATACTGTAGCCCTTCCCCTGCCCCTTTGAATTTCATCTCTCTCTCTCTCTCTCTCTCTCTCTCTCTCTCTCTCTCTCTCTCTCTCCCCATCCCTCCCTCCCTCCCTCTGTGAGATTACCGTTCCCATAGTAACACAGCAGATTGGCTTGGAAGTCACAGTGGTTGTGGCTGCCATGGCAACACATTACATATGCTCGTGAGTCTCTCTGCTGTCAACCTGTGTAGGATGTTAGAGCATAGACACACACACACACACACACACACACACACACACACACACACACACACACACACACACACACACACACACACACACACACACACACACACACACACACACACACACACACACACACAGAAATGTGCACATGCACAGGCATGTGCATAAACACAAACTCCCCACATTGTTGCATGTAACAATGGCTTGCAGTAAAGATTAAAGGGGCCACAGCGTCAAGTCATTTTGTAAATGGCTTATGATTTATGCAGCAGATAGATTCTGCACTCTTTGTATCACTGCCAACGATCTACAGCAGGGGTCCATTGCCAGACACATGAACCTGCCTGAGACAGCATCACATACAGTAGTAGTACACTTCTATATATATATATATCTTCCTGGGCTTATTATTCCTTGCTCTACCGCTATGTCTATGCTATTTCAACTATCTAAGCAGAGTTCTCAGCGGTTGATGATGAGCTGGCCAAAAAATCGTATTATCATTAAATGGCATTTCTTCAATTCCCTGTAATGCTAACAATGTAAACGTTAAAATCACATAAATGGTTATTATGTGTTATGTACTGAGCAATGAATAAATGAATAATAAACATGGTGCCTCCTCTGTGGAACTGCTGCTACTCCAGAAATGTGGTGTATTCTGTATTTTATAATAATTCTTATTCTTATGGACTATACAGGTGTATGAAACCCTATCTAAAATAGACTATGCAAGGCAACAGAGTATAAAAGAGTAACCAAATAAGAAAGTTTGTTCCTCTTATATTTCCCAACAAGGGTTTATGTTACTGTGGTTTATCTTAACAGAAGTTGCAGGTACGTGCCACCGGACCTCATGGGCCTTTTAAGTGCCTTGCTCAGAGGCACTGCGGGGTTGAGCAGTTCCTCGGTCACCACAGCATGCCAGTCATGCACAGTGGACAACAGGTCCCCATGTGTGACCCTGTCAGATGTTTCAGAGGGAAGCGATGAAGTGAAACTGACTGCTGACCTTCCACAACATGTGTAGAAAATCTGCCTTGACTGCAGCCTGGGACCTGGCCAGTACATTTTACACTGGAGTGAAAAATGTCAGGCGAAAAATGTCACGTGCGTGCGTGCGTGCGTGCGTGCGTGCGTGCGTGCGTGCGTGCGTGCGTGCGTGCGTGTGTGTGTGTGTGTGTAAATGTTTGTGAAGGAACAACGAAGCAGTGTGAATTGTTTTAGTTTCCATGTGGTACTATATGAAACTGTGCAGTATTTAGATGAATAATTTGGGTAACAGGAAAAAAATATTTTTCTATCACTTAGTTACTGTAGTCGTCAAGGATTTCCCACAAAAATATCTGGCTAAGCAGTTTAGGTTTTTCATTTCTTACTATTTTGTTCAAGGTATGCCATGAATTGAGCACAAAAAGGAACAAATGGTTGATGTCTCCCTAGGCTGCACCAACGCTCCTGATTTCGTGTATAGAGGGGCGGGTGTATAGAGGCGCAGAGAGATTGCGCCTGATCCCATTGGTTCACCGATCTGTCCGTCAACCCCCGCCCCGTTAACACAACATTACGAGCGACGCCCACTGCACTCTGGTTGGTTGGGGAAATGAACACTTCCTCATACCGGGCAAGGAAATTAGAAAACAAGGAAGGGACAGCCTAGGGGGCGGGCCGACGCCATTGCTTGCATGGCAGACGCCATTGATGCGCATGGGAGGCAAAACTGGAACAGGAAGTTTGGTGAAATACAATGAAGTCTATGGCAGCCAGCTGGACCAGCTTGTGAACAAACACTATTTCTGAACGTTTGTGTCCTTTGTCAGATAATCGGTTCAGGAATATAAAAGAAGACATATCACAGGCTTTTATCCAATCAATTCAGATTTTTTTAGCATGTTGTATAATTTTATTGAGGCGTCTAAACAGTGGAATGTATCATCCGTTGACTGTACAAAAATCCTCTCTGGCAGTGTTGCCAGATTGTGAGAGAGAAATAAGCAACCAGGTCTAGGAAAACAAGCCCAAAAGAAGCACCGGGGGCCAGGGGATGGGGAGATGGAGCAGGGACCCCCTACCCTACCTCGACCCCTACCTCGTGGGGGGGGGGGGGGCATATATTGTATAATTATGTATACAATTGTGTTTCATAAACATACATGTTATTGTGCATAAATACTAAGCTATTAAAATGATAGACAGATTAATATATTCATGCTTTTATTTTAAACATACATGTACAGGGTACAGTGAGTAGGGTGGCCGCACTGCCATTTATAAACATACCTTATTAACTGAGAACAACAATCTGTCAATTGCACAATAATCATGTACACAAGCTATTCAAAATGGACAGAATCATTTATAGATATCATCATTTATTTAATACAGAAATGTGGAAAATGTTTTAAAAATATATGAAGACAAATGGACATTAAAAAAAAAGAAAAAAAATGTATATAATATATATATATAATTGTCTAATCAAGCAACAATTTCGCAGACCCCCTGCAGTACCTCGCGGACCCCCTAGGGGTGGCGGACCCCTCTTGAAGACTTGCACTAGGCCATTATGAGCACTTTAGACCTTTACTGTATACATTGAAAATAGCCGATCTACAAGCTTACAACGCGTTGTGAGAAAAATCTTGAAGTAAAATGTGAAATATTGAGGATTTTTGTAACACTAACAACACAAATCTGGTACGGGGCTCCCTGGCACAAAACATTTTCAGATGGGGGTTAGGGACAAATACACATTAATTTGAGGGTCCATGACATAAACATAATTGAGAATTATAATTATACTTTTAAAATTGTGAAGCCCAAGTCCAATAATCAACTACACTTTAGAAAAAAGCCCATAAAACCGCAACTACCAATATTTACAAGCAACTTCACTGAAAAATAAGCTCAAAGTCGCTTATAATAAGTGGACATGGCAACACTGGTTTCTGTCTCGGCAGTATCTTGTACTTTGTGCTCTTTAGATAGCTCAATAAACTTATACAGTGGACACATCAAAAAGCAACACAGCAGAAAACAATGTGTGATATGTCTTCTTTTATATTCCAGAAGCAATTACTTTACAAAGGTCTCAGTCATTCATAAATATTTTTTGTTCATAAGCTGGTCCACCTTCTCTCGTCCACTTCAATGCATTCCACTGAACTGAAGGCTGCAGTCTGCCTCCCATGGTGCGACGAATCTGCTGGGTGGAATTGCATGGTAGCGAAAATGACGTAGATGACCCTACCTTCTTTAAATATATCTTGATACCGGGTACACCGACGCGTTCCTCCAGGCTTTTATTTTTTAGCAAAACTAAACAATAAAAGTCTTGAGATCGAGGCTAATGTCACACACACGGGGACCACACAGTTTGTTGGTGGGATGGGGGGCTGTATTTATTAGCATGTGTATCTGTGCAGCATAATTGCACGTGTGTGTGTGTGTGTGTGTGTGTGTGTGTGTGTGTGTGTGTGCGTGTGTGTGTGTGTGTGTGTGTGTGTGTGTGCGTGTGTGCGTGTGTGCGTGTGTGTGTGCGTGCGTGCGTGCGTGTGTGCGTGCGCGCGCGCGCGTGTCTGTGTGAGTGAGTGCGCATGGTGGGGGTCTGTATGTTGAGGACCTCAGGGACCAGCTGGTAGTGAACTGCAGCTGATGCAGCCATGGCAGCTTTTCCTGCCTTTAATTTTGTATCTACGTGTGTGTGTGTGTGTGTGTGTGTGTGTGTGTGTGTGTGTGTGTGTGTGTGTGTGTGTGTGTGTGTGTGTGTGTGTGTGTGTGTGTGTGTGTGTGTGTGTGTGAGAGAAGGTCAACCAGTGTTCTATCCTGCGTGGAGGGTGATCACTTATACACACAGGGACAGGACAAGACATGGGTCATAATGTGAAGAATAGACACGCACGCACGCACGCACACACTTACGCACTAAAGCAGATATCCACGCTTCCCTCCTTTTGTCATTTCTTTATTTATTTACATATTGTATGTGTGGCGTTGAGGCAGAGCGTTTCCATGGAAACAGTAACCCAGAGAGGGAGGAAAAAATAGAAGACAGGAGAGAGATGGAGGGAGGCAGAAGAGGACAGAGGTGGAGAGTGAGAAGAGAGATGGAAAGAAAGAGAGATGGAGAGAGAGCAGTACATGAGAAAGACTGGTGCAGGGGAGGGCCAATGGAGGCAGCGAAAGAGTCAAGAGCATGAGTGTGTGTGTGTGTGTGTGTGTGTGTGTGTGTGTGTGTGTGTGTGTGTGTGTGTGTGTGTGTGTGTGTGTGTGTGTGTGTGTGTGTGTGTGTGTGTGTGTGTGTGTGTGTGTGTGTGTGCGCGTGTCTGCGAGTGTGCGTGTGTGTGTGTGTGTGTGTGTGTGTGTGTGTGTGTGCGTGTCTGCGAGCGTGCGTGTGTGTGTGTGTGTGTGCGTGCGTGTGCTTGTGTGTGGGATGACAAGCAGAGTGATTTGAGTTCACCCGACAGAAACATTCCTGTTCTCACATATGCACACTTACACACTCCCACGCATGTTCACCAACATCAGTGAAGGACAGGAGAGTCTCCAACTGTGTGTGTGTGTGTGTTTGTGAAGTGAAGTGATTTCACCTGACAGAACCTCTCCTGCCCTCTGTCCGTCATTCTCTCTCTCTCTCTCTCTCTCTCTCTCCGTCTCTCTCTCTCTCTCCGTCTTTCTCTTTCTCTCTCTCTCTCTCTCTCTCTCTCTCTCTCTCTCTCTCTCTCTCTCTCTCTCGCTCTTTCTCCCTCTCTCTTTCTTCCTCTCTCTATCTCTCTGTCTGTCTCTCTCTCTTTATCTTTGTCTCTCTCGCTCTTTGTCTTTCCTGCATACATTTAGGTAAACGTGCACACTGTTATGTGACAGGCGGCTGCATGGTGCCTTATGTTCCGTTTGACTATTGGCCGAGGAGGAGATACTCTGGGAGGGCTGCTGTGTCACGGCTCGGCAGCAGACGTCTGCTCTCTTCCTCTCTCCATCCCTCTTTCAGTCTCTTTCTCTCTCTCTCACCCCCCCCCCCCCCCCTCCCCCCTTTCATTAGTTCCTTCAACTATTTATAGGCAGTGGACGTTTTGGTAAAGATTTAACAACGGATAAATGGACAGCAGTTGTTTTCTATCTATCCCCCTTTCCTGATACTGAACAAGGTGGACATATTTGTGGAATTCACGGTCCCTAGTCTCTTCGGCTTTAACATACATTACATTACATTACAGTCATTTAGCAGACGCTTTTATCCAAAGCGACTTACAATAAGTGTATTCAACATAGGTAGGGAACGAAAACTACTAATCACCAGAAGTTTTAAGTACATTTCCTGCAAAAACAAGCAACCAAGAGTATACCTAGCGCTAAGGTAAAAGTGCAATATATCAGCTACCTACTTTCTTAAACAGATGAGACAAAAATGGCAAAATCAAATGAGCACGAGCTAAAACAAATAAGTGTATCGACTAAACAAGATCCAATAAAACAATACAAAAATAAAACAAGAGTTCGTACAACTAGTTAACAACAAGTAGGCCAGGCAAAGAGGAAGGATAGTGTTTCCTGAAGAGGTGGGTTTTCAGCCTGCGGCGACATACATACATACAGACACACAACATAAAGCTTTGTTAGAGTTGCTTTTCTTCAGCCCTCCCTATGGCCAGTGGCCAGTGGCCCCCATGAGAGTCAGCCACCCATAGAGTGGGCTGAGGTTCAGTGACACTCTGGATGCAGGCAGACACCTGTTGCAGTTCTGACTGTAGCTGTTCATGCGGGGATCGTTGCAGTTCCAAGGACCCGGCCCGCAGCAGCAGGTGGTCTGGCCTTTGCTGTCAGCACTCCCAGGCTCTGGAAGGCATCCCGTAAAAGGAGCGCAGGCTGTGGCCAAAAAGCCACAGATTTGATCTCTGCCATGTGTCCCATCAACCAGAGTGTCATGGATTGCCTTCAGCCTGAGATACAGTTAGTTGTGCATTGAAAATAGCCGGACTACAAGCTCACAACGCATCATGCTGTGACGGATTGTGAGCTTGCAGATCGGCTATGTTCATTGCGCAACACTTGTGCGCAACTAAGTATAAAACCGGCGACACTGAACCCTTCAACCTGCTCGTCATTGAATGTCATTATTAGCTGGTATCAGCTTGATCGCTAATATGCCATATCATAATACGTATGATCAGCCAGGGAGACCGTTGCCGAGAATGTCATTAATTCTTTCTAAAAGGATTTCATTGTACTTCATTTTGACTCCAATCACCCCTGCTGGACGTCATGAGTACTTTGTGCAAAGAATCGGGTTGCTATCGATGTATAATCTAATATATTTTTCTTCTAGATCAAACAGCATTTGGTGTCTAGTCATGTTTACCATGTTGGACATTTATAAATCTGTCTTCAGCTCTTTCTTGAGAGATAAGAGCTTAATCTAAAAAAGAATGAGATGCAATTAAGTTTCTCTCACTTTTCCCCTGACTCTCTGTCTCTCTCTCTCTCTCTCTCTTTTCCTTTTTCCCTTTCCCATTTTCTCTCTTTCTCTCCTCTCCTTCCTCTCGCCTCTCCTCCTCACTCCCTCATTCTTACTTTTGCTCTCCCTCGTCTCACCCCCCCTCTCATTATTTACTCCTACTCCCCCCCCATCCTGTCTCACTCTCCAGGTACCTGATGAATGTGACTTTTGAGGGGCGTAATCTGTCATTCAGTGAGGATGGATATCAGATGCACCCCAAGCTCGTCATCATTCTGCTCAACAAGGACAGACAGTGGGACAGGGTGAGAGAAATAATTAACACACAATACAGCACTGTACACTAGAACCCTGTTTAACCACTTAAATCCTGGTGTCCCTATTTTAGGCGTGCCATTATCAGTGAAACTGTTCACACATTTTCAAAATAGCAAAAAGATTAAGTCTAGGAACTTGTAGATCTATCTATTTACGTTATTTGCACGCCCAGCCCCACGCATCCAAACCTATCGTTCAACTGGACCGGATCGTTTTCCTTCTTGTATTGAACTTGAAATGCTACGAAAACAGCAAAAAGAAGTAATAACCTGCAGTGAAGCCTATTTTATTGAGAGAGCTTCAGCTGAAAGGAGGTTCCCAAAATGTGAAGCAAATGCCACTGAAAATGTTATGGCCCTTCGTTTAACCCATTAAGACTGGGAACGCATCTGTGTCATTTTAGATTTGAGCTATAACCATTATTTTATACTTTGGCTATTCAAAAATAGCAGATATACAAGCTCATAGCACGGCACCGAGTGCCGCACGAGGAGTTTGTAGATCTGCCAACATTTGTGCAAATATTTGAATATATATATATTTAAAGGGATTTTTTTACTCAAATCTTTGCCTCCGGCGGGTCCCTGGAACAAAATATTTTCAGATGGGGGGTCCGCGGCCAAATACATATCATTTTGGGGATCCTTGACATGAAAAAGTTTGAGAACCACTGATATAGCAACATAGACAGAAGTTGATTGAAAGAGAGAAGAGAGAAAAGAGCCGAAGGAAGAGGTGAGAGAGGAGACAAGACCGTGGTGCGAACATTCTGCGGACATTTTTACATATGTAGCTTACAGTTATGAAGTTGAAAATGATGACGTTGGATTTTATGTACATATAATAGTTCTATGATAATAATAACTAGACGCGTCGCAATTCTGGGAAATTGCAACGTGTGACGCGAGGAATACGCCGGGAGGATTACCGTCGGAGGCCACGCGACGTGCGATTCGAATTCGGTGCCGATCGGATCCCGCGTTCGTGACACGTGTCGTTCTGATTTGAGGAAATAGGCCCCTCCCACTAAAGAAACAGGCCCCTCCCACAAATGTAGCAGGAAAATCTATCCTGACGCAAATGGGCGTGGCCTAGATGGGGAGTTGCGTCATGACCCAAGGAATCTAGGGAAAAAAATATTTTTATTCTACGACCTACGGTTCAAGAGTTATAGGCCAAAACGTAAAGTGGGCTGTTATAGCGCCACCATGAGGCCGACTGGTGTAATTATTTGTTTAATAATTTCGCACTAAATTATGAACCTCCCCTCCAAGTCTTGTAACTCTAGCCCTTTCTGAGAAAAAAATACTTGAATGGGAGTTTTTTCATTTTCCCATTAAAGTGATGGGGACATTTTATGCACTAATAAATCAATATCAATTAAACTATGTAACCGATCTCTTAGCAAAATATAAGTGCACGATTCCCGGTGAAGCCGGTCATTTCGACACAAAATTGGGGGAAAAAACTGTGGGAGAAATAGCGGCCCAAAATAAAGTTTATCTAGAAATAAATAAAGAATAAAGTTAATCTATTACTATAGTCTGGTTGCCACACTAATAATAATAGCTCAGATTTATATAGCGCTTGTCTAAGTACCCAAAGTCACTTTACATAAAGAAAAGGAAGGAACCAACTTTATAAGAAAAAACTAAACAATAAAAGCTAGATTAAGAATGATAAAAGGTTAAGTATGGGTTCGGGAGACATCTTAACTAGACCTCAGCTGGGAAAAGCTATCCTGAAGAGGTGGGTTTAGAGTATATACAGTAGTAGAATAGGTACAGGTGTACCTCGTCTTCACACAAGGCTGCTTTGGCTGCCCTGATTAAGTATTACTCAACTTCAATATTCCACATAGGAAAAATGCAGCACTCCATTTTCAAAGAAGCTGTCACTGAATTTTCACCAGTAAATTCCCCAGCATTTTCTTTTTCTTTTCACTCCTTCATCAGATTATCCAGCAACATTTTTACAGTATTCAATAGTCAGAAGTTATATGTAGGTACACCTTTATACACCTACCTGTCAGTCACCCAAGTGTTTCATTTTCCTGAACGACCTTCATTCCCATAAGGGTTGGATAAACCTGGTTCTATTGTACTGTACATGTACTGTATAATGCTCAATGTTTGTTTGGGTCTGTTTATGTCAAAATGTGTCTGTGTGGGGATGCCGATAGCCAAGTGGTCAAGCCTGTCAGGCTCTGATGCCTGACAGCGAGTCCCGGGTTCAATTCCCTGTCCCGGAGGACCTTTGCTATATGTCACTCCCTGACTATCTGTCCCTGTTTTCTGTCTCTCTACAATGTGAACTATCTATATTTGTGCCTGTGTTTGTGTGAAGTCAACACACTCACTATTCACACCTAGTGTGGGATTCTCCAGATTTTCACTTTGGTTGAATGTGACATACTATTGACAACATAACTTGTTGTGAGACTGTTGAACTATGGTCAACTATTGTTGTCATAAAGCCCCAGTCAGCTTAAAGCTGCTTCCTTTCTGTTGTTATTCTGACGTACATTAATCACGTTGATCAGCCTTTATTCTTAAACAGCTGGTATTTTTTTTGTTTGACCCCATGGCCTGAATAAATGCCTGCACGGTCAAAGGTTTTATCATTAAAGAGGCACTATGTAACTTTTTATAATGAATAAAATGCAAATTTATCGTGTCTGTATGGTAGATACATGTTAATACAATATAACTTATACAATTGTGGTGGTTATAATTTGTCTCCCTGCTCTTCTATTGAGACATTTAGATCGTGACTCACCTAGACACAGGATCTGACACGAATTTCGACCTGAATGGTAAAACATTTATGAAATGGGGTTCAAATCCAGGGTAGAGGAGGAAAGTTGCATAGTGCAGCTTTAACATAAACCTTAATGACATCTGTGTTTGTTAATCTTGTGTGGTTTTCCCCAATGTAATCTAAACCTAATTTAATCCACTAGCTACTTTGTCAGCTTAAATATACTGTATACAGTAAGCAGGCATTTTGCATTTGCAATCTGATTACCAAGTGTAATCTTGGGGCCTCATTCATAAAAAATATACTTGGATTTTGCTTAAACTTAATTAGTTTAAGCATAGTTTCCCATGATATAATTACGCCTGATAAAAAAGAAAGAAAAAAAAGAAACTTAAGGTCACTTAAAGACGTGCAATTGTGTCTTACCTACATTTTCATTTACGGTAAATTAAAATGATTTACTGTACATAGGATTACATTTTTGGTATGTAGACCTTATTAATCCGCGAGGGAAATTCAGTTACAGCTTCACCAGCTAACGGGTGCTCAGATGGCCATGATGAGCGCTAGGGAGGGTGTGCATTTAGAGTTTTGGTTTAAGAACTTAAGAACTCTGCAGTTCAGAGACACATCCGCTGCCATGCCTGCAGCATAGACAGCAGGATTTTTTCCCCACTGACGGTATGTCTAGTCTGACATAGACATTGCAATCATTTTGCAAGTAAGGTTTTATGACTATGAATATTGTTCGATTGTTGGTTTGTGCAAAATAAGTTACTTAAGATGACATTTGATCTTAAGACCAATTTTTAATAAGTAAGTCACTTGGACAGAGACCTTACTTCACCCTACATAGAAAAAGAACATTATTATTATGTTCGAAATCCAATTAATTTGAAGATGGGATGGACAGAGGACAGGATGTCACAAGGGTATATTGAGTTGCATTTAAACCCACAATGTTTTGCGTGTGTGTGCGTGTGTGTGTGTGTGTGTGTGTGTGTGTGTGTGTGTGTGTGTGTGTGTGTGTGTGTGTGTGTGTGTGCGTGCGTGCGTGCGTGCGTGCGTGCGTGCGTGCGTGCGTGCGTGCGTGCGTGCGTGCGTGCGTGCGTGCGTGCGTGCGTGCGTGCGTGCGTGCGTGCGTGCGTGCGTGCGTGCGTGCGTGCGTGCGTGCGTGCGTGCGTGCGTGTGTTTGTGTGTGTGTCGCAGTGTGACTTCTTTTTACTCTCTCTGTTCTTTATACATCGTGTTTCTCTTTTCTTCTTCTTCTCATTACCCTCACTCTTCTCACTCTGTAATCTATATTCTGTCCTCTGATCAGAGACCAAGGTGACTCACCCACCCCCCCCCCCCCCCCCTCTCTCTCTCTCTCTCTCTCCTATCCTCCCTGCTTGCTCATGTTTAATTCTTGACTCGACTTCCAGCTGGACCACTTTCTTGGGTCCTAATGAGTACCAGCTCCTGTCTCACCCCTCCCTTCTCTCCACCACTTTCTGTTTTCCCCTCTCACCCCTTCCCTCTTTCCTCTCTTCTCTCTTTCAATCATCTTTTTCTTTCTCACTCCCCCCCCCCCCCCTTCTCTCTGCCCCCCCCCTCTCTATATGTTTGAAGTAGTGTGAGGTCTTGTCCCTCAGGCTCATCGTAACCCCTTCCTCTCTATTCCTTTAAATCTTCTTCTCTCACACGTTCTCTTCTCTTCTCTTCTCTTCTCTTCTCTTCTCTTCTCTTCTCTTCTCTTCTCTTCTCTTCTCTTCTCTTCTCTTCTCTTCTCTTCTCTTCTTCATCCTCTCTCTATATCTCTTTGTTCCTTTCTTCCTTTTTCCCTCATTCTCCGTCTCTCTCCCAGTCCACCTGGCTGCCCGGCGCCATAGCTTTCTCTTTTCCTCTCTCCTCCTTTCTCCCTCCCTCCTGTTTAAATGTTCCTTGCCTTCCTCGCTCACTCTACCTTTACCTCTCCTTCCTCCTTCCCTCTTTTCTCTTGCCCATCCTCTCTTCTTCAAACCCTCCCCTCCCCCCTCCCCACCGTATCTTTCGGTCTGTCTGGATGTGTGGACAGAGGCTGCAGTCAGCCCCAGGGATACACAGCCTCAGATTGTCCACTACAGGCAGCCCTGCCAAGTTTGTGTTCCCTGGAGTGGATTCCGTGTGTGTGTGTGTGTGTGTGTGTGTGTGTGTGTGTGTGTGTGTGCGCGCGTGCGTGCGTGCGTGCGCGCGTGCGCGCGTGCGTGCGTGCGTGCGTGCGTGCGTGCGTGGGGGGGGTCTCTGTATATGTAGCACACTGTACAGATACAGCATCATACAATAAATACACGTGCTGTGTACACCTGACTGTCCTGTACTATGTTGCATCCTATGACATCACTCCTCCACCGGTCCACTTCCGTCTCCACGCCACATATAATAATAATAATAATATAATAATAATAATAATAATATTTTCAATAAATTCACTGTCTCAAAACTGACGACTTATAAACAGGGACAACCACAAGACATTCAGTAGTCAGTTGCAGATTAAAAGCCAGTGTGAACAAGCTCTGATGTTGTAGACTGTAGAGGCGGGGGGCCCTGTCCCCCATGGTGCAGAGTCTGCTTTTAGGGACAGTGTGTAGGGCAGTCAGTGGAGTAGAGGGAGTGAGCAGGACGACCATGGGTGGATAAGTTCATAATAATGCATCCAATTATACCCACGATGCCTTTCCATTCTGATATTATATTGATAGAGGTGGTCCCGCTGCCCTGCTGGGCTCCTTCGTGGAGGAGAGGGGGAGAGAGAGAGAGGGCAGAGTGGAGTGTTCAGGTATGATTCGTGGCGGTCAGTGTCGGAGGAAAATTGACTAAACGATGATGCTAATTCAGCCCCAGAGGAGCTGCAGGGACTGGAGGGCCCTCTAGGAATACAGCTAAGACACTCCTCTACAGGAGACACATCGTTTTGCATGCAAATGAGCTCTCTCTACCCCCCCCCACCACCACCTCCCGTCCATCTCACTCTCTCTCTTTCTCTCATTCCCTTTTCTATCTTCTCTTTTAGCCCGTCATTCCTCTTTCCTGTGCTCTGCCTCTCTTTCATTTCTTTCTCCTGCACTGGCTCAGACTTTGTCAAGTCTTTCCCCCTACTGTCTTTCTCTCCGTCTTTCCATATCTCACGCCCACTCTCTTTTCATCTCTCTTCACCCTTCTCCTTATCTTGCTTCCTTTCATGCCTCTCTCTCTCTATCTCTCCCTCTCTCCCTCTCCCTCTCCCTCTCTCCCTCTCCCTCTCCCCCTCTCTCTCTCTCTCTCTCTCTCTCTCTCTCTCTCTCTCTCTCTCTCTCTGTCTATCTCTCTACACCCCCCACCACCTCCTCTCTGCCACTTCTTGATCTGAATACTGCTCTTTCCTCCTGTTGCAGTTTCGCCCTTCAGATTAACCTTGCTCTCATTTTCTGCATTAGGTCCCTCTCCTCTCCTCTCCTCTCCTCTCCTCTCCTCTCCTCTCCGCTTTGTTACAACGAGATCAACTCTATTTCACACTCTTTTGTCGTCTAATTTCCCCATATTTGTGTGCCGTTCTGCCCTTTCACACACAGCTTTTATCCCAATATTATATCTCTGTTACACTGGGTCATAAAATGTGTCATTTGTCATCCTGTTATCGTTTTGCTGACAGATGGCCTAATCTCAGTTAATCTATGATAATGGCATAATAAAAGCCTGGCTGTAAATTAAATGATCATGGCCAGCAAGCACAAAATCCTGGATTTTGGATAACCATCCGGAAGCTATAAAAAACCCTTTTCACAAAAAAGAAAAATTCAATTGTGTTTTTGACATGGCTTTCTTGATGAATCGATATGAAATGTAATCTGAGTTCCTCTGTGAAATGGACTTCAGCCCAGTGTTTCATTCCATGATGAAATCTACATTATATGTTGGGTACATTGTTGATGTGTGGCTTATCAAAAGCGACTCGGAAGAAGTTGATATCAGTAGAACAAAGCTAGTATTCTTAAATCTCAAGCAAGCGACGCACCGCGGGGGGCCCCACCGTGGGGGGGGGGTGCTGGGGGGCATTTACCGCACCGTACCCAGCACATCTCCATTGCCGTTTGCGAAAGCACCCCCCTTCCTTGCGTCGGGGCCCTGCTATTTTGCGCTACACCACTGAGGATAGGTGTATATCATTTTTCCTTACTTCTGTTTTATGACTACAGATCTGTTATCTGTTATAGATCTGTGTTATTGTGCAGCTGAACTAAACTAACATAAATCAGCTATAGTGCACATACTTGCCTTTAAATCCATACCTTACAACCTGTCCTGTATCATTACATACTGCCACCCTATCTCCCTACTTTTAGTTGGAAAGACACGTTTTTGCAGAAATGACTGACCCTAAACGTTGGGCTGTTTTCTTCCTCAGATGGAATGAGTTTGTAGCTCTCTGAACCTGTGTGGTTTTATTTCAATCTCAAAGGTGGGTAAATGGGAGAACGGCTCCCTGTCCATGAAGTACCACGTGTGGCCTCGCAACGAGCTCTACGGAGGGCCAGCAAACAGGGAGGATGACCACCTGTCCATCGTGACACTGGAGGAAGCTCCGTTTGTCATTGTAGAAGATGTGGACCCCATGAGTGGCACATGTATGAGGAACACTGTGCCCTGCCGGAAACAGCTCAAAACACAGTGAGCCATATCAGCACCCACACAGTAGAACCCTCAGAATTAATTTAACGGAATAGTTCACCCAAAAAATTACTTATTTTCTATCAATTACACACCTCATGGAGACTTGAATTCATGATTTTATTTGTGTTTTTGTCGCAATCCTAAACCAATAATTTGATAACAGGCGGAAAGATGCTAATACAGTATATCAGGTAAGAGACACAAAGTGTCACAAAGTGTGTCCTACCGGAAATATCATACAAATGATTGGCTTAGGAATGCGACAAAAAAACAAATTACCAAATTGACCCATTTGGTTACATTTGTACACTCTGAGTTACAAATAGATACATTGACATTAAGGATTTTACTGTGCACATATAGCCTAGGTCTATACACAGTAAATCATGAGTGTTCATTTAACTGTAAAAAAAAATGAGTGTAATAGTTGACCAATTTAGAAGGAGTAGAATGGACCATTTAAATTGGACTTTTGATTTTTCTGTGTACCACACCACTCTCAAACAAACAGTTTAGAATCTAGACTTATAGATCTAACTAATCGCAGTCTTACTATAGTTGGTGGAGTTATAGTAAATTACTCATGCAGATATAGAATCAGAACTGTGCTTGATATACTAATACTGAGTCATAGTCCTAATTCTGAATACTACATTCCATCCATCCATCCATTTATGCATCCATGCATCTTTCTCTCCTCTGTCCATCAGTAATCAGACAAGGGACTCAGGCATCTACATTAAACGCTGCTGTAAGGGTTTCTGTATTGACATCCTGAAGAAGGTCGCCAAGAACGTCAAGTTCACCTATGACCTCTATCTGGTCACCAACGGCAAGCATGGCAAGAAGATCAATGGCACCTGGAACGGCATGGTCGGAGAGGTGAGGACACAAATCTGTGTGCGTGCGTGTGTGTGTGTGTGTGTGTGTGAGTGCATGCCTGCATGTTTTTCAGTGAATGTGTTTGGGGTGCATTTTGTGCATATTTGTGCCTTCAACTTTGTTACAGCAACTGTACAGTATGTTTCTGTCAGACAGACAGACAGACAGACAGACAGACAGACAGGACTGTGTACTCCAAGTATATTAAAATAAACACTACAGATGTATTACCAATGTCATTTGACCAAGGTCTGTCGTCTGTCTGTATTTAGGCACTTTAAATACTTATTCAATATTCCATCCTCTGCTTTACATTTGATCATAAGATCACAGAAGTACTGTAACGTCATTGTATTGACACTGGTTTACCTAGAGGCCAGTGAAGATCCATAATGAATGAATTTGTTTTTCTGATGTGAAATCCATATCACAATTATTATGTTGTATTTTTGCCAAGAGCTGTAGATGACTTAACTCACTCGCAGTGTCAAAATAGTGAAATGTTCCTGTCTCTTCATTATACACACTGCCTCTCTGTGTGTATCTATAAGTGTAAACACATATTCACTGGGGAACCATGTCTAAACATCTATTTTGTGTTTTTGTAGGGCTGTCGTGATGTGAAACCTTTAAAGGCATCTGTGACTGGCTCAGCAGTCAACAGAATGTAAATCACAGTTCTAACATTGTGTGATACTAACTTATCGTCAACACAGGGTTTCTGCCCAACAGCAACATTAAACAACTTATATAACAGGTTGGGAGAGGGCCCATCTATAGTCCCTCGTATATGAGCAGGGGTAGATTGGATTTAAATTAATATAATCGTGTGCATTGCTAATTAGCCATCACAAATGACTGGTGTGGCTGGAGTGTGGACTGGGGTATGGGAGTTGAGCAGAGAGAATTGTAGCCCAATACCACCGCCCCCTGTAGAGGTTTAAATATGAATCATATGAGTCACCTGGAAGGTGCATCTCCTCTCAAATGCCTTTTCACACCTCACATTATGAACTTGGCTTCTGGGTCAAAACCTCCACACACCAAGCCTGATGTCAGTCAGGCTAAGTACCTGACCCAAGGGTACACGCTGCGCAGTCAACTGTGATACTTCACTTTGCGTGCTAAACATTCTCTAATCGACATTGGTTCCAAAGAAAGGTTGCTGTCACTTCTCATACTTAAGACTGTAAAAAGATAAATACGATTTCGCCGTCTCACCTTGGTCATATTAATTAGGAGGGAAAAAGAGCAAACAGATCAATAGCTTCCTGAAGGTTATATGTGTGTTTTACAACTTCCTTAGGGCACAAAACAGCTTTGTACCTCTTTTGTTGTGGTCAGTGAAAGCTGAATGACTTTCAGAAGTTGCAGGTAGGTTTACTTCTACACTATTTTACGCCCCATCCACTTAAATTAAACAGAGCCATTTAGGTCAGTCAGTCAGTCAGTCTGTTGTCCTCCAGCCAGCTAGCCAGTCAGTCAGTCAGTCAGTCAGACAGACAGACAGACAGACAGACAGACAGACAGACAGACAGACAGTCAATTGTCAGCCTGCCAAACTGCTAGTGTCTTTGAAGGTGTTTATCTTGGAGTGTGCTCACCTGTAATAAACTGTGTTTCACCCTGACTAAAAGCATTCTAATGTGCAGTCTCCTTCTCACCTCCAAGATTGAGGTATCTCTCTACATATTAAAGAAAACAGAGCTGGCACATCCACAGGAGGTGCAGGAGTCAACGAAAATCACAGGCCAATCAAACATAAAAGTCTGCACACTGTGACTCCACTGTGGCTCCCAGTTGATTAACGTTTCGATTAAAAAGTCTTCTTCAGAATCTCTCTACATACACTCATACATACTGTAGTCATGCATGCGCGTGATTGAAGGAATACATTCATGCACATGCACACGCATATAGAAAAGTGCGCGCACACAAGCGTTCAAGAATATTTGCATCCAAAGTAGCTCTCTGTGTCACACTGCTTCTTCCGCACAAATTCTCACAAACGCACACACGTGCACTAGCTCTCACTCACACACCCTTTTCGCATCATTATGTTTCTGCTATATCTGCAGTATCTGACAATGCCGTCCCATGTCCTTAATCTTAGCTTATATTCCATCGCATGATGCTGTGATCAAGTGAGCTAACAAGCTTGTTAGCATGAAGATCTGTTCTTGCGAGCGCCACTGTCGTACTACGGAGTATAAACTAGGCTTTAGGCTGGAACACTGTCAGAGAATAACTCACACTCTTAATCGACTACAGTCTTTACACGCACGCACGCACACACGCACGCACACACACACACACACACACACACACACACACACACACACACACACACACACACACACACACACACACACACACACACACACACACACACACACACACACACACACACACACACACACACGTGGGCATGCCAATATACAGGATATGGGCATATACTAATGACATCGGGGATCTCCATATATGGCCATAAAAGGGACACAGATAGACAGACATATACAGAGATCTCCATATAAGGGCACAAAAGGGACACAGACGGGTACAACGGGTAATCTGACAAAAAAACCTTGACACTATGACTCAGACATAAAATAGGTGTGAGGGCCCGAACCTCTAGTATAATATAAAGGACCAATATACTAGGCATTGGCATCATGCAAAGACACTGGCTCTCACACGCACGCACACACGCACGCACGCACGCACGCACGCACGCACGCACGCACGCACGCACGCACGCACGCACGCACGCACACACACACACACTTGCATACAGGCGTACACATGCTCACTCATTTTCAGTAGCACCCACACGGGTCACTTTCGTAATGTGGAGAGAACAAGGCGTGGGAGGGAAGTGGAGAGAGAGAGGAAGTCAGTGAGGACACTGCAGAGAGAGAGAGGAAGTCAGTGAGGACACGGCTGCTCTTCCTCACTGAAGAGACATTCACATGCATTCAGGGTGCTCACTAGATGGCCACCCTAGAGCAGTGGTTCTCAAAGTGGTGTCCGGGGACCCTCAGGGGTCCTTGGGGGGGTTCCAGGGGGTCCCCAGCTAAATTTGATAATGCAGCATCACAATCATTTTAACCACTTTATCGAGATTTTATACTTGGCTATTAAAAAAGTGCAGATAATTATACAAGGTCACAGCGAGCTTGTACATCTGCTATTTTAGAACTTCTTTCTTTAACTTGAAAGTATTGGACATTTTTGAATAAACAAAACACAAATCTTCTCTTCTGGGGGTCCCCCCGGCACAAAGAAATTTCAGATGGGGGTCCGTGGCCAAATACATATCAATTTGACATGAAAAGAACCACTGCCCTAGAGAGGACATAGTTCCACCAAGAACACCCTGCCCAGATCTTTAGCCTTATCTTTAGCCTGGTTAGCATTAGGTGTGTTAATCAATTGATTAATGGGAAGCTGGGAGAAAGAGCTTTTGATTTCATCAACCTTCTTATATGTATACAGTAGCTGACAAAAGCTTCAGCAGAGAGGGATGGGGGAACGGGTGGAGAGGGATTGAGAAGGGAGGAGAATGAGAAGAGCGTCCTTGGCTTAGAGGCAGTGGACTGAATTATAATGCAATAAAAAGTGGACTTAGCGGTGGATAATGGAGATGGAATTGCAGAGAGGAGTGATTGAAAGTGAGAAAGGTTGTCTGATTGGCCAGTTTTGCACCACGTCCTTTCAGCTGCTCTGGGACGTGTTTGCTCAGCTTGGAGGATTCAGCTAACCAAGATGCTGGTGGAGACAGACATGCCAGCTTGTTGGAGAGAGGACAGAGACGCTCAAAGTCAGATGAGATTGTGAATCAACTTCAGAGCCAGTTGAGAGCGAGGGGAAGGGATCACTATACAGTATAACATCCTAAGGATCAGACACTTACTCACCCAGCTCCTTATCCAGGCCTCAGTCATCTCACAGCTTGTCTACTGAACTCCCTCCTTACTGGCCTCCCGTCATGCTCACTTGAGCCTCTCCAAATGATCCAGAATGCAGCAGCACGCCTGGTCTTCAACCGGCCAAAAAAGGTCCACGTCACCCCCTTTCCGCTCCCTTCATTGGCTTCCGGTTGCTGCCCACTCCCAGTACAAAACACTGGTGCTGACCTACAAGGCAACCAAAGGCATGGCACCCCCATGCCCTCAAGACATGATCCGCTAGCACAGGAATGCTGTCCGAGCCTTCCCTAAAACACCCTGGACAAAGCTCCACAAGTCCCAGACTCTTCTCCGTCCAATTTAGGCATTTGCTAAATGCCTAAATTGTAAATACTGTAGTAAATAGGATCAGGCCAGGGAAGAGAGGAGAGAATAGAAGACGACAAGAGTCATTTAGAGACCTCAGGTTCCATGGAGTGGTGACAGAATGAGGTGGGGTATGTCTAGGTGGGAGAGTGGAGTGAGAGATGGAGAAGGTTGCAAAGTGGTTTTCAGAGACATGAAGGGGAGTAACATAGAGGCTAGACGAGGAGGACACTCTAGAGAATGTCAGATCCAATGAACATTGTTCATTCAGGAAACTCATGGGCCCAGCTGATTGGACCACCTTTTACCACGCAAACCCAGCAATCCAATCACCTTTTACACACCCTAAATGTCAGACTACATGATCGCATGTGAGCTTGCTGTCTATCCACCTGCTTAGATCTGTTTTTATGTACAGGGATTGTGTTCCAGTCTAATGAGTCTATCATTATGCAGAAGCCATAAAAGCAGATCTAGCCTGCCATGTCATTGCCATTAATAAACATACTATTTGACTTACCAGCCGACTATGAGGAGAAGGCGATAAGGAGAGTTTGAATGAGGACAGGAGAGAAGTAACATGAAGATGTATGTCGATAGGTTGAAGTGTCACCTACTGGAATGAGAGGAGTGCCATCTTCCAGTAAGGAGCTGATTATCCAGCTCTTCAAGGAAATTCCTCCCCAAATGGCCAGGGAGGATAATAGAGCACAATAAAGGATAGAGGGACATTTTGTGTAATTGAGACGGCATGAAATTCAAATGTTGAAAGTCAAAGATGAAAAATCCACTTGGGATATGTAAGTAAACCTGTCCTGTACTATGACCTTGACTCGAAAGCCTGGGAGAGCAGCCAAAGTGGTAGGGTCCGGAGAGTGCTGCAGGGATAGCAATGTTCTCTGGAGATATCCAAGTCTCAGGTTGAGCAAGGAGACTGCAGAGACTGGAGGAAGGTGTAGGCCAGTGATGTTACCTACACATGCATCGCTGACAAACTAATATCCAAAAGGATGCTGTAAACTCATTATCAATGCATCCAGGTAACGCACCCTATTGTTACCCTGATAATACTATATTGTTTCAACGTAAGCCCATCCAGCTCCTATAGTCCCCTGTGCATCGCAGAAAAGTACAAGACAATTAAACAAGTGAACATTGCATAGTATATTCATAGCACGTTCATCAAGCAGTATAAAAGTATTTTTTTTGATTGATTCGGTTGGTGGACTTCAAAATAAAGTATCATTGACGTGTGATATGGTACATGTTTTGGGAACCCATATCCCTGGGACCCACTTCAGTGAAAACCTAGCAACATCACTGGCAAGGTCCGTACACATCGGGAACGTTCATTTTGTGTGATTAATTCATATTAATTGAAAATGCTGTTCATGAGCACATGCGCATTGAGCGGGATTATAATGAGGCAACAAGGTAGATTTTCAGCGCAAATAAAATCATCAACCTGTGTGAATGGAGGCATCACCAAAATAAAAGATAGATGAGAAATAATCACGTAGCATTTTCGTTTATTCGTTTATTTGCGTTGCTCCTGGTGTGTAATGACCCGTAGGCTGAAATTAATTCAGCTTTCTGGACTGCTCATTGGCAGTTCCAAAGTCCTCCCTCCCACAGGGATGTGGTGACAATTGTGACATACATGCGATAAGAGGGTTTTCTGTGACTTGGAGAACAGTGATACACAGTGTGTGTGCCAAGCAGAGGAAAGAACAGGAATAGTAATGAAACACACCGTA
>NC_139948.1:27955144-27987644 GCF_963454915.1 Gymnoscopelus microlampas
CTGCTGACACATGCCTCACTAAGACTTTTTTACTTTCCTTTTTAAAAAGAAAAAGAGTTTCCATATTCACAAATCACATGTCAGCTCTGGCGGCGAAGGGCTAGTTCTCCATCATATCTCCTCTAGCGGAAAGATAAGGAATAAAAAAAAAAGATAAAATCAATGTCTTCCCACCATGTGTCTATATATAGAGACAACAGCTATCTTTTATTCCCCTTTCCTCTCATCCCTCATCATGTTCTGGTTGAAGGCGTACGTATCCCTAAAGTGCTGTTCTCTTCTGTGCAGAGTTTTTTTCCTCCCCTCTCTCTCTCTCTCTCTCTCTTTTCTTTTTCTCCTCCTTTTGCCGTGGGAGTTTGCAGATGGAAGTTTAGACACAGATGCTCTAGAGTGATAATCTTTCAGTGGCCTGACTGCAAATTTGCTGATTTGTAATACAGCTCATTTGGCTAACTTTCTGGCTAACTTCACAAAGGAAGCTGGCTTGGCATGACAATGCCATTGAGTTTCGCCCATGGACAAAAGCTCTACCATCTGCACGGAGATGCCGGATTTGCAACGCACGGAGCCACGGACACACACTCAATACAACACAAACACTCAAAGTCCAATCACAGCATAACGGCTGGAATGAGTCAAACCACTTTCAGACATGTCCTGATGGTCACTTATCCTCAGACCCAAAACACAAGTTTCATTGTAAAAAGAATGACCATAATCCCAGTCACATGCCAAGTTTCTACTGAATAGTTACTAGTTAATAGTTCAAATCTAGAGTGTTAATTTAACCACAGTGCTTTTAAAACAATAATGTTTCAGCAATATTAAACAGTTTAAATAATTAAACACATCCCGCCTTCTTCTTCTTTAGTTTGGGAACAAACCAGGTCCTCAGCTGTGAAACATTCTTCAGAACAAACTATCCTGCTACATCTTGCAAACTTCGTGTGTGGTGTGTGTGTGTGTGTGTGTGTGTGTGTGTGTGTGTGTGTGTGTGTGTGTGTGTGTGTGTGTGTGTGTGTGTGTGTGTGTGTGTGTGTGTGTGTGTGTGTGTGTGTGTGTGTGTGTGTGTGTGTGTGTGTGTGTGTGTGTGTGTGTGTGTGTTTTTCTTCTCTCAGAGCCTCATGGTCCATCATTCACCATCGGTAAGGCCATTTGGCTGCTGTGGGGTCTGGTGTTCAACAACTCTGTGCCGGTTCAGAACCCTAAGGGAACCACCAGTAAGATTATGGTGTCTGTGTGGGCCTTCTTCGCTGTCATCTTCCTGGCCTCTTACACTGCTAACCTGGCTGCCTTCATGATCCAGGAGGAGTATGTAGACCAGGTTACTGGTCTCTCAGACAAGAAGGTAGGTGTTGATGGCTGGAGGATGGAAGGATGGATGGATGGATGGATGGATGGATGGATGGATGGATGAACAGGGAAATGGATGGATGGATAAGCTTTCTTTAGTGTTTCAGTTAAGTTGTCCTCTTTTATCACATATACCTGTGTACTAATAATTTATAATGTATAAAATATAACATAACATATTAAACATACAGTATACTTTGTGACTCTCGCTCTGTCCGGTCCATAGTTCCAAAGACCCAACGCATTCTCACCCCCATTCCGCTTCGGCACGGTCCCCAACGGTAGCACAGAGAGGAACATCAGGAACAACTACCCAGAGATGCACTCCTACATGGTTAAATTCCACCAGAGGAACGTCAATGATGCCCTGGGGAGTCTCAAGGCCGGGTAAGGAGTTGCACAACATAATGGAAGGGCGTTCGTTCAGTCATGCACAACATACAGTAATGCAAGGGGCAGGGCATTCAGTCATGCACCATGACGTGTGTGTGCATTCAGGGTTTCAATGCAACACCAACGCTACTGATTCCATTGATCAATTGACAGAGTACTAAGCTGTAGTAGCTAAGCCTTGGTCATGGGCGAAGTGCGCTGTCGCAGGCATGCTTTGCAGTCCCACGGTGTGTGCCTGCCTGATATAAGTGTGTCGATAATCTCCGTCACCCAGTGGGCACTGTCAGCAGCGAGTAAGTAACACGTGTGTGTGATCGAGAATGAGGACAGTGGAACAGTGAGGATGCAAGGCATAGAGGTGACGAAGGTGAAGGAGTATAAATAGTACCTGGGGTCAACTAGCCACACTAATGGGGTGTGTGGAAGAGAGGTGAAGAAGGGAGTACAGGCAGGGTGGAACGGATGGAGGAAAGTATCAGGAGTGATCTGTGACAGAAGGGCACCAGCAAGAGTGAAGAGGGAAGATGTATAAGACGGTTGTGAGACCAGCCATGCTGTACGGCTTGGAAATGGTGGCACTGACGAAAAGACAGGAGGCGGAGCTGGAGGTGGCAGAATTGAGGATGCTACAATTCTCATTAGGAGTGACCATAGACTGTATAAATGAGATGGACGAACCCCCTCCGCTGCTTTCTACAGACCGAAAATGAATCCTTTGCTGCAGACTGTGGCTCCGCCATCTTTCACTACGCGTCAGAATGAGTTCAGACCATTATTGGTTGGGTAACTTGTCAATCAAGAGCGGGGGGCGGGGAATGAATGCTATTGGTTGTGTAGCGTGTCAATCAAATCATCCCGCCCCTCCTAGAGAATAGCCTACTTTATCGTCAATTTTATAATAAATAGAACCATAATTTAGCAAAACGCATATCCTGATGATTGAAAGGAGACTTGAAACTAGCGACTGGAAGCATATAGAATTTATGACAATTTTTATTACAGTAAGAAAATCGAGTCTGAAAGTTGGTAAAAACCCATCGGCTTGCGTTAAAATAAATTCTTTCTGAACTCACAGGTCGGCACGGGTGAAACAGCGCCTCTCGCTGGACATTTACTAAACATCCGGGTTGGCCTCATAGTAAATATCTCAGCCTTGCCCCTTGGGAGTGACAAGCAGGGACAAGATCAGAAAGTACTATATTAGAGCAGTGGTTTCAACCCTTTTCATATCAAGATCCGGGCCACTATTTTATGAGATTTAGCCTCTCAGACCCAAGACTTAGAATATTTTGTTGATCTTTAATTAAGCAATGCAGATGTTTAACAATGATTTTACTCTTGAGAGGGTAAAATGAAACCAAATGGACCTTTAAGGGTCCATTTGGTTTAATTTTACACTCAAGAGTTAATGATCTCTTAGGGTCCATTTGGTTACCAACTCTCCATCATTTAGCTGGGGACCACCTGGAACCCCCTCAAGAACCACTGGTGGTCCCCGGACCACTGGTTGAGAACCCCTGCATTAGAGGATCAGCCCAGGTTAGAAGGTTTGGGATAAAACAAGAGAGGTGAAGTTGAGATGGTTTGGACAGATGTGCAGAGGAGGGATGAGGGGTGCATTGGGAGAAGGACTCTGAAGATGGAGCTGCCAGCCAGGAGGAGAAGAGGAAGGCCGTTTATGGATGCGGTGAGAGATGACATGCAGGTGGCTGGAATGACTGAGGAAGATGCAGAGAACAGAAGCAGATGAAAACAGATGATCAGCTGTGGAAACCCCTGATGGGAATTAGCCGAAGGAAGAAGAAGACCCAGTGGTCACTGTCACTGTGGTGAAAATAGACAGAAAACCACAAAGAAAGACCAGCAAAATTGTTGTTTCCAGTTCAATGACAACTGTCTGTTGAGGAAATAAACAAATTAACAATTTGAAACCATTTAGTTCACTCCCCCCCCCCCTTTATTTCATATCATCGCTGACAGGCAGAATCTCCTTATTTCATCTTTTTATAGCACACGCACGCAGACATTCAGACTGTTGACAAAAAAGATGACAAAGTGGTTACTAGTTACTGTAGCACAACTAATAGTGTACCTGATTGAATGTGAGTTTTCAAATTGCACATATTGTGTAATAATAATAATATGTTTAAATATCAGTTTTTCGTCCACTTATTTCACTTATCTTCATTCAAACATTCAGTGGCTGAAATATCTTTCACTATCGAAACTCGCTCCCATTCCTCTCCTCTCTCCTTTTTTTTTCTTTTCCTCTGAGCTTCTTCACTTTTCATCAAGTATGTCTCTGTGCGGCACTATGTGCCAACTCTAGCCGTTGGCAAAGTAAGTGGAAGTCTATTACACTTATCAGCAGCTTAGTAGTTCTACTTAACAGGTTAATTGGAACGTAACTGTGGTGTCTGGCTCCTCCACACAAATTAATTCTCTCTCACTCTTTCTCTCTGTCTCTCTCTCTCTCTCTCTCTCTGTCTCTGTTTCTTCTCTTGTTATCATGTCAGCAAACTGGATGCTTTCATCTACGACGCGGCTGTGCTGAACTACATGGCTGGCAGGGACGAGGGCTGTAAGCTGGTGACCATTGGTAGCGGCTACATCTTTGCCACAACGGGGTATGGCATCGCCATACAGAAGGAGTCGGTCTGGAAGAGACACGTGGACCTGGCCATCTTGCAGCTCTTTGGAGATGGTAAGACCAGCACAAGAAGCTATGTTTAGTTTAGTTCATTAACGATGCAATGTTAATATGCAGTGACTTGCTTTTGTGTACTAATTTTTCCATAGGTTAATAGAATATAAAGTACCCTGTATGCTTATGATCTGCGCATTTTTCGTTTATCACATACCTTTAGCCTTATTTATTCACAAAGAACAGTGTGTATTCTTTAAATAAATTGCTGTTAGTGTAACCATGAACTTATTATGTACTGACAAGTATAATTAGAACATGAATAAACATAGTTTAATGTTATTCCTTCACACAAAAAAAAGAAAGCATCACGTCTGAGCTTTTGTGACTTCTCGTTGCTGGACCCCGGTGCTTCCAAGTATGTCCAATCAGAGTGCAATGCACGTCTACCCTTGTTCGAGCTCACCTGCTGACTATCTTGTCTATATCTCTTTGAGTTCAGCAACATGTTCATATAATTTACATTGTCACAGCTTTCGCTTTTTTGTTTTGATCCACGAAGGAGAGACACACCCAAAACAAAATGTTGGCAAGGTCCTGACAACCATAAATAACATCATGTACAGTATATACGGATATATACTGTATATGGTCATTGTAAAGTGTAACCCAACATGTTAATTTCCTCCCTTTGCATGTCCGTTGGAATATTCATGTTCCTTTTCAGAAAATACACCAGAGGTATTCAAAGATCAAACTGTCCGTAACATGAATATCTGTGAAATATGCATAAGATAAAATCTGTGTAACCATGATCTGCTGGAAACAAAGACCGATCTAGAATTTCATCCCTCCTGGTCTGTCCACGATGAGAGCTGGCAGATTAGGAAGAAAATGCCTTTTCTTCTCAGAGCCTTTCTCACAGCACTTCGAGCCAAGTCATTTGTCTGGGGGTTGCAATTTTGGTGGCCTGCTAATTCGTTTGGAAAGTCGTGTAATGTAAGCCCACTCCGACATCCATCAAGTATAGACGGCGGAAGGTGAGACAATACTGCTGAGAATACGCGTTGAGATTTAACTCCACCACAGGGGCAGTATACTTTATGATCACGCTCTGCTTTTATGGGAAAATGTCCAGGCTCTCTGGGGCTTGTTCTGGCGAAACACACTTTGCTCGCTGCCATCTCTTGTAGGACCATTAATGAATCCCTGACTGAGCGGGGGAGATGAAATGAAACGTGTTGAAAATGCTCAATCTTTTAACTCATAAAGTCTCAAATCAAAAATTCATTGTCATAAACAAGTCAAAGCATCACAGATAATGGTTATTTGCTGTGTTTATCGACTATAAGAGTCTAATTTCGCAATGCCCCAGCTTGATTTACAAGACCGCTCAGAATGGCTTTGGAAGTACATTGGAAGTAGGTTTGCACTGTGTGTGTGTGTGTGTGTGTGTGTGTGTGTGTGTGTGTGTGTGTGTGTGTGTGTGTGTGTGTGTGTGTGTGTGTGTGTGTGTGTGTGTGTGTGTGTGTGTGTGTGTGTGTGTGTGTGTGTGTGTGTGTGTGTGTGTGTGTGTGTGTGTGTGTTGTGTTGTAACTAGTTTATTTGGGCATGCTCCAGTGTGTTGTGAGCATCCTGAACCAAGGGCCCTCCAGGGCCCAGTATAGTGTGTCCCAGTTAGGACTGCCAGTATGGCTCCTGGTGTATTTCTGCACCCTCCTCTCTGTTTGTGTGTGTGTGTGTGTGTGTGTGTGTGTGTGTGTGTGTGTGTGTGTGTGTGTGTGTGTGTGTGTGTGTGTGTGTGTGTGTGTGTGTGTGTGTGTGTGTGTGTGTGTGTGTGTGTGTGTGTGTGTGTGTGTGTGTGTTTGTGTGTGTGTACTTATGTGTGCATGCTTGCCGGTGACAATCTGAATATGGGTCAACCTTGTGAGACTTGGTAAATGTGGAAGCGAGAGGGGAACGTGTGCGAGCGAGCGAGAGAGAGAGAGAGAGAGAGAGAGAGAGAGAGAGAGAGAGAATCTATGTTCTCTTTAGGTATAGTTTTAGTTTTTACAGTATCATCAGCCTACATACAATAGTCAATAAGGTCCAGAGGCAGTGAGCACCTCTCTCAAACTTATTGATCAAAACAAAAGTATGTGTTGTTTACTTTCTAACTTCTTCAAAAGTGTGTGTATTAAGTGACAGAAAATGAGGTTGAGTACATAGGTGTGTGTGTGTGTGTGTGTGTGTGTGTGTGTGTGTGTGTGTGTGTGCATATATCTGTGTGTGTGTTTGAATATGGGTCAGCGCGCGGTAACATCCCCTGTGCCACTGCACCGGGGCAGTGATACACGTACAAAGCGGCCGTCCCCCTCTCTCGCCCCTCTCAGGATTTCAATGTCACTTTGCCCCGCCTCTCCATACGCACTCCCCTCCTGGTGGCCTAGAAAGGGATAGGATTCACATGGAGGGCCTGGTGGACTCATATGGAGGGCCTGGTGGACTCACATGGAGCGCCTGGTGTCCTGATATGGAGGCTGGGCAGAGGGGCTGAACAGTCTGAGGCCTGATTTATACTTTGTCGTACGATGGTGTCGCTCGCCAAAAAAGCCAAGCTTGTACTGTACATGGTCTAATTTTGACAAGCGACACTGTCCAACAATGGAGTATGAATTATGCATTATTGGGAAGGAAATATAGAAAAGTTGAATAACACTTTCAAATAGTAGATCCTTTTTTTAACCCCACTTTGGCGGGGCACTAAGGATGGCGATGTCAGTCTGTTCATCCGTCCATCACTGGTCACGAACAACATACTAGTACCGGGTGGATTGCCATGGAATATGCGGCTCCGCAGAGGATGAACCCCATTGATACTGTATACGTGTACCCCATGGGCTTTCCTCTAGCGCCACCTTCAGACCGCAATGTCACTTTTACACACAAGATATTTTATAATCATAATAGGCAGATTGCAGATTGGTGTGAGGACTGATTCACTCCTTGATTAGCAGGGATGCATGTGGCTCCTAAGGTATACATATTGGTCTTAACCACTTACTATTGAAAATAATTCGAAAATAGCCTATCTACTGGCTCACAATGTGTTGCAATGCAAGGCTTTGTGAGCTTGTAGATCTGCTATTTTCACTATTTGTTAGTGTTTTCTTTTGGGCGGTTAAGCAACACCCCATTTTTGGGTACTATAAAATATATTTTCATAGTAGAAATTGACAGGCAAGTCGGAGGGGAGAGAAAGGATGACAACACAAATACACAAAGGTTATGCATTGAATTTTAACCTATGAAACTGAAAGCTATGCGCCATGCAAACTACATGTAGCTTCACTGAAACATAAAGATGGCCCATGTATTGAACTAGTTGGTGTGTGTTGGTGTAAGTCAGACACTTCTGTAGTCTCCAGAGTAACATCGCTTGGTAAATATACTCTATCAAAATCACTCCTCATGTATATTTAAAGGTAGGGTAAGTGATTTGCTTTGGTTAAAATAAGTGTTAAATAGCTCTATATTCTGATAGTACTCATTGTTATAGAGTGTTTGCTCAGTAACAGGAGTCTCCTTGTCTCTCCAGCTGTTTATTAAACAGAAAATGCATTTTTGTTTCAGTTTCAGTTTCATTTCCAATTTTATCCAACCAGGACAGAGAACTCAATCAGGACACAGATTAAACAAGTGAGATTGGAAGTGATGACACTAAGAAATGATCAGACAAAATTGGAACTGGAACACTATACAAATGAAACTTAAAAATGGGTACTTTCTCCTGATTGGCTGAGATTTTGACACCTACCGGAAAATGTATTTTCTGTTTATTAAAGAGCTGGAGAGACAGGGAGACATGTTACTGAAAAAACACTCTATAGCAATGATTACTATCAGAATATAGTGTTTTAACCTTTTAACAAAATACTTTTTGTTTTAACCAAAAAATATCACTTACCCTACCTTTAATGTATTTGAACAGTAAACAACTCTGTTGCTCCGTTGCTCCGGACTAACACTCTATGTTGCCCAAGTTGTCAAGTGGCCATTTATAGGACAGGGTGAGGATAGAGGCCTCTCACCTTGAACTGGTGTGTGTCAAACGTCAGGACTTTGAAAACAGACACCAGCCAGCCTTCTGGTGGGTCCTCACATGGCAGGTGTTACTGATTTTGTTGCAGACGAAGCGGGACGTCTGGGTGTAGAAGTCAATGAAACGCTGCTGCCACAGACAAACCACTCGCAGCGTTAGGCATGCTTAATTTATGCTCCGTCCTAGGACAAAGTTAATGTTTTAGATGTTAATGTCATCATGTGTGTACACGTCATCTCTCTGCTGTGGAGGCTCTTGGTGAGGGACTCCAGTATGAGAGCAGTGCTGACATGTGGATGTATGATTAATGAACCAAATGCCTGACCTGCCACAGTCTGCTTTGATACAGAATGGCTACTGATGAAACAGAAGGTGACCCACAAAGAGACCATGAGGCTCAGAGACCGGTCTCAGACACATGGGAACACAAATAGGACACACACACACACACACACACACACACACACACACACACACACACACACACACACACACACACACACACACACACACACACACACACACACACACACACACACACAGACACACAGACACACACACACACACACACACACACACACACACACACCGTCCACCGTTCATCAACACGCACATCCTAATCACACACACATTCTGTGCACGCATACACATGCATGTATGCATACAAATTCACACGTAAACACATGCACACATGCATAATGTACTCACACACGTATACAGTAGGCTACATACCATATTGGCACCAAAGCATTTACATACTGTAGCGTAAGCACCTACTTATCTTCACACAGGCACTCACACACACACACACACACACACGCACACACACACACACACACACGCGCACACACACACACACACACACACACGCGCACGCACGCACGCACACGCGCACACACGCACACACGCACACACACACACACACACACACACACACACACACACGTGTGTGTGCTAAAGTGAGTGTTTTCTCATGCATCTGAAGAGTGAACCATGTGCAATTAATATGCAACCGGCCACTCTCACGCCTTACTTGCTTTTAATTGTTTGTCCCCTCTGCTGTGAAATGTCCCGTGACATCCAGAGCAGTGCACATAACTTCCGAATTCTGTCATTCTTTCTGCACCCCCCCCCCCCACCCCCAACCACCCATTATCGCCTCCTATCTCTCTTTCTCTCTCTCTCCTCTTCTTCCGGTTGCATCATTCACTTCTTCCCTCGCGTCCCTCCAACACCCTGTCCTGTTGTTACATCATGCTCCTTCCTTCCTCCTTTATCTTTTTGCGTTCCGTAACCCCCCCCCCCCCCCCCACACCCTCATTTTTATTTCAATCCCCCGTTCAATTATGGACAAAAAAACACACCATGCCCCCCCACACACACATACATCCATTCTCAACTCTCGTCTTCCCATCTCCCCATCGTCATTTGCCTTGAACTCACTCTGCTTTCCTCTCTATCCTTCTCTTTTTGTCATTCGCCCCTTTCATTTCTTCCTTTCCTCCTCTGTCCATTTTCCTTTCTTCTTCATTGCTTCCTCACCCCATCCCTCCCTTTCCATTCTTCTTTCTTTCCTCACCGTCTGCTCGCTCTTTCCACCCCTTCATCGCCTCTCGTGTCCCCCAATTACCCCCCCCCCCCCCTTATCTCCCCCTCCCCTGATCCACCCTCTCCACTCGTCTCCCTCCACCTCCTCCCATGCAGGTGACATGGAGGAGTTCGAGGCGATGTGGCTGACGGGGATCTGCCACCACGAGAAGAACGAGGTGATGTCCAGCCAGCTGGACGTGGACAATATGGCGGGTGTCTTCTACATGCTGGGAGCCGCCATGGCCCTGTCTCTAATCACCTTCATCTGTGAACACTGGTTCTACTGGCAGCTGCGCTTCTGCTTCATGGGGGTCTGCACCGGTCAGCCGGCATGGCTCTTCTCCATCAGCAGGGTGAGGCGGGGAGGGGAGGGGATGGTGGGGGGTGGCAGGGAGGGGAGGGGAGGGGAGGGAGGGAGGGAGGAGGAGAGGGGAGGTACGGAGGCAAGGAACCGTGTAGGTGCTGGAAGTTGTTTGCGCTTATATGATTCTGTGCCAGAAAACAGCTCTAAATGGGTTTTGAAGGTCATGAGGCTGGCTTATATTTGATTAGATTTTTGATTTGTAGACCTTGTTAATCCTGCAGGGGAAATTCAGTTTCAGCTTCACCCAGCTGAAGGCTGCTCAGATGGTTAAATGATGAGCGTTCAGGGGGAGCAGTTAGGGGTTAAGTGTCTTGCACAGGGACACTTTGACACATAGTCCGGGGGCCGGAAGGCGAACCCGGTTACCTTCTGATTACCAGACAGCCTCTCTACTCACAAGCTACGGCCACCCAATATTCATACACCTCACTGTTCAATGTGTGGTTTAGTTCTATACCAGCAGTTCTTAGTCAGGATTACTAGTATGTGTTCATTTTAAACTGTAAAACTGACTGAGTAAAACTGAGTACCAGATTGGTGGAAATGGTCACATTCCGTATGACAGTTGTGTCAGAGGTTAAACAATCCAGTTGAAAGTCAATTTCCTCTGCCTGTCTGTGCTTAATGACGTTTTAGGCAATAGCCAGAATTGGTTAAAATCATTGTGAATTAACTACTTTTGCTGGGGACCCCCTGGAACCCCCCCCAAGGACCCCTGGGGGGGTACTCAACCTGGGGTTGAGAACCAATGTTTTACCGTATACTAGGTATGAGGCACAGACTTCTGTAATGCAAAATCTCCACAAAATCTAGCATGCTACACAAATGCTAGGTTGCCGGAGGTTTACTCCAACGTAAGTGATGCATGTAGTGTACAATAATAGAATCTATTACATGCATGACCGCTCATCTCTATTAAATAGATAGATGAGGAGTTCTTTGAAGATTCTTATCCACATGTTGTGGCCGTGTCCCAAGCTAAATATATATATATATATATATATATATATATATATATATATATATATATATATATATATATATATATATATATATATATATATGTACATATATAATACTGTGCTAAAATATTTCTTTCTGTCTAACAATTGATCCTAAACATCTTACAGCAATTTTTGGAATTCTAACTGAGCCAAATAAACAATACCTACGGCTACGTATGTAAAGGACCTTCACTACTAGATAGATACACTCTTATGCAAGTCACGTGGAAACATACCTCTCCTTCTACAGTATGTTAGATGGATTACTGAGGTCCTATATTGTGTCAAACTGCTCCCTAACAAGATTTAAAATATTGTTGCTATTCGGGTTTTTTTGTGTTTCCTTTTGTTTCCTTTACTATTATTGTCATTACTGTTATACTTGTTACTCTACAAGCTCTATAAGCTCACAATGTGTTGCATCGTTGTGAGCTTTTGTTATTTTAATAAAACATTTCTTTAACATTTTTGGAGAATTTTAAAATATTTCGTAAATAATGATATGCCCAAAATAGAGATGCCAGGTTGAAAGTGGTTAACTTGTTGATTAGTAGTGGTTGGGAAGGGTTAAGGGAGATATTCTTTCATATGCACATCACAATATTTATTTGTAACTATAATTATACACAAAATGAAGAGATTTAAAAAGAAAAAATATATAAAACAAAACAGCATACAGGATAAATGTACACACACTGAAATAAATATGAATGCTGGGAATAGAGCAAGTAATAGAGCAAGTCATTTATTGTTTTTGCCATCCAGTACCCTGGTGAGTGTTTCCTCATCAATGTATTTTTACTCTTTAACTGTACATTTTTACACTCTGGATTTTACTGTGTAGTAGTTGTAGTGTCAACCCTAGCATTTGAATAAACGAGACTGAGGGGCAGAACACATATCTCCGCCAGGCTGGGTGGCCTACCCAGGGCTGTGTAAGTGGCGGAATGTGACATTGCAGGGATGAAACGAGGCATGGCGTCAACTGTACTAGGCATAAGCGTATACTGTATGTGTTGATCAGAATCAACTTTATTGTTGATAGCCTAATTTGTTTTCTGATTAGTAGTTGTAATTTTGGAAGATAAAGCTGTTGATACCTAAGATAACAGCATTGTTTGAGTCTACAATCTACAGTTCAAGAAAACATGAAATGGGCTGGAATAGCATCACCGTGAGGCTGATTTGAAATATGCGGGGAGTGACTTCCTTGGCATACTTGCAGCATGAGAAATATGTCAATGATTGGTCTAGTAGTTGTTTGCAAGATTAGCTCACAGAGAGACAGGGGGCAAAAACATAATCCAGCCTACGGCCTGGCGGAGATAACAAAGCATCCTATGAGATTACAATTCAAAGTATCAGTTTTATGTAATTTACACCTCCCTGTCTGTAAAGTCACCCTCTGTCCTTTATCCCACACCATCAACTTTAGTTTCCTGGAAAGAAGGCTTCAGTCCGTAAAGAGACCTCAAAAGGCTTAGACACCAATAGAAGCATAAATTAGTGATGGATCTGCGTCTCAGGCGGCCGATTGAAATCAAATCCTTGCATGCACTGCAGTCAGGAGCACAACATGGGCTTTCTCCTTTAGTTTTTATGCCTAGGCCCGTGCGATGACAAAAACAAGGCAAAATATTTACAAAATGTTGAGCTGAAATCGATATTTCACTCAACGAGTGAATCGGACCCCAGAAACGGAGGGGTAGATTACTGGATCCCGGGAGACCAAAGTCACCCCTCGAGGTGTTTTATTTACATTCCAATTGTTTTGACGTGACTCCGATGTAATTCACTGTGTGCCTCTGAAGGTGAGGCGCTGCAGGGCTAAACCACGTGGCTAATTTACAGCGCACAGCCACACACACTGCTACTGCCTCCTTCATTCCCATTTGAAATGCAGCTGTGGCGTCATGGCTGTTTGTGCCAAGAAATCAGAAGTACAGAAAAAGAAAAATCTGTAGTTCCTTTTTTTCCTTTTCTCAACTCTAATATTACGCCTCAGTGCCCAACTTTGATTATTTTGTGTGGCGTTAATTTAGCGAGGCAGTGTTGATTTGACACGTGCGTGTGTGTGTGTGTGTGTGTGTGTGTGTGTGTGTGTGTGTGTGTGTTTGTGTTTGCGCGCGCACGCGCGTTCGTGTGTGTACGCGCGTGCGTGCGCACGTGTCTGTCTGTGGCTACAGCGAGTGCGAGTTGTACATGAAAAAATACAGTTGATTTCTAATTGATTATATCTCGTTACCATTTGCATGAGAACTGGATCTGAGCCGATTATGCTTTTGTATAATGTTCACTGATTGCTCTCATTTACACAAATTACCTCTGTCTTTTTGACAATGTAACAATGTGAATCGTGGATAGGATACCCACAAATGCAGCTAGACGATAATTTATTGAAATAGTCAATGAGTGCGTTGATTTGTATTCCTGGCACAGAATGGGGCATAATGAAACAACAATGGTGGAAATTACAGTTTATTATAATTTATCTTTCCTCAATCCTTGGCATCATAATACTCCTCCACGTTCACTTGAATGTTTTTCCCACCATCGTCTCTTCTGTCCTTTTGTAATTTCTCCTCTTGCTCTGCCACTCAGATTGATTCTGCTTTTTTTATTCCACGCCATAATCCAATAAACTTTATTATCATTGCTACAATTAACATTTAAGCCCAGCAGTGTAAAAAAAATGAGAAATCTGTCACGGATGGCATGAGTCACGTGGCTCCGGTCATGGCTTCACGGTCGGTTAGCGCTCCCTCCCGCCTGCCAGGGGCTCAGGGGCTGTGTGAGCGGTCCTCCCCTAGCTACCTTCTTCTCCAGGGCCCACCTGCAACACTGAAACAAATTAATTACATTGATTTAAAAGGCCTCTAATGACTTTAGAACAGTAAATGTATTAGAGGCTTAATCACTGCCTCCTCTTTTTATCCTGTTACGTAATGCTTCTATTCATTGGAGTTTAGCGCCCTGTACACCGTGCTACACGTACAGTAATGTACAGGCAGCATGCTCCGCTGGAATGAATAAACAGTCCACACACTGCAGGGCTCCCATCACATGATTTAATGCACCAAAAAGTGAGTGACGTTTTGAGCAACACAGGCCCTTCTTCGCTGTTCACCCTACTGTACACTCATACATACACATTACAGCAAGAAAGGTATAACATGTTTTTTTTTTATCAGCTTGCCTTTTACCAGTGTAGTAGAATCATTAGTATATTACGTAACTATTCCTGGGAGTATTTTGAACGAGGGTGTACGCATGGAAACCTGGCGTGGATGGCTTAGGAACAGAACTCGTTTATAAATATGTAAACATCCCAGCCATGTTATTGTAATCACTTGGATTCAAGCGCCGGTCTTTCCCATATGAGAAACTAAACAGCTACTGCTCATCCAAAGTGGAATCCCCCCGGGCCAAGGAAGATAATAAACTTCATGCAGGGCTACTCTGCTGCACTACGTCATCATCATAGAAAAGAATGGATATAACGGACATGTAACAGACATTACTATTGCTTCCAATGCTGTGCTGCTGCTGTGCATGAGCATGTAATCAATCCACGGGGGCCTCTGTGATACATTTGTTCCATATAAGGATACGCTGCATGGTATCCTTAGCAAGAAGTGTCATGGGGTATCCCATAGGTGGTTGTGAACACAATTCATCTATACTTTTAATATGGTGATGATATGTCACCATTTCCTATTATAATAGCATTAACCACTTGAACCCTAACACCCCTATTCTGGGGGAACATTCACCGAAAAATAGCTGATCTATAAGTATTGTGAGCTTGTAGATCAGCTATTTTCAGCAAAGAGATTTGGTGTTGAAGGGCAAAAGAGCAGACGAAGTACAGAGCCGACCCCGGCCAACTAAGTATAGAGGATTTAAGTGGTTAATGGTTATTCATTCAAACCAACAGGTAAAAGACAACGTCAGAATTAAGGCGAAGCCTAGTCAGCACAGAACAAGATGGAGACAAGCAACAGAAAAAGGAAGGGCAGTGATTGACAGAGGGAGACATAATGGCTAAGTAAACCAGGCGGTGAGGTGGGAGGCACTAGAGACAGAGACAGATTAAAACCTCTCTCTGATGTTCCGTGTTCATAATTAGCTGCATGGTGAGGATGAGGTCAAAGGTTTGAAGCAGTGGACCAAATGAGGATGAGAGGAGAGAGCGCCACAACATCATCTCCCAAAAAAACGAGAAGATGGAGTGGTTGAGAGCCTCTGATCCATGACCCCTTTGTAGAGCTCAAATGCAACCAGGCAGGTCAGAGGTCAGCTAAACTCTGTCCTTTAATAGCAATCAAAGCTCCCATTATATCCAACAGTCTGCAGTCCTCCAGAAGGAAGAAAAAACCTTGTAAAATCATTGGTCGGGATCGATCTCATCCCCTACTGTCCCCCATCTGTTATGCTTCTCTCTCTCTCTCTCTCTCTCTCTCTCTCTCTCTCTCTCTCTCTCTCTCTCTCTCGCTCTCTCTCTCTCCCCTCTCTCTATCCATTTTTATCTGACTATCGTATCGTACATCACTGAATGCAAATGGTGCAGTTTGTCTTTCTGTCACTGGCCTGCCGGGCCTTGGGCTCCCCTGTGCGGGCCTTCACTGTGAAGCCCTAAAGCGAGGGAGTGTGATGCGGCAGGTGATGGTCAGGGGCAGTGGAAGGCTAGGTGTTTAATAACTGCCAGAGGGGTATTGTTCAGCTGAATTCTAATCACATTGATTAAAGGTATTGATCGATGGGACTCTAGGGTTTTACGCGGCCTTGTCTGCTCTTATCAATCCTCCACCTATCCTCCTCTCTTGAGTCCATCTCTTCATGACCTCACCCTCTCTCTCTTCCTCCTCCTCTTTCATACTGTAACATCTAATTTATGTTATAAAAGTATCTATAATTCTACTTACTATTTATGGATGGAGCTAGTAATTAACTACATCAGCATAAGAGGAAAGCCTATTACATTCTCCCAGGTGGTGCTCTTATCTACCCATAGCGCAAAATTATATTTTTTCTAGCTAGACGAACCCCTTTTTAATTAAAAATAAAGGCAATAGTGGCATGTATTTTTCATGTCTATTCATTTGAAATACTTAGATCCAGTTATGTTACAATCATACATCGATTGCATGTAATTTGAATAAAATCTTTTCTATTCAGAAAAAGGTTGGTTGAGCTACAGTAGTACCCTGCTTCACATTCATACTGTACAGTGACACATTCACACCTGGGAACTGCCCAGTGCCCCTTGGCAGAGAACATTATCAACGCATTCATTACAGAGTAATTTAACAAAAGAAATTAGTTTCTCTGCTACCGTTTCCCTCTTTTAATCTCCTCCACTCTCTCTTCCACAGGGCATCTGGAGCTGCATCCACGGCGTGCAGATTGAAGAGAAGAGCAGCTCGGCTCTCAACTCCCCATCGGCCACCATGAACAACACCCACTCCAACATCCTGCGTCTCCTACGCACCGCCAAAAACATGGCGTCCCTGTCCGGTGTCAACGGCTCGCCGCACAGCGCCCTGGACTTCATCCGCCGCGAGTCGTCCGTCTACGACATCTCTGAACACAGACGCAGCCTGGCAGGCCACTCAGACTGCAAGCCTCCATACCTCCCAGACGACAACATGTTTAGTGACTACATCAGTGAGGTGGAGAGGACGTTTGGCAACCTGCACCTAAAGGACAGCAATCTGTACCAGGACCACTACCTGCACCACCACACTGGATCAGCACTGGGGCTCAGTGGGCCTTCACCCAACAGGCCCCATAGTCTGGGCAGTGGTAGTTCTTTGGAGGGCGGCATGTTTGACTGTGATAGCCTGGGTGGAGGGGTGGCTCCTATCTTCACCACCCAGCCCCGCTCAGCACTGACCCACAGGAATATGAGCAAGTTTGACCTGCTGTCCGGACAGACTCCGCCCCCCAGTCAGGGCTTCAAGGGAGGCCTACCTGACCTCTACGGGAAGTTCTCCTTCAAAGGAGGTGCCTCTAGTTCAGGCTACATCCCCGGCCAAGGCTACTATGGGGGGAGAGGGGACGAAACTGGGACCATACGCTCGGACGTGTCGGACATTTCCACACACACAGTGACCTATGGTAACTTGGAGGGCAACGCCAAGAAGCGCAAGCAATACCGCGACAGCCTGAAGAAGAGGCCAGCCTCTGCCAAATCCAGACGGGAGCTGGATGAGATCGAGCTGGGCTACAGGAGGAAGCCCTACCACATCAGCCACCACCACTATCATGGCCATCGCTCTGCCTCCCCGCCGCTACTGCCATCTGAGCGAAAGAGAGGAGGAGGGAACAACGGTGGCAACTCCTACATGTTCAGAGACAAGGAAAGCGTCAGGGATTTCTATTTGGACCAGTTCCGGCCCAAAGAGGGAGTGCCTCAGTGGGAGCACGTGGACTTGACGGATGGCCCCGGAGGAGGAGTGGGAGGAGGAGGAGGAGGAGTAGGCGGGAGCACCTGCACCTCCCTGGTTCCCGTGGACGACTTCCTGAAGACCAAACCCAAGAAGTCAGAGTCAAAAACTGGGGGCGGGGCCGGGCTAGCGGGGGGAGAGTGGGAGTGTCGGAACTGCCGGGCCAGCGGGGGAGGAGGGAGCAAGCAGATGTCCATGCACGGGGGCGGCGCTGGAGGTGCGGGTGGCAGCGGGGGGTACAGCGGCGGCAGTGGTGTTAGCTGTGTGTCCTCTGGGGGCGGGGGGAGCAGTCGCCCCAGCTCAGCCACCTGCATGCGCTGCGAGGGCTGCAAAAAGACAGGCAACCTCTACGACATCAGTGAGGACAACAACCACCTCTTGGAACAGATGGGGGGAGGCGGGGGAGGCCCCCAGGTTCAGGCCCAGCAGCGGAGAAAAAGCGGCGGCAAGCTGCTCCGGCGGCAGCACTCCTACGATGCGTTTGTCGACCTCCAGAAAGAGGAGTCAGGGGGGGTGGCGAACCTGATGGGGGGTCTGGGAGGAGGCGGAGGTGGGGGGATGAGCAGCACAGGTATGGGAGCGATGTTGCCTCCGCCTCGGAGCGTTAGCTTGAAGGAGAAGGAGCGTTACTTGGAGGGCACCAGTCCCTTCGCACACATTTTCGAGCGCCATGGGGGCTCGGAGAGAGACAGGGAGAGAGACAGGGACCCACTATTCTACGGAGGCGAAAGCCGGAAAGGAGCCGGCTCGCCATTCGGCCTGTTCAGAGGCGGTGAGGGACTCCACCGTCGCTCCATCGGGGAGAGAGACATAAGGGACAGAGACAGATCCTTGATGGAAGGAGGGGGCGGATCGGGATTCTCCTTATCCAAATCTCTTTACCCGGACCGGGTCAACCAAAACCCCTTTATACCTACCTTCGACGACGACCAGTGTCTGATGCACGGAGCCAAACAATACTACATGAAAAAGCAGCAGCAGCAGGTTGCCCAAGACAGCCGAAGTGACTTCAGGGGCCCCATGGGCGTGACGTCATACCTGCCAGCGTCAGCCACGGCAGGGGTGATGTCTAACGTGACCCGCTTCCCAAAGGAGCTAGGTCTGGGCGGCATGAACCACCATGGCTCCATGCTGGGGGTGGGGCCCCCACGGCCCTTCAATGGAAGCAATGGCCATGTGTACGAGAAACTCTCCAGCATCGAATCTGACGTCTGAGAAGAGGAGGGGAAAGAGGCGGTGGGGGGTGTCAGGAGGGAAGGGTGTAGCGTTGGAGGAAATCAGGGATGATTCCTAGATAGCTGAAAAACTAGTCTATAATGAAGGGCCCCAACATAATGGTAAAAGGAGAGAGGCTTTAGAGGAAAGGAATTTGATGAGGGAGATAGAGGGAGTTAACCACTTGAACCCTAACATCCCTATTCTGGGCATATAATAGGGGAACATTTGGTAAAAAATAGCACATCTACAGTATGCCCAGCTTGTAGATCAGCTATTTTCGGCAAAGAGATTTGGTGTATAGGGGGAAAAAGGAGGGGGCCAAGGACAGACCGCTCTGGGACCATGGTCAATGAAGTATGTAGGGTTTAAGTGGTTAGACAAAAGCCCAAAAGTGAAAACCAGGGCATATAGTGCGTCAGGGGCATGCTAAGCCTTACTCAAATCATGGTCAAAGCTATTATAATACTGCAGGCACACAGAGTCCAATAGCCCCCCCCCCTTCCACACACACACCCACACACACACACACACACACACGCGTGCGCGCGCACACGCGCACACGCGCACACACACACACGCACACGCACACGCACACGCACACACACACACACACACACACACACACACACACACACACACACACACACACACACACACACATGCTCACACATTCTCACACATTGAATCTCGCTACCCACACAACACACTCAAGTACTTCAGGGTCATACACAAGCGAGGCAGAAGTCCATGTACTGGGTCATTAACAGGAGACGACACCTCGCCGTGGTTCGATATTGGAGGTGTGAGCCTGGCGAGATTTGATGGCTGTCTGTGAGCTCCCGCGGGGCGCTTATGAGGAGAGACGAGGTAGAGAGAGGAGGAAGAGAGGGAGCGGAGTGCCCATCTGCTCCTGTGTCACCACGGAAACAGAGACGTTATCACATCGTTAACCAGAAACCCCGGACGCAAGAAGTGACTAGTGCTTCTCTTGCTCTCCACAACAAGAAGAGGAAAGAGAAAATACAGCCTGGTCGGTCCTTCGATCTATCCTTCCCTCCCTCTGCCCGGCACTCTCTCTCTCTGTCCCGCCCCCCACCTCACCTCCTCCTCTTCCTACGTCACTGACGTTCTTGTTTGCTATTAAGAAATACAATCATGAAATGATAATAAGATATTCTTACAGAAATAACAGGGTATAAGAACAACAATAATATTATTAACATTGTGAATAACAAAGATATTACTATTGATTACGATAATACTGGTTACGATATCACTAAGGTTTTTTTTGTTTTCTTTGTTGTTTTTTTCCCCTTGTTCTCACATTCTGTTTGGTATCAGATTTCACTGCTGTTTTATGATGTGTAGTTATTTCCTTTGCTTGCCCCTTGGTGGCGGCAGCGGGAGGTTGATCTCCAACATAAACGACACACCAGGAAGACAGAACAAAGTCCTAAGCTCACGTGTTTTTGTTTCTCCACTGGACATTATTACTCCATATACATTTATTTGCTCTCTGAGGGGAGAAATTAATGTTAGATGAACATGAGAGGATCTGGAAGTCATGATGTACAGTGCTGACAGGTTTCTCATACAGTAAGGTCCTTGTTGGATTTCCATGGCATTATAATTAACTTTAACCCTGGCATCCCAATTTTGGGCGTGTCATAGGCGGAAAATAACAAAAACAATTTGAACTTTTTTGAAATTTTATCAAAATAGCTCACAACACGTGGCATCGTGACACATTGTGAGCTTGTCAAGCTCACAATGTGTCTCGATGCCATGAGTTGTGGGCTTTGTACATCGGCTATTTTCAAAATGATTTAGAAAATGTTTGTGGTTAAGAATCGCAGGGGTTCATACAAGAGAACACATACACACATACACATACGTACAGGTGCACAAGCTGTGTTAGTTCGATGACTGTGAGAGACATTACTTGTCAGAGGCTGGTGGCTGAAGATGCTGGGAGGAAGGACGTGCCTTATCGGTCTCCAGTCGATCTGTCCACCAGATTGGATCGGGTCCTCACACAGGGAGAAACCATTCACAAGCCAAAACCACTGTACAATGTTATGACTTCTATAACAGTTATCAGCTATAAGGGATACAAGATAATGCCATCACTGAAATGTTATTGTTTTTTTTTGCATTGCATTATTTCACTCAAACAATGTCAACCGTGGTTCATGGAGTTGTCCTGATACTGTCCAGCATTCCCCCCCTATGACAAATAGACTGATACATCCTGTCGCCACGAGACAACAAGTATTGACCGCTTGTTTTATTCAGGTTACGCGATAACGGTCACTGGCCCATTGAGGCTCACTTTCTTGCACCTGCCACCAGTATCTCACATGATGCATTACTTTTCACTCACAAGCTACAGGTCTATGCAGGCCTATGAGGCACACTCAGAAAGTACTGCGATGTAAAGCATTTGTTTGGAAACTGTATATGGTTAATATATGCTCTGTCGTTGTTTATGTAGGTGAAATACTATGTATTGGAAAATTGTCATTGCCCGATGACAGTGAAGGGATATGATATGATGTTGATATAAGCCTGAGATTGAGCGGAGAAGGATGTCTATTTCAGGCAGGTATCTCATATACTGACCAAGGCAACGAGAGGCAGAAGGCGGCCATATTGAGAACGCTTAATGGCTGTTCACTTTGACTGATGTCGATAATGGTCCTTTTAGCTGGAGAGACCTCATTTCTTGTGCAGGACCTTTACTCAATATACTAGGTCCAACACGCTCTCAACAGACATGCCTTATCCCCCCCGCCCCCAGCAGGCTCATGATGACTCATCATATTACTGTACAGAATAAAGCGGCCTCTATTAGTTATTTAAAGGCTTGCTCCTCGATTAGCAGGCGGTGTCAGAAGTTCAAGGGCTGCAGGAGATTGCGTCGGCATGCCGGCCTAGAGATTGGAGCTGCTGAAGGGTGTAGATTGTGTTCTCCCGATCTAAATGCACCACTGTAATAAGTTGGTGTGTACTTGGGGGGGAGCAAATTGTGATTGAATAACAGCTGTAATTTTTTCCCCCGCACCAACCTGCTGATTACTATTCAGTTATTCATCATCGCCTCCTCCTACTCTTTCTTTCTCTCTCCTCGTTTCATAGATCATGCCGTTGAAGTGAGACGCATCGAGTTAGCCTTAAATCAACTCCCCCCACACCCCCAACCTCATGACTCTCCTTTATGAATAGATAGGGATCTTTGGGAATTTTTATTGCGCATTCGGTTTTGAAGGGTCAGGGCAACCATATCAGCCAGATGGTGTAAAGGAGGAGCCACAGGAAGGAAGGGATGATGACTAGAATGCAAGGAGAGGACAAGGAAAGACTGTGGAGCTAGCATCAATCAGTGTCAGCATCAGTATGTAAACCTTTTCCTTGTAAATATTCTATTTAAAAGCTCTTTTCACTTTGTACAGTACAACAGACAGACAGGATGTAACTTTCAATATGTTTTACAGCAATTTAAGAAATAAAAAAACAATAAGATAAAAAGTGATAAAAATACAAAAAAAAACATTCATAAAAATATGCAAAATATTAGTTAAGACACAAATATTACTAATCAAGATAAGTGATATTATGATGAACCAATTTTTTTTCTTTGGATCTCATGTTTACTTAAATAGTTTACCAATTAATATACTGATTACTTTAAGAATTATGCTTTTTTGCTTATTTTCACTAAAGTGTTTGGATACTGAGGATAATTGTAATGTAGGTATAGACATTTTGGTGATTAAAAAGGGGAGGTTTAGTTTTAGGAGTCTTTCGCTAAGTTTCCCTTGAATTGTGTTAGATTCTCTCTCGTTTTAAGATAAACTTCTTCATGCTTTTTCAAGATAAATGAAATTATCTACACATTTATGTAATACAATATTACATGTATACATAGATGATATTTGCATATAGAGGCAGTATTATATTGTGATCCTTAATTTTTAAGCTGCGATCCTTGTTAAGAAATTATGGAGATATCTGTGTTTTGTTGCCCCTTTTACTTTGACCTGGGTTCTAATGGTGATTGCACACAGTTTTATCAGAGCCATCATTGGCCCCGGCCTGTCCTACTCCCTCTCTATGTTTGGGATAGACATCACTGTGGTAAAGGATGACACACACACACACACACACACACACACACACACACACACACACACACACACACTCACTGGACATTTCCCAGTGTGAACGTTATCAATATTGCTGAGGATTTTGGTGCAAAATCACAGAAAAAAACGAGTGACTGCAGTTTCATCATGGTGAAGAGTGAAGGTGAAATGCATTTGTGCAACCTCTTATCAAAAATGGTGAAACATTTCCTTGGTCATATTATGCAGTGTGTTGTCACATGCACAGATGTTGCTTTGGGGCAATCAGTTGATTTTCTTTTTTAAATGTGTTCGCATAAATATTACTACAGCATATAAATTCACAGCTTGAAACATTTCAGTGTAATGGATTCTCATTTGATTTTATGCAACCTTGAGAAACACTTGCATATGACACATTTTGGGTGCACAGGCTAGACCATGAGCCAGAGAATATAGGATTTGTAATTTGTTATGCACAGATGTAGTTTATTCACATGCAGTTAGAAATTCACCTTTCTCTAATTACAATAAGTTCCAATAAGCTTCTTTCCAGCTTCAAGGGGACAAATACATTTCTGCAATTTTTCCCTTAGATGCATTCATGACCAGAGGGTCATTAGAAAAGTGAAACATGTATCTACGCTCACATAAACCGTTTGGTTTGCATACAGTATGTATGTTATTTAAGAGCCATGCACCACATTGGCCCTCCTCAAACAACAACTCCCCACATAATGATTTTTAGATATGCCAATATACCAAATCATCATTGGGCAACACCCCCTATAAAAGTGGTTGGAGTATCTCAGGTTGGGTACAGCATTGTTTAGCCCATATCCCAGCTACTGCTTGGATACTAGTTGAAGCACTCCTGGTTCTGCAGTAAACATACTGTCAGAGCTGCTCTGATACATGCATGGTGTGTCCAGGCCAGCACAGGGTGCAGAGTAAGCAGGCTAGCCAAGTCTTTTATTTCCCATAAGGCCACTGAAGGTCCCAGCCTCCCTTCTCTGCACACAAGCATGCCACAACACATTTATTTAAATGGTGTGTAAATGGCGAAACACTGTGTCATATTTTTACGGGGCAAGGAATGGCTGTGGCAGGTTAGCGAGCCGTAACATACTGAAGGTGGAGGGTGTAAATATATCCTGGGCTGACAGCTATTTTCCTGGTAGAAATACTGCCGCATGGGACCAAATAACAGCATTACTTGGGCAGCTACAAGGATCGATATACCTGATTATCTTTTAAATTGATTAACTTTACATGTATTCTCGGCGTTGAGTTTTGCTTCTTTGTTGAAAGGTATTTTAACTTGTTTTGTATCAATATTTACATGATTTATGGTGACTACTGTAAGTAGCACTATCTTTGGTTGATTACTCAATCACTTGTGTGATTTCGTCTCATCCAAATAAGAATTATTTGGTCAATATAAAGGATCTAGTATGAGGGCTGAAAGGATTTTCTGCGGTCATTAATTGCCAATGTTGTTTATCTTGTTTTTGTGCAATGTATGTGTGTGTGTGTGTTAACATGGGTGACTAGTTAGAATTTTTGTGTGTAAGTGTGTGTGCCTATGCATGTGTGTGTGCGTGTGGCTAGCTGGCTGGCCTGCCGTCAGTCCACGTGTGTGTACTTGCATGTGTGTGTGCGTGTGTGTGTGTGCGTGCGTGCGTGCGTGTGTGTGAGTGTTGACAACAATGCTATTGCTTATTTCGGTTAATTGAACAACTGCTCTCCTTCCTTTTGCTATTTTCCATTTCCATTATCCATATGGATAACTTGTTGTGTTGTGCTGGTTAAATGAAGAGAACATGGCATAAGGGGTTGCTGCACATTGTATTTCACAACAGAAAGCCTGGATTTCAGGTTTGTTAATACACTCATCTTCACTGAAACTGCATAGCCTGGTTGAATTTACTGTGGGTAGACAAAATGTAAGATATGAATATTATCAATTGTATACATATTAATATACATAATATTATTCTTGGCCATTTTTTCTCATTTTGTGGCCCTTTTGTTTGAAATGTTACCCACATTTTTACACCATACAAACAGAAAACGACACAAAAACAAATGACTGTACAGGTTGTGTAAATAATGAATATTGGGGAAAACATTTACCTTCTTTTTTTTGTATGGAAATGATCAAAGTAATCTCAGTAACAAAATTAACCATATGTCATTGCAAAATTGCAAAACAACATAATTAAGGTACTTCAAATAAGGATAATACTGATATCTACGATGATAAGTGCTCAAATAAGCCTATTCTTTTTCTTTGTACATGATGAACAAAAAAGAAGTGTTGAGAATTAATAATAAAAAACAATACGTTTCACAAATATGGGACAAAGTGTTTTTTTTTCTACCATGTGTGCACCTTTCTCTCTCCATTCACACCCACCCCCCCCCCCCCCCCCCCCCATCCCGATTTTTCTTCTCCCTTCCCTTTCATGTCACTTTGAAGATTTGCCGTCTGCTCCGCACAGCGTCTTGTGCACCGATGTTCCATTGGGCGATATATTTTTAAGGGCCCATGAAGTTCCCTTGGCCTGGCTATAGCTGCTTGAACATGGCTCTCACGTCCCCCAGATTTGACTCAGTATGTCTGCCCACAGTACAGACAGTCTGCCTCGCTCCCCACCTCCTGCATGTCTCCATTCACTCTCCTCTCTTGCTATTTCTCTCTCTGTCTCTCTCCGTTTAATCCCTTTTATTTCTCACTGTTTCTCAGGCAGAAAAGGGGAGCTTTGCTCAGCAAGTATACAGGAGTTTTTGGTCTGAGGGTGGTATGGATTCCAGGGAGAAAAAATACAGGAGAGGAGAGGAGAGGAGAGACAAGAGGAAAAGAAAGTGAAATAAGAAGATTTTGAGGGGAGACAGTAAAAGCTGAGAGCAAAAGGAGAAAGGGGAGGAGATGAAACAAGGCAGGAGGAGAGGAGCGGAACTGAGAGGTTTCTCTCTGTGGAACATGGACCATATGTTAACCTATGTCCCATGGACTGGTTGGGTCTGGGTCTCTGCTACGGGTCTGGTTCTGTGCTATAGTGCTTGCCAACGTGTCGTCACCACAGGGGGCGTGGCATAGTAGCTGCAGACATACTTGTGGGGGGCAATGTTAAGTCAACCTGTTTATACCCCACAAAGATGTCCGCGCTACCAAATGACACTTGTTGAAGCCCCCTTCAGGATTTTTTGGTACGCATTATAGGTCAGTGTATCTGCTATGGGTCTGGATTTGGGTCTCTGCTATAGCCTATAGCAGAGAACCAGACCTACGTATAACAGAGACCCAAATCCAGACCCATATTATGGTACCCTGACTTACAATAGGTCAGTGTAGCTTGCCATGGGTCTTGATTGTGGGTCTCTGTTATAGGTCTGGGTCTCTGCTATGGATCTGGGTCTCAGTTATGCAGTGGTGTAAAGTAACTAACTACATTTACTCAAGTACTGTACTTAACTACACTTTTGAGGATTTTTTACTTTACGGGAGTGTTTCCAATTTTCAATACTTTATACTTCTACTCCACTACATCTCAGAGGCAAATATTGTACTTTTACTCACTACAATTATTTGAAAACTTAAGTTACTAGTTACTTTGTAGATTTTGATTATTATTACAAGACATACATTAACCACTTGACTTCAGCCCTATTTTGACCATTTGAAATTAGCTGATCTATAAGCTCACAATCCGTCCGATGCGACGCATTGCGACCTTGTAGATCTGCTATTTTTGAAAGATATTTTATACATTTGAAAACTTGAAATGGGACATTCTGCATAATGAGTACTTTTATTTTTGGTACTTTGAGTACATTTTGATGCCAATACTTTTGTCCTTTTACTCAAGTACATTTTGAATTCCAGGTCTGTTATGGGTCTGGGATGGGATGGGATCTCTGCAACGTGTTTGGGTCTCTGTCTGTGACCCATTCTGCTGCTGCTGTTGCCACACCACCATGAGGCCCTTGCAGGCAAGCTGCTGTGTGATGCAGTCCAACCCCCTCAGGGCAGCCTCCAGCCTAAATTATACTGTGTTGCACACTTAGTGTTTTTTTTTTCTCTTTTTACTTCAAAATCTGTTGTTTTTGGCGAACATCGTGGGCGCGCGACAAAATACCAGTGGTGTAAAGTATATTTACTCCAATTAGTATTTCCAATTTTCAATATTTTTACTTCTACTCCACTACATCTCAAATATTGGCAAATATTATACTTTTACAATTATTTGAAAACTTTAGTTACTAGTTACTTTGTGAAACATACATTAACCACTTCAGCCATGGCTATTTGAAAATAGCAGATCTACAAACTCACAACGCGTCGATTCGCGTGGCGTTGTGAGCTTGTAGATCTGCTATTTTCAAAGGATTTTTATACATTTTGAAACATTTGAAATGGGATATTGTGCATTTATGAGTACTTTTACTTTTAGTACAAGTATATTTTGACGCCAATACTTTTGTACTTTACTCAAGTCAATTTTTAATATCAGACTTTTACTTTAGTAACAACAGTGTATTTCTACATGGTGGTATTGATACTTTTACTTAAGTAAACATGTGAGTACTTCTTCCATCACTGCACAATACAAATAAAGGCTTCCGCAGTTTCGCCTGCTCCCCAGTGTCCCCTGCACCGGATTCACTACTGCAGCTGATGTAGGACCACATAATGGTAAATAAATGGTAAATGGGCATCGCAGTTCCCGCCCACTTCCTGGTGCCACTGCAAAATACTCAATGCATTTTTCCCATTGACTTTTCCAAAAATATTTATTTCAATTAATTTAAGCCTAGAATTAAGCTATCCAGGATCCTGGTGAATCATGACCATAAAACGTTTGATTCTGTGAAAAAACTTTTTTGAAAACGGCAAAACAAAGGGTATTTATTAAATATAGTATATCATATCATTAAATATAATTTTTTTTTAAATCACAGAAAAAAAGGTTTTAAGGTCATGATTCACCAGGATCCTGGATGGCTTGATTCTAGGCTTAAATTAATTGATATAAATATTTTTGGAAAAATGCATTGAGTATTTTGCAGTGGAACCCGGAAGTGGCCGCAACTGCGATGCCCTATAGCGCTTTTAGCGCATTCATGCATTGACTCACACATTCATACAACGATGGCGGAGGAAACCATGCAAGGCAAACCATGCACCAACCTGCTCATCGGGAGCAATTAGGGGTTCAGCGTCTTGCTCAAGGACACTTAGACACTAACTCTGGGGGAGGATCGAACTGGGTTCCCATCCGGCCACCCTACCGGCCGCTCTACTGGCCACTGCCACCCCTGAGCCACTGCCACCCCACATGAAGCAGACCTCTGTCTGCTCATTTCAGCCACGCTCTCTAGCGTGACCAATGCCTATTGTCAAATACAAACACACTGCAGCTTCCAACTGAAGATTGGGCCAACAAATTATGTTGCCGCACCATACCTTATTTAGTAAATATTTGTGTGTGTGTGTGTGTGTGTGTGTGTGTGTGTGTGTGTGTGTGTGTGTGTGTGTGTGTGTGTGTGTGTGTGTGTGTGTGTGTGTGTGTGTGTGCGTGCGTGCGTGCGTGCGTGCGTGCGTGCGTGCGTGCGTGCGTGCGTGCGCGCGCGTGCGCGCGCGCGCGCGTGCGTGCGTGCGTGCGTGCGTGCGTGCGTGCGTGTGTGTCAGCAATCTATGGCATTTTACCTCATAAATACAGTATGTATCATTACTATTCATAAATGTGTGCACCTGATGTCAAAAAGGGTTATTATGTAACTTTAATGTCAATTTGACATATCCTCTTTGTCAATTGAAATAGCTGACATCGTTGATGTGTGTTCCTCTTTAAGTCAAAATTACATCATTTATATAAAGTTCTATTAAAAATAATGACAGTGTTATATATAGTTTGACATCGGTTGTCATGGCACCAACATGACACTACATGTATTTGTATGATTTTTATAGAGAGAGAGAGAGAGAGAGAGAGAGAGAGAGAGAGAGAGAGAGAGAGAGAGAGAGAGAGAGAGAGCATGTGATGGCTATCTCTAATCTCAGATTGTCATTTGGTTCCCAAAATACGAAACTGAGATTAATTGATTTGAGCCAGCAGAGAGAGTGACCGATTCCTGCCAGAGCTCCCCACAGACCACAGACAGGAAATACTATTCTGGGAATCAGGATGTTGGGAAACATAATAGTAAAACGTCAAAAGTAGATTTAACCATTAATTGCAAAAAATGTAATACAGTTAAACTTGGTGTAAATGGCTCCGCTCTTAAAATGTTCCCTACATTTTGCTAAGCAGCATGCTAAGCAAAATCAGGGAACGCTATGCAAAAAGTATACAATGACTACTGGCCAATCACAGCGCATCTTTTCCGGCCAATCACAGCTCGTTTTTTCCGGCCAATCACAGCGTCTTTTCCGGGACTTGGACAGGTCACGTGACAGCACATGCCTTAACATTAACCTCGCATCACCAGTCTTTCCACCTGAGGAAAGCCTGGTATTCGATATTAAATTGCCCGTGTGATCCGGTCTAGGCCACGCCTACTGAAAAAATCACACCCAGTGTGAAGAGAGTGGTGCCTTTGAAAGTGTAACTGGTTGCATCCTTGTGTTGCAATCAGCAACAATATGTTGTCACGTGACACGTGACAACATATTGTCACGTGTCACGTGAAGCTTGACCAATCAGCCGTGCTCAAACATACGGACGGACATACGGACGGACGGACATACGGACACACAGACAAAGTCAAATGTAGGAGTGGTCGGCACCACTCAAAAAAAGCTTCCGGCTTCGGGGTTTGCGGGTTCCTGTTTTGCGGAGCCGCTTTGTTTCCCCAATCCCTATTTAAATGGAATAGAATTTCCCCGTGGGATAACAACGGTAGACAGCTGACCGGATAGTCTCCGGAAAGTACATTCACATTTATATTTATTTTGTATTTTAAAAATAAGCTGAACTACGCCGCATCAAGGATTTTATTAGGTAGGCCCTATTATAGTGCTCTTGATCGCGGCCAGAGTGACCGGAGGGTGAGGCTTGCCGGTTCCGGCCGCCTGATGACGCGGATGATGCGCCTGGTGACGTAGGGCTACTTCCGCTCCCAACCGGATCATAAACCCGAAAAAGGTATTGATCCCAGGCTACCTTAACATTGAATCACCGAAAGAAAAGGCTGACAAGACCCAAATAGACCCAACTAGTTGGGGAGATGGGCCCAACTGGCCCAAATGTATGGGATGTGCTGATTTGGAGCCCAATCTATGGACTAATGCATATTATGGCACTGAATGCATATTTCCATCAAGACCATGCGACTGGAATTTACCTGCCCATCAAACTTTTCTCTTTATTTCTCATGAGTCATGCTTTGATACAGGACATCTGCTGCACCGGCCTTTATACAGCAGAGCGCCCACGTCTGGTTCTGACTGCCTCTCCTCCCTCTGTGGCTATTGACCAACCCTCCCACCTACAAGGATGACACCCACCTCCCCATCCATCAAACCCAGCAGCACACCCTCTCTCTGCCCAGCTTCACATAAACACACATGTTTCAGTCACATTGGAAAGCAAGGGGACAGACGGACGGACGGACGGACGGACGGATGGACGTGCAGCATTGATTGATAGACTGAGATGGTGTAGGAGAAAGGGGATTTAAAGTGGTGGGAGTGGTTGAGGGTGTTGGGGTTAGCACAGGTGGTGATGCTAGCAGGCTGAGAGAGAGAGGTCAGTGATCCCCATGCAGGCCTTACTTACAGGCTAAGAGTCTTATTCAGTGAAATCTCAGAGGAAAAACCTTGGCCTTTGCAGCCTTTCTCATCATTCACCCCCTCACTCCCTCATTTACCCCTGTCGCTACGTCCCTCTCTCCTGCCCATCATCTCTCCCTTGTCAAGACCTCTCTCAATCCCTTACTCCTTTTCCCCCTGATTCTCTCTCTCTCTCTCTCTCTCTCTCTCTCTCTCTCTCTCTCTCTCTCTCTCGCTCTCTCTCTCTCTTTCTCTCTCTCTCTCTCTGTCTCTCTCTCTCTCTCTCTCTCTCTCTCTCTCTCTCTCTCTCTCTCTCTCTCTCTCTCTCTCTCTCTCTCTCTCTCCAAGGCCCCCTCATATTGTGTGTCAACTTGAATTATTAGAATGGAGGGAGAGATGGGGTAGCAAGCCCATAATAAGAGAGAGAGAGAGAGAGAGAGAGAGAGAGAGAGAGAGAGAGAGAGAGAGAGAGAGAGAGAGAGAGACCTGTGAGTTATGAATGAGAGTTCACAGGATTATGGAGAATGAGAGAAGACAGTATAGGCGAAAGCGGGATGGAGAGAGAGAGGGAGAGAGTGTCTGTCTGTCTGTCTGTCTGTCTGTGCGTGCGTGCGTGCGTGCGTGCGTGCGTGCGTGCGTGCGTGCGTGCGTGCGTGCGTGCGTGTGTGCGTGCCTAGTAAAAAGGACAGATAACACTAGTGCATGTATACTGCTGGTGCTCTGTAAAGCCTATAAAGACAAACTGTCTTTCAGTGTTACCTCCCTCTCTATTGTTTCATGTCCTCCTCAGCCTTTTTCTTAGAGATGAATACGACTCATTCGTGCATCCATCCATCCTAGCCATATCTGGCCTATCTCTGCAATGTAACACAAGATTATTTTTATTTTATTTTTATTTTACAATTAACCGTTACCTAGCAACAGGATGGATATACTGTATAATGTCAGAGAACAGCAAGGAGTATTGCAGCCAGTGATGGATGGAGTATATAGTATCATTTAATGTCATTAAACCCCCCTATGTTGTATAAACCGCTGGTGCGTGTCAAGCTCGCCTTTTGTTAACAGTAATGATTGTACCGTTTTCCCCAAGCCAACCTTTTCTCCCAATCAAAAGATGCTTCCCAGATAGCTAACAGAGTCAATCAATGAATGAATGAATTACCTTTAAATAAATAGCTTCATTTACCACGATTCCCACACTTGCTATAATGCAAGACAAATTAGTGTGAGCATGCTTTGCATGCTTATTACACACACGCAGGCACGGAGGCATGCACGCACTCACTGCAGAGTACAACACTATTACACATGTCAATACATGTAGATCAATATTTCTAACAATTTGGTTGACAATATCTTTGATATATCTAGATGTGTGCACTTGCACGTGCATGGACATGCATGCTTGTACTGTGGACTTGTATCTGTGTACGTGTGTATGTGTGCATGCACATCAGTGTATCGCAAGACCAAATAACAGCACCCTCCAATTTCCAAAGT